>NC_136410.1:208860733-209370733 GCF_051521515.1 Lactuca serriola | reverse complement strand
GGGAACTGGCACACACCTATCCAACCATGGCGAGAGTCATGGGCAACCCCAAGAATGCACCTATAAGGAATTTACTAATGCCAAACCTCGGATGTTTTATGGAACTGGTGGCGTGATGACTCTGAGGCAGTGGATGGAAAGGACAGAATCAGTCTTTGAAATCTGCTCCTGTCCCGAGCACAGCAAAGTCAAGTTTGCAACCTTCACCCTTAATGATAGAGCTTTAGCTTGGTGGAATGTCCACGTTAAGGTACTTACCCTGATACTGGCAAACTCCATAAGCTGGGAGTGCTTAAAAGTCATGGTGATGAGAGAATACTGTCCACGAGGAGAGATTCAAAAACTCGAGCACGAACTCTGGCAATCCTCTGTCCAGATATGATTGCTCCTGAGAGCAAGAAAATAGAGAGATACATTTGGGGACTGTCGCCCCAAATTCGGTCAAGCGTGTTAGCTTCGAAACCTGACACTTTTGAAAGTGCCAAGGAACTGGCACAATCTCTTGTTGACTACGGAGGCCATCAGAACTCGACGGTTGCTACACCAGGACCACAAAAGGGAAACAACAACAACAACAACAACAATAACAAGAAGAGGGTATGGAATAAAGGGAAGGGTGGGTCTTCCCAAGAATCCACGAAGAAACAACTGGTTTTAGTGAATGCTGCCACTGTACCTACTACCGTTCCTACGAATCCCTACCCAACAAAGCCTTATGGGGGTAACCTTCCAAAGTGCACGAAATGCACTTATCACCATCATGGACCTTGTCGGGAAATGCAGTGCTCCAACTACAACAGAAAGGGACACACTGTCCGTTTCTGCAAGGATCCCGCAAAGCCGATCACTCAAGTTCCCAGCGCGGGTATAGGCCAAACTTGCTACGGTTATGGCGAGGTGGGCCACTACAGGAGGAACTGCTCAAAGCCAACAAATACCGACGGGGTGGGACGAGTTTTGGCTATAGGCCACGATGAAGCCGTAGCTGATCCGACTGTAGTTGCTGGTACGTTCCTTCTAGATAATTCATATGCATGCATATTATTCGATAGTGGAGCGGAGAGAAGCTTCGTGAGTCAAAACTTTATTCACTTACTTAAACCTAAACCTAGCAAGTTAGAAAAATCATTCACTGTAGAGATGACCAATGGAAAAACCGAAAACACTAACTGCATTTACATGGACTGTACGTTAACTTTAGACGGCCATTCTTTCCCAATCAACCTCATGCCGGTCCAAATTAAAAGTTTCGACGTCATAGTCGGCATGGATTGGTTATGTCTTTTTCGCGCCAACATCCTGTGCTTTGAAAAAGCAGTTCGTCTTAGCCTTCCTAACGACGAAACATTAGTGATTTACGGCGACAAATCAAGTAAAAACCTTCGTATCATTTCGTGCATCCAAGCTCGAAAGTGTTTACGGAAGGATTGTCGAGCATTCCTAGCACACACCGTCGATACGAGTCAGGAACTGAAGGACATCAAGAACATTCCAGAAGTACGCGACTTTCCCGATATCTTTCCAGAAGAACTACCGGGATTACCACCACAACGCCAAGTCGAGTTTAGAATCGACTTAGTTCCAGGGGCTACCCCAGTAGCAAAATCGCCTTATCGCCTAGCACCAGCACAGATGCAAGAACTTTCCAGTCAGCTTAACGAACTCCTTCAAAAAGGATTCATTAGACCAAGTTTCTCACCTTGGGGAGCACCGGTCCTGTTTGTAAAGAAGAAAGACGGATCGTTCCGCATGTGCATCGATTACAGAGAACTGAACAAGCTTACTGTCAAAAATCGCTATCCTCTACCCCGTATTGACGACCTATTTGATCAACTTCAAGGAGCAAACTACTTCTCGGAGATAGATCTACGATCCGGATATCACCAATTACGAGTGCTAGAAGGGGATATTCCCAAGACAGCCTTCCGAACTCGTTATGGACATTACGAATTTGTAGTGATGCCGTTCGGATTAACCAACGCACCAGCAGTATTTATAAACCTAATGAATAGGGTGTGCCGTCCTTACTTAGATCAGTTCGTCATCGTCTTCATCGATGATATACTTATCTACTCCCGAAGTAAGGAAGAGCATAGTCAGCACTTACGAAAAGTCTTAGAGACATTGCGATCGGAGAAGCTCTATGCGAAGTTATCTAAATGCGAATTTTGGATTCGAAGAGTCGAATTTTTGGGCCATGTTGTTAGCGAGAAGGGGATACACGTGGACCCTTCCAAAATTAAGGTCATTGAGAACTGGTCGGCACCAAAGACACCTACAGAGATTCGTCAATTTCTAGGTCTCGCCGGCCACTATCGCAGATTCATAAAGAACTTCTCTAGCATTGCGAAACCTCTTACTACATTAACCCAGAAAGGCGTGGCCTTTGACTGGGAAGCGAAACAAGAGAAGGCGTTCCAAACGCTGAAACAGGCCTTGTGCACCGCACCGATACTATCCCTCCCCGAAGGTATAGAAGATTTCGTAGTGTATTGCGATGCATCAAAACAAGGACTTGGTTGCGTTCTTATGTAGAGAGGGAAGGTTATTTCTTATGCCTCCCGACAGCTTAAGACACACGAAGTGAACTATACGACCCACGATCTTGAGTGAGGAGCAGTGGTATTTGCTCTGAAGATCTGGAGACACTACTTATACGGAACAAAGAGTACTATTTTCACCAATCACAAGAGCCTTCAACACATTTTTGATCAGAAGGAACTCAACATGCGACAACGATGATGGGCCGAGTTACTCAATGACTACGAATGTGAAATTCGTTATCATCCCGGCAAGGCCAACGTGGTAGCTGGCGCCCTCAGCCGATAAGAATACACTGGACGGAGAGTCAAATCTCTGACTATGACTATCCATTCCCACTTATCCACGCAAATTAATGAGGCTCAACTGGAAGCTTTGCAACCTGAAAATGTGGTGAGTGAATCCCTGAGAGGAATGGACAAGAATCTAGAAATCAAGGGTGGCGGGGCATATTATCTCATGGACCGAATCTGGACGCCGAAACATGGTGGTTTCAGAGACGTAGTCATGACCGAAGCACACAACACGAGATATTCCGTTCACCCAGGTTCAGATAAAATGTATCTGGATCTTAAGAAACTGTACTGGTGGCCTAACATGAAAGCAGAAATTGCTACCTTCGTAAGTAAATGCCTTACTTGCGCTAAAGTTAAGGTCGAGTATCAGAAACTGTCAGGATTACTACAACAACCGGAGATACCAGAATGGAAATGGGAGCGGATTACTATGGACTTCATAACCAAGTTGCCCAAGACGACGGGTGGACTCGATACCATATGGGTCATCGTCGACAGATTGACCAAATCCGCGCATTTCCTACCAAAGTTCCCTGGGGACTAGGCTAGACATGAGTACAACCTACCACCCACAAACAGACGGGCAAAGTGAGAGAATGATACAAACTTTGGAAGATATGTTGAGAGCCTGTGTGATTGACTTTGGAAAGGCATGGGATTCCATTTACCCATTGTCGAATTTTCATACAACAATAGTTATCATACAAGCATAAAGGTTGCTCCGTTTGAAGCCCTCTATGGTCGAAAGTGCAGATCCCCTCTGTGCTGGACTGAAGTTGGCGATACCCAGTTAGCTAAAGGACGAGTTCCTGAAAGCACTCTCACCGGTCCGGAAATCATACGAGAAACGACAGAGAAGATTGTTTAGATTCGAGAACGATTGAAAGCCTCTAGAGACCGACAGAAAAGCTACGCTGACCAAAGGAGGAAACCTTTGGAATTCCAGGTAGGAGAACACGTGTTATTGAAGGTCTCACCGTGGAAGGGTTTAATACGCTTTGGAAAGCGGGGGAAACTAAATCCAAGATACGTAGGGCCTTTCGAGATTCTTGCCAGAATCGGCCTGTGGCTTACAAACTTAACCTACCGCGTGAACTTAGTAACATACATCCAACCTTCCATGTCTCGAACTTGAAAAAGTGTCTGTCCGATGAGACTCTTGTTATTCCACTCGACGAGATCGAGATCAACGAGAGCCTCAACTTTGTGGAAGAACCGGTAGAAATCATGGACCGAGAGGTCAAACAAACAAAACAAAGTCGCATACCCATCGTGAAGGTTCGGTAGAACGCCAAGCGGGGACCTGAATTCACATGGGAACGCGAAGATCAGATGAAACAAAAGTACCCTCACCTTTTTCATATTCACTAGTATCCTTACCACTTTAAATTTCGGGACGAAATTCCCTCTAACGGGGGGATGATGTGACAACCCGAGAATCGAAGGTCTCGACAATGGTAATTTAGCGGTAAAAAGTCTGGCAAAAACCGACGTCAGATAAAGAAGTTATGAATTTCTAAAGAAATTCCTTAAACACGATATTTTAAAAATAAATAATAAAAATAATTTCGAAATTTGCTGACGGAATCTAAATGAAAGTTGTAGAGCGTATTCTCACCTACGCGTGGGTATAAAGACCATCGAAAACGGAATTCGTATGAAGAAGATATGAATTTTAAAAGTTTATTAATTAAATAAAATATAAATTTAATTATTAATCCTTGGTATTATCCGAAGGGGAGTCATCATATAGGGCCGAGTTATGCCCCGCGTAAGCTCGTACGCCCCGCGTACTAAAATCCTAGGCTTCGGATTGTCCACGTCTCGCCCTATGCGAAGCTATGCCCCGTCCCATCCGAGTCCGAGGCAGTCGAGGATCCTGTCATGCGTGACGTACGCGTACGCCCAGCATACCCTCGTACGCCCCGTGTACCGAGGCGGTTCCCAGCCCTTATAAAAGGGATGCGAGGGTTCCGAAGAAAGGGATCCATTTCTCTCATTTCTTTTGCGTTCTTGCCTTGTTTTTCGTGCCCATGCTAACCTGAAGCCCTGGTCATTTTGCTCAAGTCCCGAAGATCGTTTGTACTCCCGAGAATCCCGAGAAAATCCGTTTTCCCGAGACGAAATTCTGCCCGGTTTCTATCTCGCTTTCTTCAAACTTTCAAGTGAGTTCATACCCCTTAATTAACCTTTTAAATGTTCTATAAATGCTTTTATATGCTTTCAAGGGGGGAATACAAGTAAAACACACGAGTATCATCGTGTGTTATATAAAGAATTATTAAATACTTTTATTTAACCAAATCATATGTGATTTATAAACTTTATAGGGAACTCTCGTATATAAAATATATTACAATAGTATTCTATCTTTTGAAATATAAATTGTTGTAATGCATGTATAAACTAAACATTTTGCTTAGATTATATGTATACGTGTCTACCTTAGACACTATAAAAATCTATACTTTCATATCAAGTGATTCATTTTCTAGGGATTTCTAAACAAATGAGACACACTTTTAGAAAGCTATAATAGGTATAGTTTTACGAGAATTTTGCTAACTTGTACATACTAGAAACACAATTTTCAAGAAGTCACTTTCATATACAAGAACAAACGAACATTTTAACACGTAAATTTGTTTTTATACTAAGACTTGTGAGACATTAACTTCACGTACGTTCGAGTACCCATTTCAGGTCCTGTATTATATACCATAATCCCTTGGAGGGGGAGCATGGTGTTTGTGTATAGATCTATACGGGCTTGACAACCCGCGCCTTGACTGTTAGATACATTCCACTATTTGGGGTGACAAACGTCATAACATTCCAACGCCTGAAGAACGTTGTGTATAGGCATTCCGAGTCAATAGTATGGTTATAAAACTCACATGGGGTATTAAAAATACATTGATTTACGAGGTTTTCAAACATATTGGTTATTTTACACATACATACATTTTCTAGAAACAAACATTTGTCTTGTTAGAAGGCTACATTTATGTTAGTAGAAAATATGGGATTTTCTAGAAACAAACAAACAAAAACAAAACATTTCATTTTCAAACAAACATTGTCATTTAATACTTATGAAACTCACCAGCTTAAATGCTGATCTACTCTTTCAAAACTACTTGTATGTCACACGGATTCAGTAATTACAGGTATCAAAACAGCTTTTGAAGAAGGGACGCTGCGTCGTCAGTTTAAATTCATATTTTGGCATCATATTGTAATTGGTTTTGAACATGTACTTTTAACAATGTAAACTTTCAATTATATATATGATGGTTGTATTGCTTTCTTTACTATGTATTCATTTGTTATGCTACCACATGAAGTCATCCGCCCCCGAACGTTTCCGCCGTTTCGGTTTGGGAGTGTGACAGACGTCATGTAGTATCACAACCAATGTACATAGTAAGCGTAGTAAACACAACCATTACAATACATAGAAGTATTTACATTTGTTTGAAAAACAAAGTTATACATGTTTGTAGATATATACATCCAAAATGAACAAAAGTTAAGACGTGTCTTCTAGACGCTCCGTCTTCTCCAAAAGATCGCGAGGTACCTGTCTAATGTGGACCTGAGAATACAAGCAGTTTGAAAATCAGCACAAAGCTGGTGAGTTCATAAGTGGTTTGTTTTCTGAAAATGAACAAGTTTCCTTTAGTTTTCTGAAAACGAACAAGTTTCCTTTAGTTTTCTGAAAACAGTTGTTATCCAAGAAAATCCCATATTTTCTTATAAGAAAAGTCTAGTTATCCAATGTTACACAGTTTGGTTAAGAACAATTGAGTTATCCCAGGAAAAACACTTATTTTCCTAAAAGTTGGTTATCGAACAATTGAGTTATCCCAGGAAAAACACTTATTTTCCTAAAAGTTGGTTATCGATCCGGAATGAAGTGTACAAGTATCTACTATACTTGCATTGTTAAGAGAAGTTTCCTGAAAACCTGGTTATCCTTGTAAAGTGCATTAGTTTTAACACGTATATAAAACTAATAAGCAGAAAGTAAGCCAATTACTAGGCTCATTATTACGAACAAGTAAATCTCTGTTATCTAAATTGCAAGTTCCATAACCATACGATAGACTAGATATGGCAATAAGAAGTCCAATATATTTATATGACTTTTGTCACCCTTGAACCTTTCGGTTCGACTGTAGCTTGCAGCCAGGTGCGGGGTAGTCAGCCCCGTATAGATCTATACACTCAAGTCACGTTCTCCCTCCAGGAGATTCTGGTTACAAGGGCGGTCCTCCACTCGCGTATCTCTGTGGAGTGTTTCTGAGGACGTGTCTCCAATTTTTAAGAATAACAAATTTACAAGTAATAACGCGGAAAAAATCCTGTTTCAAAAGGTGGTCCTCTACTCGCGTATCTCTATGGAGTGTTACCGAGGACGATTCAAAAGTACTAAGCTAATGCTTTTAATAGTAATGACATGGAAAATCATTTGTGAAATATAAAATATTACATTTTATAACAAGTTTCACAAACAGTTTGGAAACTAACTCTACAAGTTAAACAGTTGGTTCATACGGGTTCCAGTGTTAAAAGCATACGATATATGAAACATTTCAAATGAAATAATAAGTTTGAGTACAAGATATTCTTATACTTTTGCTTGTATTCCCCCCTGAAAACATTGAAAACACAGAAAAAGGTGTAAGGGTATGAACTCACCAGACGAGAAATGTGTCGGCTAGGAAGCTAAGTGTCAGTTCGGGGCTTGATTACACGCGAGGTTCCTATGTAATATGAAGAGAAATATAATTGTATCTAATTAGAGTTTGAACTACTAATTAGATAAGAATATACACTCCGAGGCACGAAAACACTTCATTTCAAGTGTTCGGGGTGATCCGGGTAGCATCTAAGGGGGTGTATGGCCTAAATCTGGAGTTTTCTCTTCAAGAGTAAACTCCTAATGGAGATTATGGCCCATAGAACATATCCCCATGAGTTTACGGCCGTAAACTCATGGGTGGTGGGTTCTTGGTTTCTAAATGGTCTTATAACACTTGTGGGGTGATGCTAGGATTAGTTCTAAGGCTATGAAGGGGATTTGATCAACATATGGACCATTTATGGAGTTTACGGCTGTAAACTAGGAGTTTACGGCCGTAAACTCTCAAGTACTCGTTCCTTATGTGTTTTGGTGTCCCTAGGTTAAGTACAAGCGTTTCTAGTCCAAAGTACAAGCCATGGAAGGAAGTTAGGGCACCATTTGACCACCTTATAAGAGTTTACGGCCTAGGAACCATTTATTGGGGGGTTTACAGCTGTAATCTCCTAAGAAGATGGTTTCTTTCATGTTTAAGGCCCTTAACACATTGGTGGATGGTTCTAGACATTATTCCAAGGCTTAGGAGGTGTTTAAGGGGCATTTTAACACCTTAAAAGGTGTTTACGGCCTAAGAAAGGGTGTTTACGGTCCAATCATGTTCTTGGGCCGTAAACTCGTGTTTACCCCTCAAATGTTAAGGTTTTGGTGTTCTAAGTCCAATCTTGTAAGCCCCTAAGTCATATCTAAGCTCCAGAAGTGTTTTGGAAGGGTTTTGGGGCTTCAAAACCCCATTTATGTGTGTTTATGGCTTGGGGATGTTCCTGGGCCGTAAACACAAGTTCTTGGTCCTTTTTCATGAATTAAACACGAATTTGAAAGTCGAACATGTTATACTATGAGCTAGGATAGATTACATACCAAATTGGAGCTTGAAAGGGGTGATTTCGGATTAGAGATTGAGTTTGTAGAGAGAGAGAGAGAGAGAGAGAGTGGAAAAGTCTCAAATAAGGCTCACTCAACTTTATATATGGTTTGAGTTTGAGGCTCAGTGGAAATGTACCCGATACTGACGTTAAACAAGGCTTATGGTTGTACCCGATTAATTTGTCGTAACCCGACGTGGTCGAAACTAAAAATTTTCCAAATAATAATTGGGGTGTTTTCATGCGTTACTAATGGGTTTGAACACTCACGAGGTCATAATGAAAGTATCAAATTAAATAATCTAATTCAAGATGTAAACGGAATAAATCGATAAAGACGAGTTTTATTGACAAATACGGGTTATAGCGATGGAATAAACTTCGGGTTGTCACATTATCCCCCCGTTAGAGGGAATTTCGTCCCAAAATTCAAAATTAAGATACAAATCATGGATTTGGAAAGAGATGCGTGTATTTCTGTTTCATCGAGTCTTCGTGCTCCCAAGTGAAATTGGGTCCCCGCTTGGCATTCCAACGAAGCTTCACTATCGGGATGCGGCTTTGTTTCGTACGTTTGATCTCTCGATCCATGATTCCGATGGGTTCTTCCATGAAGTTCAGGTTTTTGTTGATCTGGATCTCATCAAGTGGGATTACTAGGGTTTCATCAGATAGGCACTTCTTAAGATTCGAGACGTGGAATACAGGATGGATGTTGCTAAGCTCTTGAGGTAGTCGGAGTTTATAGGCTATAGGACCGATCCTAGCGAGGATCTCAAAGGGTCCTATGTATCTCGGGTTAAGTTTTCCGCGCTTTCCAAAGCGTATCATGCCCTTCCAGGGCGAGACCTTCAACAGGACATGATCTCCAACATGGAATTCCATAGGTTTCCGTCGTTTATCGGCGTAACTCTTCTGTCGGTCTCGTGAAGCTTTCAGTCGATCTCGAATTTGGATGATTTTCTCGGTGGTTTCGCGGATGATTTCAGGACCAGTGAGAGCATTGTCGGGGACTCGACTCTTGGCTAGCTGCGTGTCCACTACCTCGGCCCAACACAGAGGGGATCTGCACTTTCGACCGTAGAGGGCTTCGAACGGGGCAACCTTGATACTGGTGTGGTAGCTGTTGTTATACGAGAACTCAATCAAAGGTAAATGGGTGTCCCACGACTTTCCGAAATCGATGACACATGCTATCAGCATGTCTTCCAGGGTCTGGATAGTTCTCTCACTCTGTCCGTCAGTTTGAGGATGATAAGTTCTACTCATATCCAGCTTAGTTCCAAAAGCTTTCTGAAGGGACTGGCAGAACCTTGAGGTAAACCTGCTATCTCGGTCGGAGATAATGGACACAGGCACACCGTGCAGTAGGACTATCTCTTGGATGTAGACTCACGTGATTCTTTCCATCTTGAATGATTCTTTGATCGAAATGAAGTGAGCGGATTTTGTCAAACGATCGACAATTACCCAAATGGTATCGTACCCACTCGGAGATTGGGGTAACTTGGTGATGAAATCCATGGTAATCATCTCCCATTTCCATTCAGGTATCTCGGGCCGCTGGAGCAGACCCGAGGGCTTCTAATACTCGACTTTTACCTTGGCGCAAGTCAGGCACTTGCCCACGAATGTAGCGATTTCAGCTTTCATGTTTAGCCACCAGTATTGCTTCTTGAGATCCAGGTACATCTTGTCCGAACCCGGGTGAACAAAGTATCTGTTCTTGTGAGCTTCGTTCATAACTACTTCTCTGAAACCTCCGAACTTTGGGGTCCAGATTCGGTCCATGAAACAATAGACTCCGTCACCTCTGATCTCAAGCTTCTTATCCATTCCTCTCAAGGCTTCATTCGACACGTTCTATGGTTTGAGGGCTTCTAACTGGGCTTCTCGGATTTGCATGGATAAACGGGAATGGATGGTCATCGTTAATATCTTCTCCTTGCAGCTTGAACTCTCCTTTCGGCTCAGGGCATCTTCTACCACATTGGCCTTGCCTGGATGGTAGCGGATTTTGCACTCGTAGTCACTGAGTAGCTCTACCCATCACTGCTGCCTCATGTTTAAGTCTTTCTGATTGAAGATGTGTTGCCGGCTTTTATGGTCAGTAAAGATCGTGCACTTAGTTCCATAAAGATAATGTCTCCAAATCTTCAGTGCAAAGACTACAGCTCCTAACTCCAAGTCATGAGTCGTGTAGTTGACTTCGTGTGCCTTCAGCTGTCTCGAGGCATAAGCAATAACTTTTCCTCTCTACATAAGCACACAGCCTAAGCCCTGATTGGACGCATCACAGTAGACGACGGAATCCTCCGTCCCTTTGGGTAGGGAAAGGATAGGTGCGCTGTACAAGGCTTGCTTTAACGTTTGGAACACAGTTTCTTGCTTTTCACTCCAACAAAAGGGTACACCTTTCTGTGTCAGAGTAGTCAGGGGTTTGGTGATTATGGAAAAATTCTGGATGAATCTCCGATAATAGCCGGCGAGACCCAAGAATTGACGGATTTCTGTGGGTGTCTTCGGTGCTGACCAATTCTCTATCACTTTGATCTTGGAAGGGTCCACGTGTATACCATCCTCGCTTACCACGTGACCAAGGAAAGCTACTTTCCGAATCCAAAATTCGCATTTGGAGAATTTCGCGTACGGCTTTTCAGATCTAAGGGTTTCCAACACTAATCTCAAGTGTTTTTGTGATCTTCCTTGCTACTGGAGTATACAAGTATATCGTCAATGGACACGATTACGAACTTATCCAGAAAGGGGCGACACACCCGGTTCATCAGATCCATGAACACTGCCAGTGCATTGGTTAGACCGAAGGGCATCACTACGAACTCGTAGTGTCCATATCGAGTCCTGAATGCTGTCTTGGAAACATCATTCTCATGAACTCGAAGCTAATGGTACCCTGATCTAAGATCTATCTTCGAGAATTCTTGAAGTTGATCGAAGAGGTCATCTATTCGAGGAAGAGGATACCGGTTCTTGACGGTCAATTTGTTCAACTCGCGGTAGTCGATGCACATCTGGAAGGATCCATCTTTCTTCTTTACAAACAATACCGGGGCTCCCCAGGGTGAGGAACTCGGTCTGATGAACCCTTTGTTGAGTAGCTCATTAAGCTGGCTGGATAACTCCTGCATTTCTGCTGGCACTAATCGATACGGAGATTTGGCTATGGGGGTAGCTCCAGGAATTAGGATGATGCGAAACTCAACTTGACGTTCGGGAGGAATTCCCGGGAGCTCTTCAGGAAAGACATCAAGAAAGTTACAGACTTCGGGGATGCTCTCGAGGTCTTTAACTTCCTATTTCTCGTTGATTACATGGGCCAGGAATGCAGAACACTCCTTTCGCAAGAGCTTTTTAGCTTTGATGCAGGAAATGATGCGAAGCATAGAGCTAAGCTTATCGCCATAGATCATGAGAGTCTGGCCAGAGGGGAGATTGAGACGGATGGCTTTTTCGTAACAATGGATATCAGCATGATTGGGACTCAACCAATCCATGACAATGATAACATCAAAGCTCTTTATGGAGACTGGCACAAGATCGATGGGAAAAGAATGGTCGTTCAATATAAGGGTACAACTTATGAATATATCGTTAGCGCTTTCTTTCTCACTGTTAACCATCTCGACGGTAAATATTTCGGTTAATGGTTGGGGATTATGTTTAAGAAGGCGTTTGAATGAATGGCTAACAAAACTATGTTCAGCACCAGAATCTAAAAGGATACTAGCATAAGAGTTGTCAAGAAGGAATGTACCCGAGACAACGGTGGGATCGGCGACTGCCTCCTCTCGTCCCAAAGCTAGGACTCTCCCAGTGTTGCCAGCTGTTGCCGCCTTGGGGCAGCTCCTCTTAAAATCCCTGACTTCACCACATCCGTAGCTGGCCTGACCGACACCCGCTTCGGAAGATTGATTTGTTGATTGGGTTGGCGCTTTGCAGAATCAAATCGTATGCCCCTTTTTACCGTAGTTGGAGCATGACAGATCACGACAGGGGCCGGGGTTATGGTGGAAGTTACACTTATCGCATCGGGGAAGGGTACCAACATACCTACTGGTAGGTGCTTGAGTTGTAGAACCAACGACAGAAACAACAGCAGGGGCAGTAGCAGCGCGGACTGCCACCGTTTGCTGCTTCTTCGAGGACTCCTGAGAAGGTTGACTTTTCTTCTTCTTCTTCCAAAATTTCCTTTTCTCACCACACTTCTTTGTCGGTTCAGGAGTGGTGGCCGCTTCCTCAAGGTCATCACTATGATCAATCAAAGTTTGCGCTAAGCTTTTGGCGCTGTCGTAGGTATCTGGCTTCGCAGCTAAAAGGTTACCCTTGGTTGGCCGGGTCAACCCCCAGATCAACCTCTCTATATTTTTACTCTCCGGGGTAACCATTCCCGGGCAGAGAAGTGCCAAGTCATCAAATCTTGAAGTGTAAGAGGCGATATCGGAACCTTTCATCTTCAGGTTCCAGAATTCATGCTCTAGCTTCTACATTTCGCCCGACGAGCAGTACTCTGCAAGAAGAAGTTCCTTCATGGCCTCCCAACCCATAGCATTGGCTACAGGTAGGGTTAGGGATTTGACTCGGCCGTTCCACCAAGTCAGGGCTTTATCAGTGAAGGTGCAGGCAGCGAACTTCACCTTATCAGATTCGGAGCAGGCACAGATTTCGAAAATAGATTCGATTTTCTCGAACCACCGAGTTAGGGTAATGACACCTCCAGTGCCATCGAAAGATGTGGGTTTCGTGTTCATAAAGTCTTTATAGGAACACTCCTTCCGGTGTCCCTAGCTACCTTCTTGGTTTTGGGATTGGGTACCCCCTCCTGAACCACCGGAGCCACCGGAGTTCATTTGAGACATGGCGGCTGCCACAGCAGCAGCAACAGCTGCTTGGAATATCACGAGATCAAATTGAGGAGGAGGTGGTGGTGGAGGAGGATTTTTGTTCTTTGAGCTGGGTCTTTTCCTTGGAGGCATCTTGATCTAAAAATAGCCAGGAAGGAGAGGATTATAAGTCCTCTGAATTGAATCAATGGATATGGAATAAGAGATATCTCATTATGACATATATAGGGCTCTATAAGCGATAAGCAGGAAAGAGTTATCAAAGCAGATAAACTATCGCTAAAGAAGGAACGAGTAACAATACTCGGAATGAATTTCTACAACGTATTCGGTTTTTAGCTAAAATACTCGCATAGTATTTTATGTTTCGCTGCGACAATGACTCGATGTTTGAGTATTAGGTAAGTTTTAGGCATGCTGCACACCACAGTCACTCCCAAGCACATGTTGGCCGTGTCTCGAATGAATATAGTTGATCATGCTATATTGACCCTAGACACGACTACATAACTGCCCAGGTTTAACCGCAGGGTACAACACCCAATTACTTATGTTTTGTTCTACTCGAGGTTACGGATTCTGGCGGTTAGGTATACTTGTATACTTTTGAAAAGTACTTATATTTTAAAGTATACTTTTAGTTCAGAGCACTTCAGCCCCTTAGTGTTTATAGTCTTATACCATATTAGGTTCGGTATACTAGTTCACTATAAACAAGGGCTCTGATACCAATCTGTCACACCCCAAAACCGATGGCGGAAACATTCCGGGGCGGAGGACGTCATGTAGTATCACAACCAATGTACATAGTAAGCGTAGTAAACACAACCATTACATTACATAGAAGTATTTACATTTGTTTGAAAAACAAAGTTATACATGTTTGTAGATATATACATCCAAAATGAACAAAAGTTAAGACGTGACTTCTAGACGCTCCGTCTTCTCCATAAGATCGCGAGGTACCTGTCTAATGTGGACATGAGAATACAAGCAGTTTGAAAATCAGCATAAAGCTGGTAAGTTCATAAGTGGTTTGTTTTTTGAAAATGAAGAAGTTTCCTTTAGTTTTCTGAAAACAAACAAGTTTCCTTTAGTTTTCTGAAAACAGTTGTTATCCAAGAAAATCCCTGATGGAACCTTGACCCTGATAAGACCTTGCTTCTGCTTCACGGATGAACTCTTCTTGGTTTCCTGGTTATCACTGCAAGATCACAGAGAATAAGGGTCGTCAGCCGCTTTCCGGGAGGGGCTCCCGGAAGAACGCTCCGACGGTCAAGTAAGGGGATGATTTAGGGTTTGTGTATGCGTTCTCTAGAAGGGCTAGAGAACTTACCTCACTGGTCTGAGAATGCATCCTTTTATTCCTAGCGCTCCTGCCTGGTCCGTACCAGATATGATCGCTTTTGGGGAGACAGGATCAGAGGCGCTAATTGGAGGGTCGTGCGCCCTCAACCGCTAGAGCGCTCTCATTGGCTCCGACGATAATGCTCTGATCCTATTGTTTGTCTCCTGACCGTACCTTTTGTCTTGGAGCAAGGAGCGTCAATTGGCGGGCGCGAGCCTTCCGCCTAGGCGTTTCGCTCCCGGGGGCGCCAGCGGGTGCTGAGCCTGCTGGGCTGGGCCTGGCTGGTGTGCCCGGCTCTAGGGCTTGGACGCGGCTCTACTGTGCTTCCCTAGGCACGCCATCAAGTCCCCCAGTCCAGTAGCCGTAGCGTTGCAGCGCTAGTTACGACGTTTTGGACATAATTGATTGACGCGTGTTCGTTTTCCTCTATCCGCCACTTCGTTTTTAATGGCGATGTGACTGCGCGTCACTGCTGGCAGTTACGTCATTATGTCAGACATTTAAATGTCCCGCCTCTTCCCCTTCTTTAAGAGGGTATTTGCACAGTTTCTTTCGCTTCATCTGTTCCTCCCTTTCTCTTCGTGCTCATCCTTCTTTCCCTTTCATGGCTAACCTTCTCGGAATCGTCCCTTCTGTTGTCGAGTATCGACAATTGGAGACCACGTATGGCTTATCTTCCTTAGAAGGTGTGGAATTTCCCTCTCCTGGCTCTAGCATCTTTTCCCCTCCCCCTGGCAAAATTGGGGTTTTCCTGAAAACCCTGGACACCGGTATACGATTTCCCCTGACCGACTTTCAGGAGGAAGTCCTTCAAAAGGATGGCTGTAGTCTTCACATGTTGACCCCCAATGCTGTTAACAAAGTGGTTGCCTTCGAGATGATATGTAGGGCAAACGGGTACCTTCCTGACTACTTTGTCTTCAAGTTCTTCTTTCGATTCCGCATCACCGGAGACAAATGTACCTTCTCCGTCCGGCGAGGGGGACACGCCTTAGTTCCCGATGGGCGTACCCCCAAGAACTGGCAGGATAAGTGGTTATGGGTGAATCAGGAGCTGGTTGGAAGTGGCCGCTACCGTGCCAATGCATTCGCTGATACCATTCCTAAGATTTTCCCCCACAACCAAGGTGTTGCCGATTATCTGAAGAGTGTGCATGTATCCGCCGAGGATTACTCTGAGGCGCTTCTTTCTGGGGTGGGGATGAGTCCTTCTTGGAGGCGGCGTGGCAAGATGGCGGTGTTCTTCTCCGTCGTTGATGGTCAATGTAGTATCTTCCCCCTTTTCTTTTCTTGTTTCTCCTTGTTGCTTCCATGTTTTTAATATTTCCATTATGCTTTCCCCCAGGCACTGAGTCTTCTTTGTCTATGGATGAGGTGTTGCGTAAGCGCTATCGGAGCAAACTGGAGTTTCGTGAGGTAGACCTGGTCTGTGGCCTGCCCCCTCCTCGCCGGGCAGACCGGCTTGCTCTGACCACTGCTCCTCCTGTTCCTCCAGTAAGCTCATCAGCGTCTGAGGAGGATCCGCTGCACGCTCGCCCCATCTCCTCTGTCATGCCCCTGGGCGGCGTTCCCTCTTCCTCCCTGGAAGACAGTGAAGATAGCAAAGGAGGTATCATTGCTGATGTTCGGCGGATGCAGGCGAAACGGAAAGCTATGCAAGCCATGGGCGATCCGGTTACTGGTGCTCCCCCTGCCACCAAGAGAGTGCATACTAGGCGCAACTTTTCTCGCCTGCTGAGTTCGATGAGTTCCACACCAGTGAGTTCCACATCCACTGGCGTGGTTGTGATTCCCGATGATGATGCGTAACAGTCTGAGGGAATCAATAGGGCGACTGAACAGCCCGTTATTTCAGATTTTTCTTCCATTCCTTCTCCGACTATCCCGTTTGTTCCCTCCAAGCTTTCTCCGGCGAAGGGCTTTGGCCCCCATGGGCCGGTTACAGTTTCCAAAGATGGTGGCCCTGGTGATGGTGCTTCTGGGTCTATGGTTTTTGTGCCATCTTGGGATCTTCGCAACGATTCTTGTCTTTCTGTGCGTGCCAATGCTTTGGAATTCTCGCGCCACGCCTTCCCTCCAGCTGCAGTTGGGGATATGGAGGCGATGGGTAATCCTGCCCTTGCTCACAATATGGCTTACGCTGCTGCACATGCCATGTTTTATCTTGTTGCAGGTTCCCGGCGTATCCATACCCTTGGCAAGGTGGAGGCCACACATGCCACCTGTGGATCGCGTGTGGCTAGTTTGGAGCATCGTCTGAGTGAGCTTGGTGATGATCTTCGTTCTTCTGAGAAGAAATGTGAGTTGCTGGCATCCGAGAAGAACATTCTTGACGAGGCTAGGGCTGCATTGGAAACCAAGGTCGACTCTCTCACACAAATGAATGAAGGTTTAATGATCCAGGTTGAAAGTCTTGAGCGTGATGTTGTCGATCGCGACAAGCTTGTATCGTCACTGCAGTCAGATGTGGACGCTGCTCGGCGAGACTTGGATTGGTTGTTGCACGTCGGTGTTGTTCGTATTGTTGATAAACTGATAGAGCACCCTGACTTTACCAACGCCATCAGTCTTATCCGCCATGCTACGTACATGGCTGGGGTTGAGTCTGTTTAGAAGACTTCAGGTGGCGGTGGGAGTGGGTAGGCGGTTGTTGGTGCGTCTCCTGTTGGTCTCGTGGTTAGTATAAATGATGCTCTTTTGTCATTCGCTAGTATGGATCATGCAAATCTGTTAGGTTTAGGGGAGGTGGGTATTGAAGGTTTGCGGGAGTTATGCTCCTTTGGTGGTTCAGAGGGTACGCCTGAGAGTATTGTAGTTCATGAGATGGTGCTGGTGACGGGTGCTGACATAGAAGGTGATGTTAAGGATCATGGGTCTGGTGGTGGTGAGCGTGATTTTGGGGCGAGTGCGGGTGATGGCAACGTTAGTGAAGTTGTTGTGGATGATGGAGAAGGCGATGGTGGGGTGGTTGGGGAAAATGCTGGAAAGAGTGTTGGGGAGGAGGCTGTGGCAAGTGAGAAGGATGTTCGTGGGGATGGTCTGGAGTCGTAAGGTTTCTCTCTTTCTGTTAGTTTAGTATGTGATGTTTTGCCTTGTAATGTTTGAACTTCTAAATAGTATTTCGCTTTCCTGGATGTATATTTGGCCTGTTTTAGGCATTATCTATTGTCTACCTGTTTTGTTTTGTGTTTGGCTTGCTCGTTTACTGTGCACTATTCAGGATATACAGCGCCTTGATCTACCGGGCACTTTGCTTTGCCCTTGCTACCATTGACACACTAAGTGTCCATATTGGAGGCACTTAACATCCATGATTGGATTTCACATGTAATTATTCAATCATTACACTAATACGCTAAGTATATAAAAATCAGCAATTGCATTATCATTTCATTAACCGCGGGTTTTTTGAATACACTAAGTGTTGAACTCATGACGCTTAGCATGGTATTTTTAAATACACTAAGTATTGGACTCATGTCTCTTAGCATGGAATTATATATACACTAAGTATTGAACTCATGTCTCTTAGCATGGAATTTTAAATACACTAAGTATCAGGTTCATGTCATTTAGCATGAACAAATATACTCTAAGTATTTTGGGTGCGATACACTCAATGAGACGTCAACCAACTGGGGGCGGAGCATATTATTTCATGAACTGCATTTGGGTACCTAAACTTGGGGGATTCAGAGAGGTAGTCATGAATGAAGCCCACAAGACGTGATACTCCATCCATCCAGGTTCAGACAAAATGTACTTGGATATTAAGTAACATTATTGGTGGCCTAACATGAAGGCAGGGATTGCCACCTATGTTAGCAAATGCCTTACTTGCGCTAAAGTAAAGGTGGAATATCAGAAGCCCTCAAGACTATTACAACAACCAGTAATTCCCGAGTGGAAATTGGAGAGGACTACTATGGACTTTGTGACCAAGCTACCCAAGTCATCAGATGGATTAGACACGATATGAGTAATAGTCGACAGATTGACGAAATCCGCTCATTTCCTGCCAATAAAAGAATCCTACAAGATGGAGAGGTTGACGAGGATATACATCAAGGAAATTGTGAGACTCCACGGAGTGCCAGTGTCTATCATCTCAGATAGAGATAGTAGATTCACTTCGCGTTTTTGGCAATCACTTCAAAAAGCTCTAGGAACACATCTCGACATGAGCACTGCTTATCATCCACAAACGGATGGTCAAAGTGAACGAACCATTTAGACACTTGAATACATGATTCGCGCATGTGTGATAGACTTTGGGAAGTCATGGGATACCCACTTACCCTTAGTTGAATTCTCATACAACAACAGTTACCATACGAGCATCAAAGTTGCTCCTTTCGAGGCGATGTATGGACGTAAATATAGCTCACCGTTGTGTTGGGCTGAGGTAGGTGACACCCAGCTAGCGAAAGAACTGACATCAGAGAAGACATTAACGGGACCAAAGATCATACGTTAAACAACGGAAAAGATAGTTCAAATCAGAGCTCGACTACAAGCATCACGCGACCGACAGAAGAGCTACACCAATAAACGGCAAAAGCCCTTGGAGTTTCAAGTCGGAGATCGGGTGTTGTTAAAAGTCTCTCCCTGGAAAGGGGCTATTCATTTTGGAAAATGGGGAAAATTGAATCCACGATACATTGGACCTTTCGAGATTCTTGCCCGAATTGGTCCAATGACGTATAGACTGCAGCTACCCGCTGAGCTCAGCAGTCTACACCCCGTGTTCCATGTTTCCAATCTAAAGAAGTGCTTATCCGATGAAACCCTCGTCATTCCCCTTGATGAAATAGAAATCAATGAGAATCTCCTGTTCATCGAAGAACTAGTCAAAATCATGGACAGGGAGGTGAAGCGTACTAAGCAAAGTCGCATTCCAATTGTGAAGGTACGGTGGAACGCGAAGCGTGGGCCAGAATTCACTTGGGAATGCGAAGACCAGATGAAGCAGAAGTACCCTCACCTATTCTCGCATTCTCAAATCTAGCTTACAAAAGAATTTCGGGACGACATTCCCTCTAACGGGGGGTGACGTCACAACTAGGAATTTTGATGCCTTGTAAACATCGAACAATGATAACAAATGTGAACCAACAATGTGAAAGCATGTATGATGCTTATTCAATAACAACAAAACTTCAATCAAACACTGCAAATAGTCAACAAAGAATTAGAAACCCTAGAAATCCCGGTTTAAGTCCATTTTGGACTAGGATTTCCTTATTGGGCCCAATGGGCCAATAAGCTTCCAATTTGACTATCTTGGGCTTAGAACTCTTAAATGGGCTCTAACTAAACCCACTTCCATTTATTTTATTATTTTGGGCCATATTGGGCCTAGAATGAAATAAAACACCTTAATGGACCTTATTCGGCCATAACTAACCTAATTAGCCCTAATAAGCCATAAAAATCATTTTTAGATTTATTTTGGGCCAAGAATCATTTAATTGGGCCATAATATGGATTAAACACCAAAGGCCCAAAATTTCATACTCTTTCTCTAATTCTCAGCCCAACCTCAAGCATTAAGAAAGAAGAGTTGACTTTCCATGCCACCTTATTTTTACATATTGGTCTTCCATGCAATTCATCCCATGTTCCCATGCACACATCACTTCAACACTCTCTCTTCCTCTCTCTTTTCTACCTTCGGCCAAAAACCACAAAGAAACACACACACATCTCACTTAAACGCTATCAAAGAAACTCTCTCCATTCTTCATCAAGTTTTTGAGATTTAGGAAGCTTTTCAAGGAGATTATCCCACAAATTCATCATCTAAGGTAAGATCATGCTTGGATCTATGATCTAGATTCTTTGTTTTATTCAAAATCTCTTCCTAATCTATTCAAACTCATGATCACTCTCTTAGAAGCCTCTAAGTTCGAGATCCTCCAAGAAGACTTGCTAGGATCGAAACTTTCTTCATTTCTTCCTTCAAAACCGAAACCACAACTCAAGGTGAGTTTTATACCTCTCTCTCTTTGATTTTCTTATGTTTTATGGGGGAGAATACAAGAAAATGTGTAGATCTATGTGTATGTGTATGCTATGTGTGATTTTATGCATGTATGTATGATTTTATGTGTTTTTGTGACGAACATGTAACTAAAAAGGGGTGTTAATTCGAGATCTATGACATGAGAAAGTAAACAAACATGATCTAAGTTATTTTACACCAAACAAGTCAAGATTAATAACTTATAAGATTGTGTTAAACATACTTCAATATTAAAACCCATTTTTGGCCTTAAATTGTCAAATATACAAAAATTTGGGTTAAAAGTTGCCAAATCACGGTTTCTTAAGGGTCAAAAGAGTCAAAACAATTTCAATAATTGTTTTTCTAAATATTAAAATTTTCAAAGGACTTGAAATGTAAATTTTTAGCTTAATGGGCTAATTTTGGGCTTTTCGGCCCAATAAGCCCAAAAATTGCGAAAAATGACATTTAAAAGGGGCTGAAATTACAATTTCTTCAAAACGGGGGATAAAAAGTGTAACAAAACTATTTAAAGGATTGAAAATGCTTTTTATTCCTAAAAAGGATTAAAAAAATGTAAAGTTTTTGGATTTTGGGCTAAAAGTGTAAAAATTGCAAAAAGTTGGGCTGTAACCGGAAAATATCATTCTGGAAGGGCTGAAACTGTTAACAAAATAAGTTTCGAGCTAAAAATGTCATTTCAACAAATCTATGATGCAAAAGTGTCAAGGAAATGTTTTAAGGACCTAAAATGACTTTTCTTTTATATTAAGGACTACATTTGTTATCTTACAAAAGAAAGGGGCTGAAAAGGTCAAACCACTATTTTTTTTAAACCAATTATTTTATTTATAGAATATTGAGTCAAAAATACTAATCTACGGCTTACCAATCGAAAGACAAATACACGTATAATTTCAAATCATCGTTATTTACAAATCGATCTGTCTCGGGTCGATACAAAACAACAATTGTTAAGTCGAACTCTCTAATAGATATGCGATACCTAAGACAAGTAAACATTCGACACTTGGGCTTGAAAGTCTCAAATCATTCTTGTTGGACCTTGCAAGTCCATTAACATGATCTTTGGGCCCAAGGGATAATGCTTACATGTTATTGGGCCTTCTATGACCCAATTCCATGTAAAGGGACCTTAAATGGCTTCTTAAGTGCTATTGGGTCCTAGTGATCCAGTAGTATTGTCATAAGGTCAAAGTAATCAAATGCGACATGGGCCAACGTGTCTTTCGCATCCTCGATAGCCTAAAATAACTCACGGAAGTAGCAGGACTTCGTACTCCTCTTCCCCTCGTTTGTTAAGCTTATGAGTAATCAAAGTAAATAGTTTCAGGTTGTTAATCATTAGTAATCAAGGTCGTTTGGATTAAGTGAGTGAAAACGGGCGACGCCTCTAAGGATCGTTCGCAGACTGTAGTTATAACTAGTCATTATCATGCACGGTTATAACAACTCACAAACCTTAATTAATCCAACACCACCCGAGTAATCAAGGAAGAGTAATCAAAATCATTCATTGTGGTCACTACAAGAAAAATGGGCATCTGTGACTAAAAATTTAGAGACTGATTAATGAGTCTCGAATACCATGTATTTAGGACTGATTAATCAGCCCTTGATTCTATTGGGGACTGATTTCAATGTGTGAATCATTAGAGACTGAACAACCCTATTAGAGAATGAAATTCAGTCCCTAATATATTTGCAGTGAAGTACGTTTGGAGGATATCTTATTAGGGACCGAATTTCAGTATTTGATATACTTACTCAATTTTTACATTGGAGTGAAGCCTCGTAGGGACTGAATTTCAGTCATTGATAGACTTACGATGGTTTTCTTTTTTAAAGAAACTTATTAGAGACTAAATTTCAGTTTTTGATAGATTTGCACCAATTATGAGTTTAGAGGGAAACTTATTAGAGACTAAATTTTAGTCTCTAATAGATATATATTAATTTAAATGTTTAAATAATTCGAAATCTATCTTTATTCCATTTATTAATTATTTTCATTTTTTTTATGTCCCCTTCTCGTTTCCCCCAAAACTTTCATTTTAAGAGCCTTTTATTTTTTTATTCCCTCCTATTCTCCCACTCCCCTCTCACGGATTTATCTTGGCTGTCATCAGTTATATTTTCACAACACCCGCAAATGGCAGTCATGCCTAACCAAAAAACCCTATAATCCCTAACGACTAAAAACCCTATGTTCATCGCTGCCGCACCATCGATCCACTCCACTGTCGTAGATCCTCGCTCTCCACGTTGCAGTTGCCTTCAATGACCTTCGCTCTATGTCGCCACCACCGCTTCGTTGATCTAGCTCGACACCTCTATCGACGACCGTCTCTTCCGCACCCTTTGATACATTTTCCTGATCTCTTATTAAAAATGTGCAATGATTAAATCTCAGAGGTAGGTTTAAGATCTATTCATTTGTTCGGGGAAAAACATTTGCAATTATAGATCATTTCTACTTGATATTTCTCAGACAGTCATTATTTTTCACTCAAAGAGTTTCGTGTGTCTGTGTTTGCATTTAAATGCTTGCTTAATGTTTGTTTTTGGGATAAGAGATACAACAACGGAAGATTTCAAGAAAAAAAAACCGAGACATCTCTTTTTTGCGAGATGTTTCTTTACTAAAAATAGAATTGTGGAGTGTTTGGCACCTTTATCATTTTTTGCGTGTGTTTTCATGTATTTAGGTCATCTGAGGTTTAAACAATTCTCTATCGCTCTCTCACACAAAAACACAATTACAACACACAATCACAAGCATAGTTTGCATCTTAGGTTTTTATCACATGTTGTTACAATTCACAGCCTGCACGCAAATGGCATTTCAGTTGCTCAAAATTCCAATAGTTAACAGGCTCTCATTGCTTGTTAAGATTGAAGTTTGAATCTGATGTAAAATTTATGATTTCATAGATATGATAGAGAAATGAAGCTATCACATGGTTGATGATATGGCTTATGTTGTTAAAGTTTGAATCTTTTGTTGTATCTGGCTCTAGATTGTTTTTCTATAAGGCTAATGATTTGTTAGAAGAAAATTTCATACAGGGTGGGATTCTTTTTTGTTTCCAGTTTCCCCTGTGGAATGGAGGTACTCAGGTGAAAGACATAATGATAGCATATTATTTTCTAGTGGCTTCAAATTGTTAGCAAGTTGATCCAAGTAAGAGATGATGTGTAATGTGTTAAACATTCATGAAGAAAAGTGTTTGTGGGCTTCTAGGTGATATCTATGTGATTTGCAAAATTCTTAAATGTAAGAAAACGGGGGATACATTAAAGAGGACCATTTGGAGAATGTTGTTGGCCTAACATGGAAATCTAATATATTTGACTTTATGTTTACACTTAGAGCTATCTTGTGGGCCAACTACCTTATATCCATTTATCTATGATTATTGTTTGTTTGTTTCAGTTCAAGTAAGTTATTGATATACCCTTCATTCTAACAGCTGCAGTTTGGTATGAAAATGTATATGTAAACAAGAGCTATCGACGAGGGAAGCTAAACCATGGAAGGAAAAGAAAACTCCATTGTGATTTGGTAAGTTTATATGATTTTGGTCATCCCAAGTTTGACTCTGAGACAAAATTTCTGTTAGTTTACATTCTTGAGAATTTTTAAAGTTACTTTAATAATGTAGGTTCTATACATGTAGGGATGTTATGGATAATTATTATAATAACTATTGTATTGTGTTGTAGTATCAACTAATTCATAATTTTTTTCATCTTGTAAGTCACATGAAAGATTGAAATGGATAATTATTATAATAACTGTTAACTCACGGCTAAAACAGCCTTTCAAAACAAAAAGAAGTCAAGGCCAAAACTGCTTGGGACCGAATTTGCAACTTTTGAAAAAATACGGTGACCAAAAATGTAATTTACTCTTTTATTTATTTTTTTCTCTCTTTCGCTATTTTCTTCAAAGTTCATTTTTTTGTTGTTTGTGCAAAGAAATATTTGCTCAAAAGGAATGTTAGTTGGGCTCAAAACAATATGAAGACCTCGCTTAAAATGGTATGCCATAATTCATGAGAAAATGGTAATGTATTTGTTTTGCCATTTAAATATGTTTTTTTTTATCTTGTTCCATCTTGTTATATTTGACAAAAAAATATGAGCCATATTTTATTATTATTTTCAAATGTAACAGACCATCATTTTTGGGGCAGGTCAAGATGCTAGTAGATTTTTACAACCAATCAAGTGAAGTAACCTACAACTGAAGGAGTATTTCAGTACTTTCTATCAGTATAGTTGATATTTTTATGTTGATTATACATTTAACTTCAGTTATCTTAAGAATAGATATGTAAAATTCCAATATACAAACAGTTTCTTTTTGTTATATACATGCTTTGTTTGTTTCTTATTGGCTTCTTCTAATAGATACAAGTATGTAAAAAAAAACATAATAGGAACTAAATGACATTGAATCGTAGACCATTCTCTAAAAAAACAAGGTTAGAGACTGAATGACAGTGTATCTAAAATTGACATTCAGTAACTGAAAAATCATATTAAGGACCAAATGATATTGTATCTGAGACGGATATTTCGTCCTTTAAAAATTAGGTTAGAGATTGATACTGAAAAAATCATGTTAGGGACTGAATAACATGGTATCTGAGATTAATATCTAGTCATTGAAAAGTAATATTTAAGACTAAATTAGATAGTTTGGAAGACTGATATTCAGTCCCAGAATGATAGTTTTAAGGAAAGATATTCAAGACTAAACTGAACATGATAATATCAAAGACTAATATTTAGTCTTTGAAATATAGTATCTGGGACTAATATGACATAAAATAGAGATGTCAATGAAACATTAGAGACTTAATAATATATTATTAAGAGCTGATATTTAGTCCCTAAAAGATAATATCAGAGACTTATATGACATCAAATTGGGGATTTGATGAAAAAAAATTAGAGACTAAATGAGATATTGATTTTTTGTCCTTGATAGTTTGATGTATTAGGGACTGATGTTCAGTCTCAGATACATAAAAAATAGACTATCTAAGACTAGGTCTCGGGGACTGGATGGGGACTAGCTAAATCATTCTCTGATTCTCATCAGAGATTGATTATTAACCATCGGAGACTGATTATGTCAGTCTCCGATACCCCTTTTTCTTATAGTGGGTGGTATAACAATTCGAGAAACCATTGTATTTTATGTTTTGGGATACATCGGGTTTTTTGGGGAAGTTCAACATTTTCACTTGTACGATAATACTAAGTTCTTCAATTATACATGTCTTTTTGAAATCATCATGCATATATGTACGGATCTTCACACTTTTTTTACAATGGTCTTTTCAGAAAATATCGGATTTTCTAGGTTTTACAAACTACACAAACCATTTTACCACAACATACTTATGAACTCACCAACATTCCATATGTTGACCGTTTTTCAAAATAACTTGTATTCTCAGGTAACATGTAAGCCAGGGAAATAAGTACCAAGTATGTTAGGGTGTTTTGCTTATGAAATCTATCAAACAATTTATGTATGGATTTGTAAAATAATGTACTTGATGTGAACAATTCCAGTTGTAATATATTGATGCATGATGATGTTTATGTTATGATTCATGTATATTCATTGTCATGATATTCAATTTAAGTCACGCGAGCCCTCGGACGTTTCCGCCGTCTGGTTCGGGGGTGTGACATAAAAGGTCCTTAAACAAGCTCTCTCAAAGCATGGGGCCTTCTTTGAGTGCAAGAGCCACTCCTTTCTGCCTTGTAACCCCTCTAAGGACCTAGATCCGAAACATCAACTCCAAACCATGCTTGCAATCATGGTTGGTGACCAAAATGGCTTCGAGAAGCCCTAAAACTTCACAAAACGGGATCTAGCAAATGGAAGAGCAAGGTACAAACTTTTTACCTTCAATGAGCTGAAAATGGTGCACAAACTCGGATCCCTTTAGCCTCCTCTTGTTCCTTCAATGTTTTCCTTCCCTCCTTGGATCATAAAAGCACCAAAGTTACTCCAAATGCCTTAGATTGATTCAATAACGGCTAGAGTTTGCTATGGGGGTCTTCTGGGAGCAAATGGGACGAAGGAGGCCGAGTTAAAGTGTTTAAATATGGTGCAAACCCTCAGATTAGGGTTTTTGTCCAAACAGCGTCTACTCGTCGAGTCCGGGACCCGAATCGCCGAGTCCATCGCTTAAGTCCCATGTCCCTTCTCGCTTTTACTCGACGAGTTTGACCTTCAACTCGCCGAGTCCAAGGCCAAAATGCAAAGTATTTAACAAAAGAATACGTACCAAGAACCAGGTGCTACAAATATCCCCCACTTATTTTAGACTTCATCCTCGAAGTTTGCTGCTCGATCCTGAAACAGCTCGGGGTAATGTTCCATCATCTCGTCCACCGGCTCCCAAGTTCACTCCGACCCCTTCCGGTGCTGCCATTGCACCTTTAGGAGTTCCACTATTTTGTTCCCTAGATCCTTCGACTTCCGGTCAAGGATCGCTACAGGCCGCTCGATGTAATTCATGCTGTCATCAACCTGAATGTCCTCCAAGGGTACCACTGCTGAGTCGTCCACCAGGCACTTTCGCAGCTGAGAAACATGGAAAGTGCTGTGTATCTGACTGAGTTCGGCTGGCAAATCCAGCCTATATGCCACCTTGCCCACCCCGGCTATAACCCTGAATGGTCCAATGTACCCGAGTCCCAACTTGCCCCGCTTCCTGAATCGAATAACGCCTTTCCATGGCGATACCTTCAGGAGAACCATATCCCCGACCTGGAATTCCAGGTCTGATCGGCGCTTATCGGCATAGCTTTTCTGCCGACTCAGAGCAGTCTGAAGCCTGCTCCGGACCTGCTGGATCTTCTCTGTCTTCTTGAGCACTACCTCAGTGCTCCCCATTACGCTCTGGCCCACCTCGCCCCAACATATCGGGGTCTTGCACTTCCTCCCATATAGCATCTCAAAGGGAGGACGATCAATGCTCGCATGATAACTATTCTTA
The DNA here is from genome assembly GCF_051521515.1 of Lactuca serriola. NCBI lineage: Eukaryota > Viridiplantae > Streptophyta > Magnoliopsida > Asterales > Asteraceae > Lactuca > Lactuca serriola. The sequence goes on along the minus strand of NC_136410.1, from coordinate 209,342,897 downwards.
TAGGAGAACTCTGCCAATGGAAGGTAGGTATCCCAACTACCCCGAAGTCTAACACGCATGCTCGCAGCATTCCTCCAGGGTCTGGATGGTCCCCTCGCTCTGACCATCCGTCTGCAGGTGAAAGGCGGTGCTAAAATGCAGACGAGTATCCAGCTCGTCATGTAACTTCTTCTAAAACCTGGAAGTGAACCGCACATCCCTGTCCGAAATCACAGAAACTGGCACACCGTGTCGCGCCACCACCTCCCGGATATAGATGTCGGTCAAATTTTCGGCTGAGACGCCCTCTTGAATTGGGATAAAATGGTCACTCTTGATTAATCGGTCGACAATGACCCAGATCGAATCCACTCCCCGCGCGGTCCTGGGAAGTTTGATGATAAAATCCATCGTGATGTCCTCCCATTTCCACAGCCGAATATCCAACGGTTGCATCTTGCCGTGAGGTCTCTGATGCTCAACCTTGACCTTCCTGCAGGTCAAGCACCGCTCCACAAACCATGCCACATCCCGTTTCATGCAGGGCTACCAATAATCCAGACGAAGAAATCTATACATATTCATCGCCCTGGGATGAATGGAGAACCGATATTTGTGCGCCTCCTCCATCAGAACTTGGCGCACACCCCCGTGGTATGGCACCCACACCCTATGGTGTAGTGTCAGTAATCCTCGACTGTCATAGTCGAAGGAGGAAACCTGCCCCACGATCTGCTCGCTCTTCCGATGTTCCTCCTTCACGGCCTCCTGTCGGGCCTTCCGAATTCGCTCCAACAACGGAGTCACAACTGTCATCCTCAGATAGATATCCATGATTGGCGCTGCCTTGCGGCTAAGCGTGTCGGCCACCACATTGGCCTTCCCGGATGGTAAAGGATCTCGCAATCGTAATCCTTTACCACGTCCATCCACGGATGCTGCCTCATGTTTAGATTCGGCTGATCCATGAGGTACCTCAAACTCTTGTGGTCCGTGTAGATGGTACAGCGAAAACCATAGAGGTAATGTCGCCATATCTTGAGGGCGAATACAACAACCCCCAACTCCAACTGATGCGTCGGGTAGTTCGCCTTGTGAGGCTTCAGTTGCCTCGACGCGTAGGCGATGACATGCCCTCTCTGCATCAATATTGCGCCTAATCCTGAGATGGATGCATCGCAGTACACAACAAAATCCTCCATGCCCTCTGGCAGGGCTAAGATTGGCGCCTTGCACAATCTCTGTCTCAGTGTCTCGAACGCGGCCTGGTACTCAGGCCCCAACGAAAGACCACGACCTTCCTTGTTAACCTAGTTAGGGGTACGGCTATCTTGGAGAAATCCTGGATGAATCTTCGATAGTAGTTGGCTAATCCTAGGAAACTCCAAATCTCAGATGGAGAATTCGGAACCCCCCATCTCATCACGACCTCCACTTTGGCCGGGTCCACTGAAATCCCGTTCTGGTTGACGAGATGCCCAAGGAACTGCACCTCGCGCAACCAGAACTCACACTTGGAGAACTTAGCATACAAGTTCTCCCTCCTCAAAGTCTTTAGAACCTCTCACAGATGCTCCTCGTGCTCCTCGTGCGTCTTGGAGTAAACCAAGATATCATCAATAAACACTATCACAGACCGGTCTAACATCGGTCTACACACGCGGTTCATGAGGTCCATGAACACGGCAGGAGCATTGGTGAGCCCGAAGGGCATCACCACAAGCTCGTAGTGGCCATAGCGCGTCCGAAACGCAGTCTTCTATACATCCTCCTCTCTGACCCTCATCTGATGATATCCTGAACGTAAATCAATCTTGGAGAACCAAGATGCTCCCTGTAGCTGGTCAAAGAGGTCATCAATCCTCGGGAGTGGGTAACGGTTCTTCACCATTACGTTGTTCAGCTCCCGATAATCTATACACATCCGATGCGACCCGTCCTTCTTCCTCACAAACAGAATCGGGGCTCCCCAGGGAGAACTACTCAATCTAATGAATCCCTTGTCTAACAGCTCCTGGAGCTGTGTAGACAACTCCTGCATCTCAAGAGGAGCCAACCGATACGGTGCCTTGGCTATCGGAGCCACACCAGGGACTAGGTCGATCCTGAACTCCACCTGCCTCTCCGGAGGTATCCCTGGCAACTCCTCAGGGAATACATCCGTAAACTCTCGCACTACGGGCACATCGCCCACTGTCGCCTTATCCGCCTCCCTGGTATCCATAAGATAGACGACATATCCTGCACAACCCTATTGAAGGTAACGCCTAGCTCTCGCTGCTGAACATACTGCTGGTCCTTGCTGTGGCCTCTCGCACTGAACTACAAACTCTCCCCCACTTGGGGTCCTGATCCGAACCAGCTGCTGTGCGCAATCTATCACTACCCCATTGGGGCTCAACCAATCCATGCCTATAATCACCTTGTTCCCTCTCAACGGAATAGGAACCGGGTTCACCAGATAACACTCCTCGAATAATCTCAGCACATTGTGTCGGAATACCGTCGATGCTCGCACCGATCGGTCATCGACAATCTCTACCTCTAAAGGGCAATCCAACATGCCCGAAGACTCAGGAAACTTCTTGCTAAGCGCAAGAGAGACAAATGATCGGGAAGCACCTGAATCAAATAGTACCTGAATTAGGATACCGTTCACATGGAACGATCCTAAATAGAGCACACACATAGCATATCAAAATCACAGCAGCACATCATAAACCATAATGATAAGAAATCATACCCGTCACCACATTGGGTACAGCGCGTGCCTCCTCGGTAGTCAACTGGAATGCCCGACTCCTCACCACTACAGCCTCTACCTTGCCCTGCCGGCCATTAGTGATCCGCAGGGTAGCTGGAGCTGGCGCCTTCACTGGCGCTGATTCTGCTGTCAACTGGGGGCAGCTGGCCTTCTTGTGGCCCCTCTGGTTGCAGTGGAAACACAGCAACTCAGACGTCTGAATAACCGGTGCAGGGGCAGTACAATCCTGCTGAAATGCCCCGTCTTGCCGCACTTGTAGCAGCCCGATGATCCCAGTCTACACGCCCCCTCACGTGGCCTGTCGCATTTCCTGCAGCGGCCCGGTCCTGACTGGCCTTTCGGCCTACCATCTGATCCCTTGGGCTTCTTCCCCGAAGCCCCAGTCGTTTGACCCTCCTCAACCTTCCTCTTTCGGACATGCTACAGATCGATCTCCCTTTCCCTTGCCCTGGAAATCATGGAATCCAGGGTAGGGCATGCTGAAAAACTAACATGCTCCCGAATGTCGGCCCATAGCATGTCGTGGTAGCGGGTCCTCCTCATATCCTCATCTCCCACATACTGGGGCACCAACAATGCCCTCTCCCGGAACATGGCGGTGATCTCCGACACAGTCTCTGTGGTCTGTCTCATGTCCAAAAACTCCCTAGGCAGATGCTGAAGCTGTACAGCTGGCGCAAACTCTGCTCAGAACTGGGTCACGAAATATGACCATGTCATAGCCTCAACAGCCGAGGCTCCCATAGAGTCACCAACCGACTCCCACCAATCCCTAGCCCGATCCCTCAAATACCCTGCTGCAAATCGTACCTTCGACCCCTCGGGGCAGAAGCTGGTCAGCTGTGCGGACTCAATGTCTGCAATCCATCGTCAGGCAGCAATGGAGTCCTTCACCCCATGGAAATCTGGTGCACCACTGCCCCTGAAGTCCTTAAAGGACAGTATGCGGGATCCTGACTGGCCAGATGTCATATCACTCCTGAACGCCCTGAGGCGGTCCTGCATCAGCTCAACTATCCCTTCCTTGATCGACCCGAAAATGATAGGGGTCGACTCAAGGATGCCTCTGGTGATCTCTGACGTGATGAACTCGCGTAGCCTCTCATCTACTGGCTCGGAACCTAATCCCGAACCCGATCCCTCTCATGAACTGCCAACTGCTGGCCTCGGACGTAGTACCACCATTCTGCAATACATACAGACAACCATTAGTGATACTAATATCTCTAAAGGGATCACATCTACTACAAGTTCCCTGGTCTCGCCTCAGCCCACCTTAATTCGGGTACGAATCCTCTTCTTTCAGTAGTATGGGCCCATACTACCTTCCACATCTATCCGTACCTTCCTCAAGGACAACTTTGACTCCACCAGATCCCCTTCACCACTGCTGATCCTCTGTTATTCCCATCCTAGGCTTACCCTAGGGAAAATCTCTAACTCCACCCAAACCGGTCCTCAGCTGCTGAAGGCCTCCTTGTAATGCCAATTAGCCATTACCTGAATACAATCACATGTGATGAGGCTCAGATAATCCTTCAAGTAACAGACTCGTCCCTACAACGGTTAGACTCAAACAGGAGCTACGCAATAGGGCCAAATCCAACACTCTGAGATTATTGAACCCTGATCACATGTGACGTGATGTATTCACCTAATGACTAACTCCCATCACTCAGAGTCCCACAAAGCACAAAGCAAGCGGCATTCAAACGCAGGAAAACTACTCAAGCAAATCTGTCCACATAATGAGAAGCTGAACTAGCATATAATGCTAAGCTCATACTACCAGGCATAACCTAAACATGCTATCCTACTACTGTCTACTCAATACTATCATGCAATTCTCATAAGCTAAAGCACATAAAGCAGGCACATAAGGCACCATTCCTAGATCCTTAGTCCTATTCTAGCATGCTGTTCTACTGAAACTGATAAAACATAAGATAACTGGTATGGGTACTGTGGGGAATACTTACTTGAGCTCGGCCGGTTGCGCACATCACACACTTGTTCCTTCTCAAAACTCTTTTATCTTAGCTTTTAGAAAGTCATTTCCCTTGTAAAAATATTTTAATCCCTCGGTTTGAGTCCAGACCCCCCCCCCCCCCCCCCCGAAGGTGTGTCCGAATCCCTCAAACCAGGGCTCTGATACCAACTTGTAACGACCCAATTTTCACGTCCAAAAATTTCATTTTTGATTAAGTGATTTGCAAAACATTTATAGCAAAATATCATCCGATCATATCATTTAATAAAAACATGTCTTGTATCTGAAAACCGAATCATAAAAACGTAATAATGTCAGAGTACAAATCCCAGAACAACTCATAGTGCGGAAAGCATAGAGTGTGTGTGTATGATGTGTCGCTACCGCGCCAACTCCTCCCCCTTCGCTGAGGAGGTACCTGAAACCAAAACTGTAAAATGTAAGCACGAAGCTTAGTGAGTTCCCCCATCATACCACATACCATACAATCACATAGCATACATACTGCCAGACAATTATGGGGTGCCCGACCTACCCAGTACGACCATTCTGGGGTGCCGACCTACCCATGCGACCATTTTGGGGTGCCGTCCTACCCGTGTCAAGCCATTCTGGGGTGCTGACCCGCCCGTCGGTCCTAACAACCGACCCTTAGGGACTCTTCCACCCCTTACTGTCACTATCACATATATCATAACATAAACATATTATCAGACATATCTAGAGTGTCCGAATTACCCTTCGGTCCTAACAACCGAACTTGGGGACTATTCCCCTCCTACTACCACTATCACATATAACATAACATGCCAGCATATAAACATAACATCACATACTGTCAGACATATCTGGGGTGTCTGACTTACCCTTCAGTCCTAACAACCGAACTCTACTACTATCACATATAACATATCATGCCAGCATATAACATATCAGGTAGTTGCAAAACTAGATGATATCACAAAGATAATCATCTAACATACGACCCTTACTGGTGGGCCGGCATTATAGCCGTAGACCCACTGCTACCGGAAGGTAACTCATCTCGTAGTAGCTACTGATCTACACGGGAATCCTCTGACTACTACCGCTGCGGCTCCGGAAATCCTCTGACTATCATTCCCACAAAACACTTAGTCATACACTGCTCACTTCTCTTAGGGTAAAATCACCATTTTACCCCTGACCAAGTCAAAGTCAAAGTCAACTTCCAGTTGACCTGACTCGCCAAGTTGGCTCGCCAACTTGCCGAGTCCCTATCCTTCCATTTGTCCTCATACCTGTCTCTACTTGTCTACTCGTCGAGTTAGGCGATGACTCGACGAGTTTTCCTTCTAAATGAACATCGACTGAATCCTCATCCGACTCGCTGAGTTGTGTGAACAACTCGTCGTGTTCATCTTCAACTGATACATAGGTCATGTCCTTGACTCACCGAGTTGTATGAACAACTCGTCGAGTTCATCTTCATCCTTAAGAAGATTACCTTGGACTCGCCGAGTCTGTTCATGCACTCGCCGAGTCCCATGAATTTCCAAAACAATGGCTTAGTCTAGAACGTTGGGTCACTCCCTGGGACCCCCTAAAACCTTTCCACACTCAACTGGGTCCTTATGACCCTCAACTGATATGGGTCAGAAACCTTGAACTCGCTGAGTCCAAGAACGAACTCGTCGAGTTGGTCACATCCACTCACTGAATCTTCGATTTCTGGTCTACAACCCTTGACCAAAAGATAGATTTATGCTTCTACAATCGATCTAGCACGTAAAGTTACAACCTTTATGTGCTTGCATGGGACTTTGAGCTTAAAAGGTCCTTAAACAAGCTCTCTCAAAGCATGGGGCCTTCTTTGAGTGCAAGAGCCACTCCTTTCTGCCTTGTAACCCCTCTAAGGACCTAGATACGAAACATCAACTCCAAACCATGCTTGCAATCATGGTTGGTGACCAAAATGGCTTAGAAAAGCCCTAAAACTTCACAAAATGGGATCTAGCAAATGGAAGAGCAAGGTACAAACTTTTTACCTTCAATGAGCTGGAAATGGTGCACAAACTCTGATCCCTTTAGCCTCCTCTTGTTCCTTCAAGCTTTTCCTTCCCTCCTTGGATCACAAAAGCACCAAAGTTACTCCAAATGCCTTAGATTGCTTCAATAACGGCTAGGGTTTGCTATGGGGGTCTTCTGGGAGCAAATAAGACGAAGGAGACCGAGTTAAAGTGTTTAAATAGGGTGAAAACCCTTGGATTAGGGTTTTTGTCCAAATAAGGTCTACTCGTCGAGTCCAGGACCTGACTCGCCGAGTCCATCGCTTAAGTCCCGTGTCCCTTCTCATTTCTACTCAGCGAGTTGGACCTTCAACTCGCCGAGTCCAAGGCTAAAATGCAAAGTATTTAACAAAAGAGTACGCACCAAGAACCAGGTGCTACACAAGAATTAGAAACTAATCCATTAATGCGATCTAATCTACCTCAACTTCAGGTACTCTTGCTATTTTTTTGACTTTTTTAGGGAAATATGGAGGCAAACCTTGTCCTGGTGGTCCAAGATCTACCTTATGCATATCCTCACAGGTAAACCATTACCATATCCATTCCTTCCAAACCGAAATTCTTTCCTGATTTGAGTTCTTCAGTTGATAGATTCAATTGACATTTTGCTCTATATCACAACACATGTATGTGAATCATTCTCTTCAATAGGTTGGATGCAAAATGGGCTGCACATTTTGTGCAACTGGAAGTATGGGATTCAAGAGCAACCTCTCAATAGGAGAGATTGTAGAACAATTAGTACATGCTTCTCGATTATCACCCATTCGCAATGTTGTTTTCATGGTAAATACCTAAAAGTTTTCCTTGAAATTTATGTCACTACAACTGATACCATCATCTTGTATTCAGGGAATTAGAGAGCCATTAAACAACTACAATGCTTTAGTTGAAGCTATTCGAGTAATGACAGCATTCCCTTTTCAGCTTTCACCCAAGAAAATTACTGTCTCAATGGTTTGTTTTGTTTGCTCCATTTTACATCCTCAATATTAGTCTTTTTAAGAACATTTCTAGATTCATATCTATCATTCTCATAATTTATTGTAGGTTGGAATAATTCATGCAATAAACAAGCTTCATGGTTACTTACAAAATATAAACCTAACAGTGTCTCTTCATGCACCGGTTCAAGATATTAGGTGTCAAATAATGCTGCAGCTCGTGCTTTTCCTTTAGAAAAACTTATGAATGCTTTAGTAAAATATCAAAAGAAAAGGTAGCTATTTTTTTGCTTCTTCTTCTTTTTTTTTTTTTTTTTTTTTTTTTTTTTTTTTTTAATTTCCTCAGTGTAAAATTACTAAAATACCCTTCAGGTATTGACTTTACAGTCAACAAAAGATTTTCATTGAGTACATAATGCTGGATGGTATGAATGATGAGGAGCAGCATGCCAACCAACTTCGTAGATTGCTTGACACATTTGAAGTGGTGAGAATGAGATTCAAATTTTTTTTAGCGTAAATTACAATTTTGGTCCCTGAGTGTTGCTGTTTTTTTCAATTTTGTTCCCAAAACTTTTCTCTTGTAATTTTTGTTCTTATTTACATGTGATTCACATATGAATCACATGTTATTCACATGTTATTCACATATGAATCACATATAAATCGTATATGAATTAGATGTGATTCACATTTAAATCACATGTTATTTACATTTCAATCACATGTAATTCATATATGAATTACATGTGATTCATATGTAAATCACATATGAATTACATGTGAGTCACATGTAAATCATATATGAATTAGATGTGATTCATATATGAATTACATGTGATTTACATGTGATTCACATCTAATTCATATATGATTTATATGTGAATCACATGTAATTCGTATGTGATTCACATGTAAATCACATGTAATTCATATATTAATCACATGTAATTCACATGTAAATCACAAGTGAATCACATATCAATTACACATGATTCACATGTAAATCACAAGTGAATAACATATGAATTACATGTGATTCACATGTAAATCACTAGTAAATCACATATGAATTATGTCAATATGCACACATGCATTTTGTGTGAGCAGTCTTTGTTATTTTATTTTCTTGTGAATTTCACATTTGAATCTTAAAAGATACAATCATATGTGAATATCACATTATATAATCACATTTGAATCTTACATGATATAATCACATGTGAATCTTACATGATATATACTTGTGTATTTTTCTGAGTGTTCTTGCATTAATGAATTTTTTTAAATTTTCTTGTAGGCTTTGAAGAATTTTTTGAAAATATTGAAGTGATGAAAAGTGATAAATTGAAGAAAAATATTGGAATGCTGATATGATGAAATGATAACATTATGAATCTTTGTAGTTTTTTTATATTTTATTTTGTATTGAATAAAATACTTGTATTATGTTTATGGATTGATTAATGAAAATGAGATTTTTATAATTTACTTACGAATATTATAGTATATAACAAATATGCATATATGCATTTGAAAAAATATGCATGTATGCATCTAAAACGTTGATTTTTTGGTTAAAGAAATGCAGTTTTGAAAAAAATTGCAATTTTTTTTTTTGAAAAAAATGCAATTTTAAAAAAAAATACAGTTTTTTCTAGAAAAAATGCAATTTAAAAAAAAAAGATGCAGTTTTTTAAAAAATATTTTTTCATTTTTTTTTTCTAAAATTCATGTTTTTTGAAAAGAATTAAAAAATCTCCATTTTTTTAAAAAATTGAAAAATATTTTTAAAAAAAAAAAATCCGAAATTTTGGAGCTATTTTGTTAATTTTTAGTCATTTATATTAATATATTAAATAACACAAAAAAAGTTAAACATTAAATGAGATTGGTAAGATGACGATCATGTCCTTAACGAATTACTTTTGATCCAACGCTCCACTTTTAGTTCTCGGGTTATCGGAAAACTTTGAGTTCTCAACCGATCTCAACCCTATATATATATATATATATATATATATATATATATATATATATATATATATATATATATATATATATATATATATATATATATTATAAATGATAAAAAAAAAACTTTTATTTTAGGTTTTACTTAATGGCCTAATACTAGAATACATAAATACTTAGGATAAAATGATAAATGATAAAATAGCTCTTATGTTTTAGGTCTATTGTACATAAAATGGCCCAACATATAAGCTTCTTCTATCATATTACTAACATTTCAAACATTTGTTTTTAGACCTATATATATTACATGAGTTTATTTAAAACAAAAGTTATATATAAAGGTCTAAATATCTGATAACTTTGAATTTATGAGGAAAGTGAGAAAAATATTGAATTACTAAAATTAAAGTGTTTTTTTTTTAATTTAAATAAATAATTTAGATAAATAAACAAAGGAAACTAATGTGTTTTAATTTAATAATTTTGAAATTAGAAGGTAAGTCCATTAATGAAATTGATATGGATTTATTATTACATTAACTGTAATTATTATATTTAAATATTATGTAAAATTTAATAAAATGAAAAAAAAATCATAAAATGACATGTTGAAAAAAATTAATTAAAAATAACCACAAAATGATACGTGACAAAATGAATGTAAATATAACATGGGACAAAAATATCTTTATTTATTAGAATAGATTAAATGGCTGAAAATTTTTAAGTTATCATAAATGTGTTTCACAAAAAACTTAAAAATTTCAATGGCTTTGACGAAAAACAATTTTTTATAATGAATTCCCTAAACGGATAAAATGTAAGAACTTTTCTATAACTACATATTTTTATTTATTTATACATTAAAACATTTCAGTTTTTTTCCGAAACATTATATATTTGTTTTATTTTCTTATCAAAATATTTTACTTTGAAAAATATACCGATTATACTTTTCTTTGTTTTAATAATACGTTGGATTCTTAATCTCCAAGTGAAAGTATTTTGTATTTGAACATAGTCTAATAAGATAGATTAATATTGTAACACAAAAAACAAAAGGACAAAAGTAAGGTAGCAAGTGTATTTGAAAAGTATTTTGTATTTTGTATTTGGGTTGTGTAGCATGTGATATCTAGCCTAGTTGGGTTGATGCAATGAGTTTTATATCATGTATGGTGTGTGAGGTTGGAGTTTTGTGATGCCACATGTACGAATTTTTTCCTTGGAAATCACATGGGGCTGGGTTTGCTCCTGTAAAGGAGCTCGAACCCTGGGTGTTCGCTGAAATATTGCGGTAGGTTTCCGTTTAACGCATTTTCTGTTTCCAAAAAAAATTTGGGTTGTGTAACAGGTGATCCGAGAAGGATTCTTTGTCGAGAATCGTAGCTCATGAGGTTGGTATCGGTCACATACCACACATGCATCGGTATTATGCACATATTTATACAAACCACTACCATTTGTCACTCCAAAAAATCATTTTGGTTTGGTTAAATAAATATAAAGAGACAAATAAGCAACTTGTTCACTCAACTACCCAACTTAGAAAGCAATTTGCCTTTTTCTTTTCAAATGGAGCTCTCAAAACGCCAAAATTAGCAACAGTCCAAATCATCAAATCATCAATTGCAATTGGCCCCTCCATTGTCTGGTTATAATCAGATAAGATACCCTCACCCGCGCGTATTTAACGGGGTCCTAACAGACTGGAAAGTTTGATTTCCCATGTCCACTCACTCAATGTCCATCCAAAGGGTAAAAGTGTCAATTACTCATGTTCAGTTTAAAAAAAACAAACCAACTTTGTGTATAAAACAGTTACTCAAACAAACATCATCAACCTATTCAGCATTTAAGAAAGTTCAATTTCTGTTTCCACTCACGATTGTGTCCATCCAAAGGGTAAAATTGCCATTTACTAACATTGGGTCCAAAAAAGAAACACTTTGAGTTTGTAACAGGCATCATTTACCCATTCAACACTTAACTAGACAAAAACTCAGGCCCTAACTAGGTAAATCATGAGTGATGCTATATGGCACATTGAGTTGACTCGGTTAAAATGCGTGAATTGTGTACATAATAACAAGGATATATATAGTTGGTGCTAATTCGTTGCCAAATCTAACTTGAATCTGAATTTTTGCTCAGTGAGTCAACTCTGTATTGAAAAAGATATAAAACCGCTAAAGTGAGTCAGTTCATAAAGAAAAAAATATCCAACTATTTTTAAACTGATGATTAACATGGCAAAAATACCATGTGGTCTTGCAAAGGGATCACCTCTTGTAAACCTCAGTGTAATGACAAAGTGAGTTGACTCATTATGAAGATGACAAAATTACCCTTTATGAGGATACACAGGGAGCAGATTCGCGATAAAGGTCAAATTACAGTTGACTTCGCTATATTATTATGGACAAATTGCTAATTAGCGGGTGAGTCAACTCAGCATGAAAAATAATATAAACGTGATTTATGGGAACAAGCTCAAGATTGACAATGAAAAAGCAAAGTAAGTGCGGTTTGACAAAACATCCAACATTTTTTAGAGTAAATTACACTTTTGATTCCTGTTCTACATGAAACTTTTTCTGATATAGTCCAAAAAGTAGTCTTGTTTACAATTTACATCTCCTATTCACCATTTTATCACACTTTTAGTCCTTAAGATAGATGCCCATGTAAATGATTATTTATAAATGGTCAATTTACAAGCTGATGTGTAAATGCCGTGTAATTGAGAGACTAAAAGTGTGATTAAACATAAATTAGGGGCGAAAAGCGCAAAAAGGATTTCTTTTGGACCATATGAAAAAAAATCAAAATAGTACAGGGGCAAAAAATGTAATTTACTCCTTTCTTTAACTAGAATATCGAATGCATGACTCGAACTCAACGGCTCAGTGAGTCGACACCAAGAAAAGTGACATAAAACATGCTTAATGGGGACAGACAACCACAAGATTGATGATAAAAAAAGGAGTAAAAATCCAGCTAGTTTAACTCGATGATTAAAAATGGGAAAACAACTCAGTGAGTCAACTCGATAAGAAAAATGACATAAACATGCTTTTTGAGGACAGACAAGGGGAAGAATTGATTGAAAAAAAAAAGCCAAATACAGTTGGGTTGAGTGCATTATAAAAAGGTGAGTGTGAGTCCTCTTTATTCATGTGAAGACAGAAGTACAAGGTGTCCATTAGAAACTGAGTGAGTAATTGAGAAATGCATCAGCAGCAGGGGTATTAATGACCATTTGTATCAACTCTTCAATGGGCTCCATTGCATTTCCCACTTCTAAAGCTGAGCTTTCATTTAACTGGCAAATTAGAGAAATAAATACATAAATAAATAAACCGCAGGTGTTAAATTACCCAAATATCTGTTTTGTCTGTAACATGTTTGTTTTAACAATTCCTACATCTTAACTCTAAGCTGGCCACATTGCCCAGTAAAATTATAAAGTACATAGTGGCATGATAAGAGTGGTGCCAATCCAATACACATTAGAATTGAAACTCACATAGCATTTGGTATCATGAAATAAGCAGTGGCCATGTTACATAGGTTGAAGGTGGGTCACTTTACCTATCTTTTTATTTATTTATTTAATTTTTTTTTTATAGTAGCTTATATATAATTAAATAAATGTGAGCTATCTAAAAACAATTAACTGAACTACCTAATATTATTGGAAAAAGATATACAACTCAGATTTTTAAAGCTTGTATTCTATACTTTAATAGCCCAAAAAAGTTTAGATATCTATCCTAATAAATAAGAATGATTTTGCCACATGTCATTCTTTCATTCAATTGGCCACATGTCATTTTGTCATAATTTTGAGATATATTTATTTTCCACTTGTCATTTACTTCATTTTTCATTTACAATATATCATTAATTTAATTTCCATAAATTAAACCTATCAAAATGACTGTTAATTTCAAAGTTCAAATTCTAAATTCTAATTTCAATTTCAAATAAATTTATAGTTTAAACTTTTGTGTTTAGCATTTTGTTATAATTTACCCATTTAGTACACAAATTTGATAACTAAACACATAATTTTAATTAATTTATTTTTTGCATGTTTTTTTCTCATAATTTTCAGTTATTTCAAAATTCAAATTCAAATAAATTTTCCATTTAATCATTTATATTAACATTTTGTTTTAATCAACCCGTATAATATATGGGTCTCACACCTAGTAAGTTAATATATATAGTCCAATATAAAGTTAAATAGCCCAATATAAAAGTATATTAAAAATAAAATAAACGTGAGGGACTACTTAGAGGGGCAACGGTACAATAGGAACTCCTAGGGCAAGGCTCCAATTCCAGAGATTTATTAGTCATCAAAGATCTATAATTTATAATTCACAAATCATAATTCAATTGAATGTAGTTCTTTATTTTAACTTATTGCTTCACTTGATCATTGTTCATTTATTCTAATATAATTGATAATAAATGTTTGTTAATAATGAATTGTGGATATAAGAATATTGATTCCAGAATAGGGCTTTTTTTTTTTTTTTTAAACTTATTGCTTTACTTGATCATTGTTCATTTATTCTAATATAATTGATATTAAATGTTTGTTAATAATGAATTGTGAATATAAAAATATCGATTCCAAAATCAGGCTTTTTTATTGTTAACAGTGAATATTGAAGGGTGATTTGTTAATTGTTCAATGATTCAACAACATAAATTTTGATTGTTCCATGATTGTATACTATGTTTTTTTATTTGTTTCAGTATGAATTGATTATTTGATTGTAGTCATTTTTTTGATTATTTGATATTTTGAATGTTGTTTGTAAATTAAAAATTGTGAAATAAGAAATCTCATAACTAACCAAATAAGAAATATCATACCAAAAACAAAATCATTGTTTCATTGATTTTGATAAGAATGATTTTGCCACATGTCATTCTCTCATTCAATTGGCCACATGTCATTTTTTCATAATTTTGAGATATATTTATTTTCCATTTGTCATTTACTTCATTTTTCATTTACATTATATCATTAATTTAGTTTCCATAAATTAAACCTACCATAATGACTCTTAATTTCAAATTTAAAATTCTAAATTTTAATTTTAATTTCAAATAAATTTACAATTTAAACCTTTGTGTTTAGCATTTTGTTATAATTTGCCCGTTTAGTACACAAATTTGATAACTAAACACATAATTTTAATTTATTTATTTATTGCATGTTTTTTCTCATAATTTTCAGTTATTTAAAATTTAAAATTCAAATAAATTTTCCATTTAATCAACCCGTATAATATACGAGTCTCACATCTAGTAAGTCAATATATATTCCAATATAAAGTTAAATAGCCCAATATAAAATTATATTAAAAATAAAATAAATGTAAG
The DNA here is from genome assembly GCF_051521515.1 of Lactuca serriola. Lineage (NCBI taxonomy): Eukaryota > Viridiplantae > Streptophyta > Magnoliopsida > Asterales > Asteraceae > Lactuca > Lactuca serriola. The sequence continues at coordinate 209,327,786 of NC_136410.1, read as the reverse complement.
CGACTACTTAGAGGGGCAATGATTCAATAGGAACTCCTAGGGCAAGGCTCCAATTCCATAGATTTATTAGTCATCAAAGATCTATAATTTATGATTCACAAATCATAATTCCATTGAATGTAATTTTTTTTTCTTAACTTATTGCTTCACTTGATCATTGTTCATTTATTCTAATATAACTGATATTAAATGTTTGTTAATAATGAATTGTGAATATAAGAATATCGATTCTAGAATCAAGCTTTTTTTTCTTGTTAACAGTGAATATTGAAGGGTGATTTGTTAATTATTCAATGATTCAACAACATAAATTTTGATTGTTCCATGATTGTATACTATGTTTTATTTGTTTCAATATGAATTGATTATTTGATTGTAGTCATTTGTTTGATTATTTGATATTTTGAATGTCATTTGTAAATTAAAAATTGTGAAATAAGAAATCTCATAACTAACAAAATAAGAAATATCATACCAAAAACAAAATCATTGTTTCATTGATAATTCCTTATTTCTTTGTTTTGATTGTTGATTTGTGACTTGGTGCTTGTTTCAATTTATTCAAGTTTTTTTATTTTTTTTATTTTTTATTATTTTTTTAACGCAATGATAAAAAATAGTAGAAAAAGATATGAGGAACATAAGCATATAAAAGTTGATTTAAGTTCACTACGTGGAATTATGAAAAAAGCTATATCAAGATATAAGACCACATCCCGGTACAATTATAAGAACTTCAAATCTTTTTTTGCTTATATGATCCGATCCGATCCAGACGCACCACTATCTTTTTTCTATCCGTTTCATTTAAAAAATGAATAATTTGGTTTTATGTTCTAGATTTGCCACTAAAAATAAGGAAAAAAATAAAATAAAAAAATTGCATTATAACATGTACTTTTGTTTTTTTTTATTATTCTAAATGGATTGAAATTTTTATTTTTTGAAATAAAAAACTATATATATATTTTTTATTTAATAAGAGTTTATTATGCTAAAATTTTAAAATTTGTAAATAGAATTTGGTTGATAATAATTAAAATAATACATAGCATAGAGTGATAATAATATAAGTATATATACATATACCATTAAATTTTACATGAAAAGTTATTCTATTCCTAGAGACCAACAAAACATAGATCCATAAAATGTAATGTGACATTCTAATGCCTTGTTTATTCCATTATTTTGTTTATTACATTTTTTCTTCGGTCGATTCCAACCAACCAAATAGACTCTAATTGTTAATCAAAAAATTCAAGAATTAAATAGAAATTAAGTGGAACAGAGTTGGCAGGTAACAAGCTTTACCCTATTAACTGCATAAATAATCGAAATTAAGCCGCTAATTTAGAAAAATCATTCAATCCTATTTGGGAAAAAAATTCATCGGATTTGAAATCCACTCGTATCATGTGTAGCCTAAATAGATTGAACAAACAAAAGAACAATGGTATGCCTAAAAGCAAATCAGGTGAGTTTGTGACAATTGCCTTAAAAGAAAATTATAAAAGTGGGGTATATATTGGAAATCAATTTTCCACCTTTCTTCACGAATCAACTTATTTATGGAACATGGAAGAAATATTCTTTAATCTACTTTTCCTCCCACTTAACTTAATGTCCAACAACTTTCACATTCCCTTTTAGTAATTATATCAAAATCATATGTTTCATATGTATAAATAATCTAAAAAGATTTATATTAATTGGCTCTTAAATAGAGTCCAAAAACAGAAAAGTTTGAAAGATATGCCAAAACATGAGTTATAAACAACCATCTGTCCTGAAATTTCACAACCACCAATTATTATCTAACTAATTAAAAAAATTTAAAAAGAAAATGTTTGGCGTGATTTCCTTTATTTTCTCATGTGCATAGTTAATCCTCCTATCCCCCACAAAACCCAAAGACATAAGCCAACTTTATGTGCAAAGAGACAACAGATAGAAAAGAGTGGAAGCAAGTATAAAACGCCAAAAGACAGTTGGATAGCCTGTACAATCTCACATGAAAGGAAGCCCTGTTGATGACATTACAGAAGAAAAATTAAAAATAATGCAGGGATCCTCTTCTTTTTTAGCCATTTATGATCATGTGACTTGGTACTTTTTTCTCTAATCAAACGCAGAGTGGGGTTGGGGTTCCCTCCCCCCACACCCACTTGCTTATTCACTCACTCACCTCAAAAAGCTAAAGAATTTATGATATGCTTCCGTTTATAATGTTTTCTTGTTATTTCACATCTCCAGACTCTAACTTCTTTGAACCTAAATCTTTTCTTGTATACTCAAATGGAATTCTCCAAATACCTTGGAGTTGCTGAAGAGTGTAGCAGCAGTGAATCAGGATGGACCATGTACATTGTTTCTCCCATGCATGAAACCAGTTACAACCATCATCATGATCATGTTGATGATGAGATTTATGAGAGTCATGGTGATTATAGCACATACCATAATGCAGATAGTGATGATTCCATGGTCTCAGATGCCTCTTCTGGTCCAATTCGTCAAGGAATCTTGCGTGGAAGCTCAAAGAGACGTGAGTCCAAGCATGCAGTGAAAAGAAACCTGTTGGGAAAGAATGAAAGGCAAGTTGAGAAGAAGTTATATGAGAGAAGGCAAAGAGCTGAGAAAGAAGAACACAAGACAAGGGGTGAAAATAAGGCAAGGACGATTAATTAGGTTGTGTCCGGTTTAATTTGTTCCTTAATTTTTATCTGTTTTTATGGAATTTCAAGACCCTGATATAAGGGGTGGAATCCATTTTCATGCACATACATTTGTTGTTTCAGTATGTTGAAATCAAGGTGCCAAGAATCGAAGCTAATGCACGTAAAAACATGATATTACACTACAAAACTGTGTTCGTGCTCATTGATGTGATTGATAACATTATGATTTCACATGAACATGAACATGCATTTGGTTAGAAAGTAAATGAACATATATAGATAACTGTAGAACCTACCGAGTATTACGATCATTGCATTGCAGAAACATCTGTAGGACCAAAAATGACCAATATGATGATCCAGCAAGATTCAGGATATGAGATTGCCAACAATGGAGAAAGCATTTGGAATTTATGATATAGAGTTCACTAAAAGAAAAAAAATTGTTTGCAATAATATATTGTCTAAAATGTAGATTCCCTTGTTAAAAGTGAGCTTGCAATGGAATTTAAGGAGGAAAAGTCCACTCAATAACATAAATGAGGGAGTTTGGGAAGATAAATTCCTTCGAAATATGTTGTAACTATTGAATTTAACTTTTAGTCCCCACAAAAGACTTGCCAACTTTGTCAGGTTTTGCCTGCTATTTTCCTTTGTCATAAATTACAGTAGAGAAGGTCTGCAACAAAAATTAATCCACATGATGGAAATGTTTTATTTGCAAACTGGATTCGACCAACAAAAAGTACGAATCACGTTCATACCTAAGTATACATCATGATATCAAACAAGATTGTTTAAATTAAAACAAAAAATTGCAAAATTTGGTTCATGTGGTTTGCCGATTTCTATGGGTAAGGTCAAAAAAAAAAAAGATTTCTAGCAACAAACGTCCTTATTTGATGTTTGAGCTGTGAATTTGGTCCCTACCTCTAACTGCCGTTAGAGGCATTCCGATTTCTTCCCCACGTGCCTTGCACACGAGGGTATTTTTGTCTTCTCATTTATGGGGACCATAATTGCAATCGAATTTCTCTTTTTAACCCAAGACTTGAAACCCATCTTCCCCAACGGCTCTCTCTGGGAAAATGGTGACAATCATATGCTTCTGTGGCAAAGATTCTGTGTTGCGCACGTCGTGGACTTCACTCAGCCGACGCTTCTACTCATGCCCTCTAACGGTAAAGTAGTGTTCAAATTGTTGTAATCAAACACCTTATTCCTGCCCTAATTTTGTGTGCTTCATCTTTGAAATGACTCAAAATGTCGATTCCATGGATGGTTTGATCCACCAATGTGTGATCGTACTAAGGCTATCATTTCTAGTCTACTGAAGAGCATGAACAATTTGAAGCTTTTAGTGAAATAGTTAGAAGATGAAATTCAGAATTTGAGGTTTTACCTGAAGATGGTAGTGAAAGATTTAGAAGATGAAGTTTGGAAATTAAAGTTCTACCTATGTTGTAGTTGGATTTTTTTTCCTTGTGTTCTGGATTTGGAATTAGGGATTCAGGTTACATTCTACCTGTGGTGAAGATGAGGTTTTTTTTGGGATCTTCTTGTTTTTGATGAATTGGCCTATGTATACTGTAAAGTCATTTCATGAACCTTGTACCTCGAATTATAATGTATGAAATATTATCTTATTTATTTTTTGTTGTTGTGAAGAATGTAATGATAATACAATACATAAAATGGTAATAAGAAAAGTACAATACCATAATGGAACTTGCTCAGTCTTATTGAATCAAAACGTATAATCCAAATAAGAACATGGAATTCAGTGCAAATTACAATACCATAGAAGATAACCAAAAGAAATTATCGTTACAATCTCCAAGTGTAACAAAAAAGAAGCAACCACATATGAGTTTTGGAATTACAAAATATATTAACATAACTACTAACCACATTTAAAACAACCAACATATTCCAATATCTTAAACAAATTATACCAAAAGATGATTTCAGAACATAACACTACACTTGACTATACTAACTACTCTTGACCATGACCTTCATTAGCTCCTCCACTCTCCTATTGACCTGTACCTTGACCTTAAAGGTCCTTAAGTTGTGTCACTTTTGTTTGCATTTGCCACAAGTGACAGTCCCAAATTTCCTACTAACCTTCTCTAATTCTTTGGTGTCACAACTAGTATTTTTGGCTAGGAAAATTCCGTCCTCATGTAAACAACGACTATTGTAAGGCTTGTGCTAAAACATTAAGGTTTACATTATGATTCCTAATGAACCATCTAATGTTTTAATGCAAAGCGGATATGTACCTCAAATCTCTCCTGTCACACCCCCAAACCAAGGATGGCGGAAACGTCCGGGGGTGGAGGACTTCATGTATAGTATTACAACAACGAGTATAATAGTGCTCAAAGTAAATACAAACATCATAAATATAATTGAAAAAGTTACATCATAGTAAGTTTACATGTTTCAAAATAAATTACATTATGATGACAAAATGAACTGTTTGACGATTTAACGTCCCATCCTCATAATGCTGTTGTTTTCTTATTTCACTGATTTCTTGAGAATACAAGTAGTTTTGAAAAGTGTCAAGAATTAAGTTGGTGAGTTCATAAGAGTTTTGATTGACGAAGAAACCGTTTTCCTTATAAAACCGTTTTCTTTATAAGTGTAAAATGAATGCTCCTATGTTATGCGATAATGTACCCTAGAAAGACCCGTAAATTCCTTCTATAATTACCCAGTGTATATAAGTTATATTAAACTTAAATTAAATAAACCTTCGAATATAATGGGTATGCCCTAGGTCCACAACCAAACAAGGAACAAGAAGTAAGGCGGGCCTACCAATTCTAAGTCGATTATGACTAGATTCTTATATAACTCTAGCATATACACTTAGCAATTATAGTTGAAGCCTAACAATTCTAGATGAATGTAGTTTTAATAGAAATATGTTTCCAAAGAAAGTAAAATATTTTCCTTATAAAAGTCATGTAGTCTTAAATGTCAAGACCGAAATTTACAAGTATTTTTCCATACTTAAAGCAATTTATGCAAGTTTAAATCGACATAAACTCGTTTAATTTAAAAGTAAGAACTCGTAAATCTTATGTTTTGTTAATACCACATGTGAGTTATTATAACCATACTATGACTTAGACGGCCTCGTAATACGATGTGGTCGTGAGGATCACTGATAGGTTGACCGCGAAGCTCCAGGATCAGACAACAGTTGTTCAGACGACGGATGAGACACAGGTAGCCATAGGTTCGGGCAAGAGGCCCAAGTGGTCGGATTTGAGATCGAGGGACTATCAGAGCCGCAGTCGATGCAGGAAGTGTGGTAGGACGCACAAGAGTGCGTGCAGACATAGAAATGGTGGCGATGATGGATATTTCAAGTGCGGCCGGATTGGCCATTTTAGCAGAGATTGTACTGTTATCATCGCCTAGGAACTTGACCCGATATGTTTCCATTGCAGTCGGAGGAGCCACAAGAGGGCCCGCTGTCCGAGTTTATATACAGCAAAGCAGGTGGTAGCTCCTGCCCCTGTGACTTCGAGTACCACTAGCGGTTGCCGGGGCCGGGCAAGGGGCGCCCACGGCTCAGAGCAGAGTATTCCGGATGATTTCAACAAGGATTCGTGTAGCACTGGATGTTGGGGGTACGTATCTTTACCTTCCTGTGAATTATTATTCATGATATCATCGTTATGTTGCTGCATTGATATCAATAAGCATATGTGTTGGGGTATTATATTACCTACTTGTGACGAAGTTTTATGCCATCTGCATACCTTGGAATTAGAATGGTAAATTGGAGGTTGTCCCTTCTAGATCAGGTTACTTTCGAAAGGTGTCATTCGGGATTGATCAGCTAAATCCTTAGTTGTGACAATTTAGAGCTTCTAGTGAGGTAGCCAGCGGACAGTAGGGAAGTGGGTTGGGGATGTGCACCCCAAATGCAGGTTCTCAGGATGCAGTCACTAAAGTAAATACAGTTAAGGATTGAAGGGTGCTCAGTTAGATAGCAAGAATGGTTCGGATCTGTTAAAAGTTAGTTGGAGCGCCGACAGAGGTAAACGTTGGCGGATAACAGATCGCCTTTTTAATGGAAGGAAGGTTGGGGAATCCTTTCGATCAGTGAGCAATAAGGAGTTAGTCGGATCCTAGTAGGGGAGAACCCTCCGAGTATATAAGGGTAAGAGCACGCAGACCTAGAATGAGTACACGACCTCGGAGAAAAAAAGATAGTAGTGTTGTAAGTCTACGGGGGTAGCCGTAGCATTCACTAGCAGTCAGATAGTAGTAGTGTTGTAAGTCTACGGGGGTAGCTGTAGCATTCGCTAGCAGTCAGATAGTAGTAGAGTGTTGTAAGTCTGCGGGGGTAGCCGTAGCATTTACTCGCAGTCAGATAGTAGTAGTGTTGTAAGTGTACGGGGGTAGCCGTAGCATTCACTAGCAGTCAGATAGTAGTAGAGTGTTGTAAGTCTATGGGGGTAGCCGTAGCATTCACTAGCGGTCAGATAGTAGTAGAGTGTTGTAGGTCTGCGGGGGTAGCTGTAGCATTCACTAGCAGTCAGATAGTAGTGGAGTGTTGTAAGTCTGTGGGGGTAGCCGTAGCATTCACTAGCAGCCAGATAGTATTAGGGAGTTGTAAGTCTGCGGATGTAGCCGTAGCATTCATCAGGTTAGTAGATAGCATGAGCGTGTTGGTTGGACGCGGGGGAAGCAGTAGTACCCACCAGTTCCGGTGCAGCAGTGAGGATATGGGAATCCACGGGTTAGATTTCGGATCTCCCGAATGGTTCAGTTATGGTTGATCCGATGATTCGACAGTTGGATCATCACCACAGTTATGAGATCAGGGAAGTAGTGGGCCGCTTAGGTTCATGCACGTTAAGGGCTACCATTGGTTTTGGAACCACCGTTTCTAGTCTTGGATCTGATGATGTCAGGATTCGACGTATGGACCCGGTCGGTTGGATCGGGAGGTTGTTAGGGTCACAGTGACAGGGTAACTAGTGGAAACTAGTTCCAGAGAAGGAATTCGTTTAGAAGTCGTGGGAGCGACTAAGTGAGGAGTCCTTGGACTCCACAGTTGAGCTGGAATTCGGTGTTGCAGATAACCGACATATGATTGGAGACCAGGAAGATCTCGAGATATTTTGGGAAGCAGCCATATAGCCGTTCAGTGTTCCAGACAGTTCAATGTTTCAGGCAGATCAGTATTTCAGGCAGTTCAGTGTTTCAGCAATACTGATTCAGTATGAATGGCAGAGTAGATAGAACAATTATAGATAGTCGAAGTATCTTCAGAAGTCGCTTGGGGCGACTAGGAGATTGCGATGGGGTATAGTGATCGGTTGGAGTCCGGTAACCCAGATATTGGCAGATTAGTTGGACCAGGGTGGTCTCGGTTCATCCGGTAGGCGGATTAGGGGCAACAAAATTTTCAAGCCAGTAATAGTAACGATAAGGGAAATATAGTAGAGGCAACAAGTTGATCGAGGGTGCTACGCCTTTCATAGCAGGTTTGGATAATCTCAGAGGGGAGGGTTTGACCTTGTTGCGCAGCTCTCGTATGAGTCTTAACCGTTGCAGGGGTGAACCTTTTACTCGAAGGATTATCTGATCCATTTGCTGCGACGGGTGCTCAGCACTAAGTTAAAGCAGTAAGAAGCATTCAGTATGTACTGGCAATAGTGACCAGCACTGGGAGTGGCTGGAGTGATGGACATCGTGAAGGGTACGGTCCTTCGCAGTGATAGGGGAGGTAGTTGGTTATGGAATGTCGACTTGGGGAGTCCAGAGGACGCACAAGGAAAAAGGGGGTGAACCCGAGAATATTATCCGCAAGGATTAATGATAGTCAGAATGATCGGGCGAAAGGCGAACAGAGGTAGTCAGCGGGTGTTAGGTTTCACAGACAGAGTGTTAAAGGTAGATCTCAGGTCAGTTGGCTATAGCGAACTTCGAGGACGAAGTTTAGGTTAAGTGGGGGAGAGTTGTAACACCTGAAATCAGAAAGGTCAAGAAAGGAAAGGAAAACCATAAGTTAAAAAGGGTCGACTCGTCGAGTCCAGGGAGAAACTCGATGAGTCATTTCTAAGTCGATTATGACTAGATTCTCATATAACTCTAGCATATACACTTAGCAATTATAGCTGAAGCCTAACAATTCTAGATGAATGTAGTTTTAATAGAAATATGTTTCCAAAGAAAATCCAATATTTTCCTTATAAAAGTCATGTAGTCTTAAATGTCAAGACCGAAATTTACTATGACTCAGACGGCCTTGTAATACGACGTTCTTTAGGCGTCGCAAGTTAAATGACACTTGTCACCTCAGACCTGCCGGTTTAGCTGTTGCATGCAGCTCAGGTGTGGGTTTGTCAGACCCAATATAGATCTATACACAACTATCACATTCTCCCTACAAGAGACCCTGGTTACAATTTACAGGACTTTTGATTTCGTTAATTGGATGTAAGCGAAGCGAATGTCTCACAAATTTATTCATTAACAGATTTACGTGAACTGAAACCTTAGGTAAAGAGTTTGAAATGTAATGTGTAACAACCGAAATCAGAAAGTTCAAGAAAGGAAAGGAAAACCATAAGTTAAAGAGGGTCGACTCGTCGAGTCCAGGGAGAAACTTGACAAATCGGAGCGGGATCCGGGTGTAAAGTAAGTGACCGACTCGGCGAGTCGGCAAGTGGACTCGGCGAGTCTGGTCTGAAGAGAAAAACCCTAAATCCGGGACTTTGTGCACTATTTAAACATATCATTCTCTCCATTAGGTTTCCTTAGAGTCTCTGTCATCCAGAACATAAAACCCTAAGCCTCCATTGTTGCTCATTCAAGATTTCTTGCCATTTTGGGTGATTTGAAGGAAGAAGGAAGAAGGAAATCATTGGGACTTCAAGGATTGGCTTTAGATCAAGAGTTTGTGGAGCTTTACAGAACATTTGAAGGTAATGAGTCGTTACCTTCCCTCTTTCGCATATAGATCAACCTTGGTTATGAGACGTGAGGCTTTTATGCCATGTTTATGAACCAATTCGAGTTAGAAGCCCAGATCTGAAGTTGCTACTTCAGATCTAAGCATATCTTGGCTTAGAGAAGCATAAAGGAACTGTCCTTGGGTTGATTGTAGAGCCTCTTTGTCTTAAACCTTAGTTTATATTAATTTAAGCCTAGATATCTTTATCTACACGTAAAGTTTGCCACTTTACGTGGGGGTTAGGCTCTAGAGGAATGGATCTATGGATTTGAGCCCCTGTATGGCTCGAAAAGCCACTATACGGATTAAGAACTGAAGAGACTCGGCGAGTCACATGGGTGTACTCGGTGAGTTGTATGAACATGAGCATGAACTCGGCGAGTTGGAAGAACAACTCGGCGAGCCTGTTGAAGATTTCCTTGGACTCGGCGAGTCTGGTCGCAGAACCTCAAACCTTTTCTGGTTAAGCCTCGAATCAGTGAGTCAGGAGGTGACTCGGTGAGTTGAGCAGGATGGGACTCAGAGATCGTTGAACTCGACGAGTCTTGGGGTGACTCGGCGAGTTGAGTCGCATTATGAGAGTTTCAGAATATAAGGACTCGACGAGTCAACGGGCTGGCTCGGTGAGTAGAGTCAGTCTGGAGGATGGACTTTGACCAGGGCTTTGATTTGACTAGAGTTGACTTAGTTTGACTGTTGAAGGGCAGTTTGGGACTAAGTTTCATATTTGGTATTAGTAGATCGGGGAGTTTTTGGAGCAGCAGTTCGAGAGTGTATGATAGCAGTTAGAAGGGTATCAGAAAAAACTCTAGTAGTGCAGGTGAGTTTCCTTCCAGTAGGAACGGGTCTACGACCACAATGCCGGCCCATTTAGTTATGCAGTAGTTATATTGCTTGATGTCTTTGTGTTTCAAGCATGTTTTGTGTTATGTGTTATGAGTTCCGGATCCTAGTCCGATGCAGTATGCAGCATATGTGTTCATGCTAGTTGATATGTTTATGCTATGTTATGTTTAATCAGTTCCGGACTTCGGTCCGATGGAGTTTCCTGACTTCAGTCCGATGTAGAGGGCAAGGCCCTGGTTAGTTCTGGACTTCGGTTTGATGCAGTTCCGAACTTCGGTCCGATATAGAGGGCAAGGCCTTGGTTAGTTCCGGACTTCGGTCCGATGCAGAGGGCAAGGCCCTGGTTATTTTCCGGACATCGGTCTGATCCAGTTTCCAGATTACGGTCCGATGCAGTGGGCAAGGCCCTGGTAATTTTCCGGACTTCGGTCCGATCCAGTTTCCAGATTACGGTCCGATGCAGTGGGCAAGGCCCAATATGTGTTTTATATGTTATTTTATGGTATGTGGTAGTTTGGGGGAGCTTACTAAGCTTTGTGCTTACGGTTTCAGTTTTGGTTTCAGGCACTCAATTTTCAAAAGAGGAGCTCGGGAAGATTGCAGTGCATACACCATTTGTTCAGCCTGGGATGTTTATACTCTGATATATTTGACAGTTGTTAAGATACTTTGAGATACATTGTTTATGATTCTTATATGACATTTGATGAATATGGTTTTACTACTAACTTAAAACGAAATTTTCAGATTATGTTTTTGGGATGTTACATAATGAAACATAAACTATACCTATTATAGTTTATTATAATCGTTTATAATGTAAAAGCAACATAAACTATACTTCCTTACTTTATCAAATGTTTATATACAACGGATGTAAACTTTGTTTATAACAACAAATTAATTACCATACTTATGAAGGTAAAAATCCATTTGTTTTCTGATGTATGTCAATACACCAAGATGAAATGACATGTAATGTAAAAACATATATTTACATAATGATACACACCTTGCTCAACAAATTACAAGGTGCAAATGAAATTGATTACATTTTTCTAATGTTAACATTTCTATTACTGTTCTTAGAAAATTTATAGAAAAATCATCAAACGTCCAAATCAGAATCCGTAAATTCTGAGAGTTTGAAAAATGAGTCTAGTTTGTTAATAAATTTTATTATGATTTTTAGTGACCTCCAACTTGTGTGAAAAATTCCATAATCACAGATTGGTCCGGATTTGTTCTTGAAATGAAAGGCAGTTGTGTAAAAATCATCATAAATTGTAGAAAAATCTTATGGAGATGTGCAAGTAGTCATTTTAAAGGTATAAGCCTAAAATGTTTAGTGGATGGATGTTGAAGAAGAGAAGTTTTCTACTCAAGAACACTAAGAAGATGACTTGAAGATTCGAAGATCTAACATGAATGTGATGATGTTTGTGTAAGATATCCATGATTTGAGTAGAAAGAAGTGGAATAATCATGTGGAGGGTGATAGTACTTACCAAAAGTAGAAGAAAAGCTTGGAGAATGGCCTTGAATCTCGAAATTTAGAGAGAAAATTGAGAGAGAAAAGGTGTTTGTCTTTTGGAGGAAAAATGTCACACCCCCAAACCAGAACGGCGGAAACGTTCGGGGGCGGAGGACGTCATATTCAGTATCATAACAGTTTATAGAAAGGAAAGTACACACCACCTTATATAAAGGTTTTAAAAATGTGTACATCGTTGTATTCATTACATGTTCAAAAGATAAATGCATAAACATCTTTCAAAAGAAGTAAATAATGCCAGCGCGTTATTCACCAAAAGTTGATTTCCAAACCTGCTTAACGATTCCCTGAGAATACAAGTTATTTCAAAGAAAAAGTGTCAACAATTAAGTTGGTGAGTTCATAAGTGATTTAGAAACATTGAATGCCATTCCAAAAACGAGTGTATATTTTCCAAGAAAATCCCATATTTCCTTATAAAAGTGTGAAATGCATGAGAATATTGGTATTGAAAAACGTAGATAGTTGAAACAAGAAAATCCCTTATTTTCCTAATAGTTGTTTGTTTAATGTTCAAGGCTAACATTTTGAAGCAATCCACATGCTTTACAAAAAGTTTTAAATATAGATTTATATAATAAACCTATTAGAAGTTTTCAGTTTGTTAGATAATGAATAACCGTAGTAACTATTTATTCATTATTCAAAAGTACTATAGTAGTTGTATATCCGATGAGTTTTATAACCATACTGAACATAATATGCCTGTAGCGACGTTCTTCAGGCGTCGTAGCGTTATGACAAACTGTCACGCCAAAAGACGGACTGTAGCTAACAGCCAGGGTGTGGGATCATGACTTCCCGTATAGATCTATACACATTTGACACGTTCTCCGAACGGGAGACTCTGGTTATAGACAGGACTTGTAGCGATACCTTTTATCTAAAAGGCAGTGTTTGAAGATATACATGTCTCATGGATTCTCAACTAAGTCTGTATTAAAGTGATAGTTTTGTATGCAAAGTTTATCCTTTTTCACAATGTTTGACCAACATAAATCACAAGTTTTTAGAATATATGAAACGGTTTAACAACGAAAGATGCTTTGGTGTTAATAAATAGTTTGTGTAAATCTATTGCATGCAAAGTATAACAAGAGTTTTCGCATAATAGAACTAAATCACAAGTAATTCATTTGATAGAAACGAGTAAATGAGATTTTTACGAAATACACGATAATAACGGTATGTTTACTTGTATTCCTCCCCTAAAAGAGTATAAAAGCATTTAAAATGTATTTAAAGAGTGTTCGAAGGGGGATATGAACTCGCTTGATAGTTTGAAGATATCGAGATGGAAAACCGGACAGAGTTTCGCCTCGGGAAACGGACTTTTCTCGGGATTCTCGGGATTCTCGGGAGTAAAATCGACCCTCGGGACTTGAGCAAAAATGACCAGGGCTTCGGGTTTGAACGGCACGGAAATCGAGGCAAGATCGTGAGAGAAAGGAGAGAATTGAGCATTTTTTTCGGAAAGCCTCACATTCTATTTATAGGGGGGTCTGAGAAGCCTCGTACGTGGGGCATACGCTCGTACGCAGCGCGTACGCGTACGTCATGCATTACCGAAGCCTCGACTGCCTCGGCTTCGGATGGGACGGCGGGTCGGACGGGTCGGTCGGACGGGCGGGTCGGACGGGTCGGTAGCCTCGCATAGGGCGACGTGGACGATCCGAGGCCAAGGCCCTCGGGTACGCAGGGCGTACAGGGGTACGCGGCGCGTACCTCGGATGAGGACGCTAACTCCTCTTCGGATAATACTCGATTTTTGAATTAAATAAATATATAATTTATTTAATAAACTTCAAAAATTCGTATCTTCTTCATACGAACTCCGTTTTCGATGGGCTTTATATCCATGCGTAGGTGATACTACGCTCTACAAATTTCGTTTAGACTCCGTTGGCAAATTCCGAAATTATTTTTATTATTTATTTTATAACTCATCGTGTTTAAGGAATTTCTTTAAAAATTTGTAACTTCTTTATCTGACGTCGGTTTTTGCCAGACTTTTTACCGCTGAAATACCATTGTCGAGACCTTCGATTCTCGTTTAGGTCATTCCGGCCAAAAGTCGTTCGATCTCCGATTCTTGTTTTTAGCTGTCTGCTGCTAAGCCGAACTTGGAAAAATCTTAATTTCAATATACGAAGCCGGATTTGAGCATTCTCTTTAAGTATGATCCCGGTTTAATGATATTACACATAATAGGAATTTAAATAGATACTTTTTGGGGCATTTTAATCCCAAAGTAAATTTTATTACCCCAAGATGGTTACAATACTTGACTTTTTAGGTCAATAAAAAGAGTTGAAATATCGGGTTGTTACATCATTCCCCAATTAGGGGGAATTTCGTCCCGAAATTTTAATACAAAATAGAAGTCTTAGGGACTGAGGAAGAGGTGCGGATACTTCTGTTGCATTTGGTCTTCCCGTTCCCATGTGAATTCGGGTCCTCTCTTAGCATTCCATCGAACTTTTACTATTGGAATGCGACTCTGCTTAGTTCGTTTAACTTCCCTATCCATGATCTCGACGGGTTCTTCCACAAAGTTAAGATTTTCGTTTAGCTCGATTTCATCGAGTGGAATTACAAGTGTTTCGTCAGACAAACACTTTTTCAGGTTCGATACGTGGAATACTGGATGTACTTTGTTAAGCTCGATTGGAAGTTGGAGTTTGTAGGCCACTGGACCAAATCTCGAAATGATTTCGAAGGGTCCAATGTACCGAGGATTTAACTTGTGTGAAAAATTCCATAATCACAGATTGGTCCGGATTTGTTCTTGAAATGAAAGGCAGTTGTGTAAAAATCATCATAAATTGTAGAAAAATCTTATGGAGATGTGCAAGTAGTCATTTTAAAGGTATAAGCCTAAAATGTTTAGTGGATGGATGTTGAAGAAGAGAAGTTTTCTACTCAAGAACACTAAGAAGATGACTTGAAGATTCGAAGATCTAACATGAATGTGATGATGTTTGTGTAAGATATCCATGATTTGAGTAGAAAGAAGTGGAATAATCATGTGGAGGGTGATAGTACTTACCAAAAGTAGAAGAAAAGCTTGGAGAATGGCCTTGAATCTCGAAATTTAGAGAGAAAATTGAGAGAGAAAAGGTGTTTGTCTTTTGGAGGAAAAATGTCACACCCCCAAACCAGAACGGCGGAAACGTTCGGGGGCGGAGGACGTCATATTCAGTATCATAACAGTTTATAGAAAGGAAAGTACACACCACCTTATATAAAGGTTTTAAAAATGTGTACATCGTTGTATTCATTACATGTTCAAAAGATAAATGCATAAACATCTTTCAAAAGAAGTAAATAATGCCAGCGCGTTATTCACCAAAAGTTGATTTCCAAACCTGCTTAACGATTCCCTGAGAATACAAGTTATTTCAAAGAAAAAGTGTCAACAATTAAGTTGGTGAGTTCATAAGTGATTTAGAAACATTGAATGCCATTCCAAAAACGAGTGTATATTTTCCAAGAAAATCCCATATTTCCTTATAAAAGTGTGAAATGCATGAGAATATTGGTATTGAAAAACGTAGATAGTTGAAACAAGAAAATCCCTTATTTTCCTAATAGTTGTTTGTTTAATGTTCAAGGCTAACATTTTGAAGCAATCCACATGCTTTACAAAAAGTTTTAAATATAGATTTATATAATAAACCTATTAGAAGTTTTCAGTTTGTTAGATAATGAATAACCGTAGTAACTATTTATTCATTATTCAAAAGTACTATAGTAGTTGTATATCCGATGAGTTTTATAACCATACTGAACATAATATGCCTGTAGCGACGTTCTTCAGGCGTCGTAGCGTTATGACAAACTGTCACGCCAAAAGACGGACTGTAGCTAACAGCCAGGGTGTGGGATCATGACTTCCCGTATAGATCTATACACATTTGACACGTTCTCCGAACGGGAGACTCTGGTTATAGACAGGACTTGTAGCGATACCTTTTATCTAAAAGGCAGTGTTTGAAGATATACATGTCTCATGGATTCTCAACTAAGTCTGTATTAAAGTGATAGTTTTGTATGCAAAGTTTATCCTTTTTCACAATGTTTGACCAACATAAATCACAAGTTTTTAGAATATATGAAACGGTTTAACAACGAAAGATGCTTTGGTGTTAATAAATAGTTTGTGTAAATCTATTGCATGCAAAGTATAACAAGAGTTTTCGCATAATAGAACTAAATCACAAGTAATTCATTTGATAGAAACGAGTAAATGAGATTTTTACGAAATACACGATAATAACGGTATGTTTACTTGTATTCCTCCCCTAAAAGAGTATAAAAGCATTTAAAATGTATTTAAAGAGTGTTCGAAGGGGGATATGAACTCGCTTGATAGTTTGAAGATATCGAGATGGAAAACCGGACAGAGTTTCGCCTCGGGAAACGGACTTTTCTCGGGATTCTCGGGATTCTCGGGAGTAAAATCGACCCTCGGGACTTGAGCAAAAATGACCAGGGCTTCGGGTTTGAACGGCACGGAAATCGAGGCAAGATCGTGAGAGAAAGGAGAGAATTGAGCATTTTTTTCGGAAAGCCTCACATTCTATTTATAGGGGGGTCTGAGAAGCCTCGTACGTGGGGCATACGCTCGTACGCAGCGCGTACGCGTACGTCATGCATTACCGAAGCCTCGACTGCCTCGGCTTCGGATGGGACGGCGGGTCGGACGGGTCGGTCGGACGGGCGGGTCGGACGGGTCGGTAGCCTCGCATAGGGCGACGTGGACGATCCGAGGCCAAGGCCCTCGGGTACGCAGGGCGTACAGGGGTACGCGGCGCGTACCTCGGATGAGGACGCTAACTCCTCTTCGGATAATACTCGATTTTTGAATTAAATAAATATATAATTTATTTAATAAACTTCAAAAATTCGTATCTTCTTCATACGAACTCCGTTTTCGATGGGCTTTATATCCATGCGTAGGTGATACTACGCTCTACAAATTTCGTTTAGACTCCGTTGGCAAATTCCGAAATTATTTTTATTATTTATTTTATAACTCATCGTGTTTAAGGAATTTCTTTAAAAATTTGTAACTTCTTTATCTGACGTCGGTTTTTGCCAGACTTTTTACCGCTGAAATACCATTGTCGAGACCTTCGATTCTCGTTTAGGTCATTCCGGCCAAAAGTCGTTCGATCTCCGATTCTTGTTTTTAGCTGTCTGCTGCTAAGCCGAACTTGGAAAAATCTTAATTTCAATATACGAAGCCGGATTTGAGCATTCTCTTTAAGTATGATCCCGGTTTAATGATATTACACATAATAGGAATTTAAATAGATACTTTTTGGGGCATTTTAATCCCAAAGTAAATTTTATTACCCCAAGATGGTTACAATACTTGACTTTTTAGGTCAATAAAAAGAGTTGAAATATCGGGTTGTTACATCATTCCCCAATTAGGGGGAATTTCGTCCCGAAATTTTAATACAAAATAGAAGTCTTAGGGACTGAGGAAGAGGTGCGGATACTTCTGTTGCATTTGGTCTTCCCGTTCCCATGTGAATTCGGGTCCTCTCTTAGCATTCCATCGAACTTTTACTATTGGAATGCGACTCTGCTTAGTTCGTTTAACTTCCCTATCCATGATCTCGACGGGTTCTTCCACAAAGTTAAGATTTTCGTTTAGCTCGATTTCATCGAGTGGAATTACAAGTGTTTCGTCAGACAAACACTTTTTCAGGTTCGATACGTGGAATACTGGATGTACTTTGTTAAGCTCGATTGGAAGTTGGAGTTTGTAGGCCACTGGACCAAATCTCGAAATGATTTCGAAGGGTCCAATGTACCGAGGATTTAGCTTTCCACGCTTCCCAAAGCGTATCATGCCCTTCCAGGGTGAGACCTTCAGTAGTACCCGGTCGCCAATCTGGAATTCCAAGGGTTTACGTCTCCTGTCGGCATAGCTCTTTTGCCTATCTCTTGAGGACTTCAGTCGTTCTCGTATTTGCACGATCTTTTCAGTCGTTTCTCTGATGATCTCCGGACCAGTGAGGGTGCTATTAGGGACTAGACCTTTTGCCAATTGTGTGTCGCCCACTTCCGTCCAGCACAGGGGTGATCTGCACTTACGTCCGTAAAGGGCTTCGAATGGAGCGGTCTTGATACTAGTATGGTAACTATTGTTATAAGAGAACTCGACCAAAGGCAAGTGAACATCCCATGCCTTGCCAAAGTCGATTACACATGCTCGCAACATGTCTTCCAAGGTTTGGATCATCCTCTCACTCTGTCCGTCAGTTTGTGGGTGGTATGCCGTAGTCATATCCAACCTTGTTCCCATGGATTTTTGCAGTGATTGCTAGAATCTGGAAGTGAATCTGCTCTCTCTATCTGAGATGATGGACATCGGTACGCCATGAAGTCGTACGATCTCCCGGATATAGGTTCTTGATAGTTTTTCCATCCTATCAGTTTCCTTGATTGGTAAGAAATGGGCTGACTTGGTTAATCTGTCGACGATTACTCAAATAGTATCTTGGCCACTCTGAGTTTTGGGCAGTTTGGTTATGAAGTCCATGGAAATCTGCTCCCATTTCCACTCAGGTATTTCAGGTTGTTGGAGTAGACCTGAGGGTTTCTGGTGTTCTATTTTTATTTTGGCGCAAGTTAAACACTTGCTCACATATGTAGCAATCTCCGCTTTCATGTTTGGCCACCAGTAGAGTTGCTTGAGATCTAGATACATCTTGTCTGACCTTGGGTGTACGGAGTATGGGGTCCTGTGTGCCTCGCTCATAACTACCTCTCTGAATCCGCCAAACTTGGGTGTCCAGATCCGGTTCATAAGGTAGCGTGCTCCGTCACTCTTGATTTCTAAGTTCTTGTCCATTCCCCTAAGGGCCTCACCTGCCACGTTTTCGGGTTTCAAGGCCTCTATTTGCGCTTCCTTGACTTGCGCTGACAGGTGCGAATGGATCGACATAGCTAATGACTTCACTCTTCGGCCAGAGTACTCCTTTCGACTAAGGGCATCGGCTACGACGTTTGCCTTTCCCGGATGATAGCGAATCTCACATTCGTAGTCGTTGAGCAATTCGACGCAACGTCGTTGTCTCATGTTTAATTCTTTCTGGTCGAAGATGTGTTGGAGGCTCTTGTGGTCTGTAAAGACAGTGCACTTGGTACCGTAAAGATAGTGCCTCCAGATTTTAAGAGCGAAGACCACTGCTCCAAGTTCTAAGTCGTGAGTGGTGTAATTGACCTCATGCGTTTTCAGTTGTCGTGAGGAATATGCAATCACCTTTCCCCTCTGCATTAGCACACAGCCCAACCCTTGCTTCGAAGCGTCGCAATACACCACAAAGTCTTCGGTCCCTTCTGGAAGAGAAAGGACGGGTGCACTGCAAAGGGCTTGTTTCAAAGTCTGAAATGCAGCATTTTGCTTTTGTCCCCAGTTGTAGGTCACACCTTTCTGGGTTAAAGCGGTAAGAGGCTTTGCGATGCTGGAGAAATTCTGGATGAACCTTCGGTAATAACCGGCAAGACCTAGAAACTGGCGAATCTCGGTTGGTGTGGTTGGTGCAGACCAGTTTTCGATAGCCTTGATCTTTGAGGGGTCCACGTGGATTCCTTCCTTGCTGACCACGTGACCGAGGAAGTCCACTTTTCTAATCCAAAACTCACATTTTGAGAATTTTGCATAAAGTTTCTCAGTTCGCAACGTCTCTAAGACTTGCCTCAGGTGTTGACTATGTTCCTCTTTATTCTTTGAATAAATGAGTATATCGTCTATGAATATTATCACAAATTTATCTAAGAATGGACGACATACCTGATTCATTAGATCCATGAACACGGCCGGGGCATTGGTTAGTCCGAACGACATCACTACGAACTCATAATGTCCGTATCTCATTCGGAAGGCCGTCTTGGGAACATCACTCTCTAGGACACGCAGCTGGTGATATCCCGACCTTAGATCGATCTTGGAGAAGTAGTTGGCTCCTTGGAGTTGATCGAATAAGTCGTCGATTCGGGGTAGGGGGTATCGATTCTTGATGGTAAGTTTGTTGAGTTCTCGGTAGTCGATGCACATCCTGAACGATCCATCTTTCTTTTTCACGAACAATACGGGTGCTCCCCATGGCGAGAAACTCGGCCTGATGAATCCTTTTCCAAGTAGTTCATTCAGTTGGCTGGATAGCTCCTGCATCTCTGCCGGGGCTAACCGATAGGGTGCTTTGGCTACTGGGGTAGCTCCAGGGATTAGATCGATTCTAAACTCGACTTGTCTTGCGGGTGGTATTCCTGGAAGGTCCTCGGGAAACACGTCGGGAAAATCGCATACGTCAGGCACATCCTTGATGTCCCGGACTTCGTGTTTCACGTCTACAACATGCGCTAAAAATGCATGACACTCCTTGCGTAGGTACTTCTGAGCTTGGATACTCGAGATGATACTAAGAGTGGTACTAGGTTTGTCGCCCAAGACAAGGAAGGTTTCGCCGGTTGGCAGATTAAGGCGAACGACCTTATCGTAACATAGAATGTCCGCACGATGTGAACTCAACCAATCCATGCCAATGATGACATCAAAACTCTTAATCGAGACTGGCATGAGGTTGATTTGACAGAGATTATCGTTTAGAGTTAGGGTGCAGTTTAAATATATCTCCTTAGTGCCTTCGGTTTTCCCGTTGGCCATTTCTACTATGAATGGTTCACTTAATGATTGTGGTATTGGTTTTAGCATGCTTTTAAAGTCGTGACTCACAAAACTCCTTTCCGCTCCACTATCAAACAAAATGCATGCATATGAGTTATCGAGAAGAAACGTACCCGTAACAAGAGTGGGGTCCGCAATGGCTTCATCTTGTCCCATTGCGAAAACTCGGCCTCTTCCGTCGGTATTCCTGTTGTTTGTCTTCGGGCAGTCCTTGCGGTAGTGCCCTGTGTCTCCGCACTCAAAGCAAGCACGGCTTACTCCGGTATTAGCAGTGGGGGCGGATTGTTGGATTGGCTCCTTGCAATAGCGGGCTGTATGACCCTTCTTATTGCACCTGGTGCATTGAAGGTCACGGCAGAGACCGTGGTGGTGGAAGTTGCACTGGTTACATTTCGGTAGTTTTCCATTGTATGAACTTGTGGGGGCAGAGTTGGTAGGTACAGTAATAGCATGGGTCGCTATCACTTGTTGTTTCTTGGGGTTCTCCTAGAGGGTTTGTCCCATCCTCTTGTTCCAAGGCTTACTCTGGCCCTGAGCCTCCCTAGTTGGATTTGCGGCTGCTGTAATGGTACTCTGTTTCACTCCATGGTCGATGAGTCGTTGCGCCAGGCGTTTAGCGCTGTTGTAGGTAATAGGGTTGGAAGCTAGGACATGCCCTTGAATCTGGGGTGACAACCCCCAAATGTACCTTTCGACCTTCTTTGATTCTGAGTTGACCATGGTAGGGCACAAAGCAGCGAGATCGTTGAACCTAGCTGTGTAGGCGACTAGATCAGACCCAACCATTTTCAAATTCCAGAGCTCCTGCTCAAGCTTTTGCACTTCACCCCTTGGGCAGTATTCTTCCAGTAGTAGTACCTTCAGTTCTTCCCAACTCATGACGTTAGCGACAGTGAGCGTCACTGAGTTCACATGGCTTTTCCACCAAGTGAGGGCTCGATCTATGAAGGTGCAAGCAGCGAACTTAACCTTGCTTGTTTCTTGGCACGAGCAGATATCGAAGACCGTTTCGGTCTTTTCAAACCATTGCATTAGTGCAATGACTCCTCCACTGCCATTAAAAGTCTTTGGCTTCGAGTTGGAGAACTCCTTGTAAGTACACTCCCTTACATGGCCCTGGCCGGTGCCACGATTGGGATGATTCGTGCTGCTTCCTGTACCTCCATTTGCATTGGAGTTTATTTGAGAGAGGGCTGCTGCTACTGCTGCTGTGATAGCAGCCTGGACCATTGCCGGATCATAAGTTAGTGGTGGAGGTGGTGGTGGGGTTGCGTTGGTACGTGCTGATCTACGAGGAGGCATTGCGCTGCCAAAAGAAAAAATGAGATATTATAAGTTTCGGTGGTTGCGAGATTGAATGATATTGAGTTAACTATCTTAAATAGATTAAGAATTTGGTTTGGCCAACACTTGGTTTTGATCTTGATTCATTAATAATGTTTGAATGGATGTACTTCTGAATTGTACGGACTACACATAATTAAAACGAGAAAGAGATATGCCCTATATATATTAAACATATAATTGTGTTACATCAGAGTTTAGACAAAACTTTTTGACCTTTCTAAAGGTCTCCGATTACAGAAAGTTTTAAAGAAAAAATAATATTCTTATCCGAAGTCCTAATTTATAACAAAATTTAAAATCCTGGCAGGCACTATTTGCGACGTAGGTTGCGCTTGGAGCTTGACTCCACATCTGATTGCTTCGATTCCATTAGGCGCCGATCAAAAGCGGCTTGTTGCTCTCTTAATTTGGCTAGGGCTGCAATCATCTGTGCCTGAAATGCCTCAGACTGGAGTTGAGCATTATCTTGTATCTTGTCCAGCCTACGGATGTCAGAAGTGTGAACCTGCACTTCCACGTTGACATCCCGGAGTCGGCTTGCTTGAACTCCGGACTGATAGGACTGATTGGCTAACTTACCCACCATTACCAGGAGTGCTCGATCAGCCGAACCTCCACCGCGGACATCATAGAAGTCCCGACACATGCCGTACGGAGGGCGTATGCCTTGTTGTTGGCTCCAATGATGGAGGTGACTTCCCCAGACGGGAGTGGGTCCTTGGAAGTTCCTCACATGGACAGGAGGTTGAATGGGTGGTGGATCGATCACTTCCGGCTCTGAGTCAGTACCGGAGTCATCACCCAATTCTATGGGTTCCTCGTCCTCTTCGGGATCATCTTCGATCAATCCTCCGTTGCCTTGGTTGGGAAAGTAGGGGTCATTGGGGTGGTGAAATCCAGCCATTTGACTGTACGAGAAATAGGGTTATAAGAATTGAATAAAGTCGAAACATGCAAAACATGTAAGTTAAATTAGTTTAGATAGCAAATACTCCTATAGTATTTAAATTCTTGTGTTTGATTCTAGTAACAGTTTGGTAAGTTTTAAAATTTGTTGTCCACTGCAGACACCCCTCGGCACACGTTAGTCGGCTCTCGGACAAATATAGTTGATTAGGCTATATCCTTCCCAGTTCCGATTCCATGTCCCAAGGCGTACCTGTACTACACAACTTATTTATAATACGTCTAAAATGGTACGATGTGAAACTGTTATTAGTACGAAATGAATGCATGCTTACTTTACAAAAACTAAATAAATTTAATTTCAAAAGTATGACTCTTCTCAGAGTGTTTTTGCCCAGATGAGTTTATAGTTGTATACCAAAAATGGTTTTGATATACTTAATTCACTATAAACGGTGCTCTGATACCAATCTGTCACACCCCCAAACCAAAACGGCGGAAACGTTCGGGGGCGGAGGACGTCATATTCAGTATCATAACAGTTTATAGAAAGGAAAGTACACACCACCTTATATAAAGGTTTTAAAAATGTGTACATCGTTGTATTCATTACATGTTCAAAAGATAAATGCATAAACATCTTTCAAAAGAAGTAAATAATGCCAGTGCGTTATTCACTAAAAGTTGATTTCCAAACCTGCTTAACGATTCCCTGAGAATACAAGTTATTTCAAAGAAAAAGTGTCAACAATTAAGTTGGTGAGTTCATAAGTGATTTAGAAACATTGAATGCCATTCCAAAAACGAGTGTATATTTTCCAAGAAAATCCCATATTTCCTTATAAAAGTGTGAAATGCATGAGAATATTGGTATTGAAAAACGTAGATAGTTGAAACAAGAAAATCCCTTATTTTCCTAATAGTTGTTTGTTTAATGTTCAAGGCTAACATTTTGAAGCAATCCACATGCTTTAGAAAAGTTTTAAACAAAGATTTATATATAAACCTATTAGAAGTTTTCAGTTTGTTAGATAATGAATAACCGTAGTAACTATTTATTCATTATTCAAAAGTACTATTGTAGTTGTATATCCGATGAGTTTTATAACCATACTGAACATAATATGCATGTAGCGACGTTCTTCAGGCGTCGTAGCGATATGACAAACTGTCACCCCAAAAGACGGACTGTAGCTAACAGCCAGGGTGCGGGATCATGACTTCCCGTATAGATCTATACACATTTGACACGTTCTCCGAACGGGAGACTCTGGTTATAGATAGGACTTGTAGCGATACCTTTTATCTAAAAGGCAGTGTTTGAAGATATACACGTCTCATGGATTCTCAACTAAGTCTGTATTAAAGTGATAGTTTTGTATCCAAAGTTTATCCTTTTTCACAATGTTTGACCAACATAAATCACAAGTTTTTAGAATATATGAAACGGTTTAACAACGAAAGATGCTTTGGTGTTACTAAATACTTTGTATAAATCTATTGCATGCAAAGTATAACAAGAGTTTTCGCATAATAGAACTAAATCACAAGTGATTCATTTGATAGAAACGAGTAAATGAGATTTTTACGAAATACACGATAATAACGGTATGTTTACTTGTATTCCTCCCCTAAAATAGTATAAAAGCATTTAAAATGTATTTAAAGAGTGTTCGAAGGGGGATATGAACTCACTTGATAGTTTGAAGATAGCGAGATGGAAAACCGGACAGAGTTTCGCCTCGGGAAACAGACTTTTCTCGGGATTCTCGGGAGTAAAATCGACCCTCGGGACTTGAGCAAAAATGACCAGGGCTTCGGGTTTGAACGGGCACGGAAATCGAGGCAAGATCGTGAGAGAAAGGAGAGAATTGAGCATTTTTTTCGGAAAGCCTCACATTCTATTTATAGGGGGGTCTGAGAAGCCTCGTACGTGGGGCGTACGCTCGTACGCAGCGCATACGCGTACGTCATGCATTACCGAAGCCTCGACTGCCTCGGCTTCGGATGGGACGACGGGTCGGACGGGTCGGTCGGACGGGCGGGTCGGACGGGTCGGTAGCCTCGCATAGGGCGACGTGGACGATCCGAGGCCAAGGCCCTCGGGTACGCAGGGCGTACAGGGGTACGCGGCGCGTACCTCGGATGAGGACGCTGACTCCTCTTCGGATAATACTCGATTTTTGAATTAAATAAATATATAATTTATTTAATAAACTTCAAAAATTCGTATCTTCTTCAAACGAACTCCGTGTTCGATGGGCTTTATATCCACGCGTAGGTGAGACTATGCTCTACAACTTTCGTTTAGACTCCGTTGGCAAATTCCGAAATTATTTTTATTATTTATTTTATAACTCATCGTGTTTAAGGAATTTCTTTAAAAATTCATACTTCTTTATCTGACGTCGGTTTTTGCCAGACTTTTTACCGCTGAAATACCATTGTCGAGACCTTTGATTCTCGTTTAGGTCATTCCGGCCAAAAGTTGTTCGATCTCCGATTCGAGTTTTTAGCTGTCTGCTGCTAAGCCGAACTTGGAAAAATCTTAATTTCAATATACGAAGCCGGATTTGAGCATTCTCTTTAAGTATGATCCCGGTTTAATGATATTACACATAATAGGAATTTAAATTGATACTTTTTGGGGCATTTTATTCCCAAAGTAAATTTTATTACCCCAAGATGGTTACAATACTTGACTTTTTAGGTCAATAAAAAGAGTTGAAATATCGGGTTGTTACAAAAAATGAGAAAAATGAGAGAAATGAGAGGAGAGAGGAGGGTTTTCTAGCACTTGACCAAGTGTGTTGCTGGAAAAATGGTGGGAAAAGTACTATGGTATGACTAGGTATGGTGGAAGGATAAGGGTTGGTCATGGAGTGGCCATGGGGTGGTTGCTTGTGTCATACACTAAAGCAAAGTCAACACTCCACCAATAATACCCCACCCACTCTTCATGGATAAGTATTATGCCCCAAAACGTGATTAATTATAAAATAAGGGGTTTTATATGTTAAAATATGTGTTTGGGTGAAAATCCTGCGTTAAAACGATCAGAAACGGGCTTAAAATGCAAGACTAGTCGAAAACTGGGAAGCAAAAGCGAAGTCTGCGAAGCGTCTCGCATGGGGGACTGAAGGTGCGAGGGTTCGCTCCTTTAGAGGGTGGGACTGAAGCTCGGTTGTGAGGATAGGACCGAAGGTGCATGAAGCGAAATGGCCCGAAGGCGAGATGAGGCGATGGAGAAAGGAGGGTTCGGTCCAAGAGGACCTTCGGGTTAGGTCTTATGCGAGGTTCGGGTTCAGCTCTTCCAGCTTCAGTTCTTAGCAGGTTCGGTCCCTATAGGGGACCTTTGGTTCTAAGAGGGTTCACCCCATAAAGAGGGGTTTCGGTTCCTTAAGGCTATTTTGCCCATTTTTACCCCGTTTTAAGTGGTTTTTGACCCGATTAAGGGTCGGGATGACCCGAATGATTACAAAAAGTCAAAGGAACTTTTGAGAGAGATTTAGGAGAGATTTTAAATAGAGAGAGATAGAGTGAAAGAGATTGGGAGAGGCTTCTTTTGTGACCTTTTTGAGTGTTTGGCTTCGCAACGCAAGGTCTGTAAACCCTGTTAAGCCATGTTTAAGGATCTTACAGACTCTCGTTGAGTATGCAATAGTGTTTTATCGCTTTGGCTCATTACTTACCATAGTTTTAGGTTAAGGAAATCCATATATACGAACTTTTCAATTGGTGATTTCTCATTAGAATAGTGAGTTGTACAGAAATTACCTAACGTAAACCCTAGTACACAAGGGTTAATTCAGTCGACCGGTTTGACTTGTTGACTTTAGTTGACTTTGACTTGACCGGAAACTGACGGTTGTCACATCATCCCCCCGTTAGAGGGAATTTCGTCCCGAAATTAGCACTTTGACCGGGACTTCGAGAGTTGAGGAAGGATGGGGGTACTTTTCGGAGTATAAGAAATTGATATAGCGGGGACCAATCCGCCTGATGTTACTTGACGACCTTGGAATTTCTTATTGTAACTTGAGCTAAGTTGATTTAAAGGAGTTATTGTTTTGGAATGATAGTGTATTCTATGCATGCCTTTATACTATCCGTTTTATTCTTGCTATTACCACTACGAATATTTCAGGTTGTAGTTAATGAGTATTAGTACTATCAGGTTTTCGACAATTAATGACAAAGTTGGTAGTATAAGCCCTACCAGTTCTTTTATAATCGCTTGGTGTAAACTAGTCGTATATCATTAAGGTTGGAAGGGCAGTCGAATGAGTGACTCCACCTTAAGCCCACAACCAAACAAGGAACATGAAGTAAGGCGGAAATATACATTATAAGTCCATGGAATCTTAATGATATATGACCATAATGTTTACACTAGCCATCATAGATTCGCTAGTAAAAACCTTGTGTTTTTATATACGTGATAAGATTTACTTGGATTTGTCATGTTCTCTAGATCTATGGTTGATAAACCCTAAGTTGACACTAGTCTTAGCAAGGATTTAATACCTACATGTGGCGGTTAGAAGCACGTACCACTATTCATGGGTGGTTCCGGGGGAGTTTCTCCTGCGGTGATCATAAGCACCCTTCTACCGTCACCATCAGTCCTTGCCCTTGGATAGTCTCTCTTAAAGTGTCTTGCTTCACCACATTCGTAACAAGTTGGACTGGTTCCAATGCCGGGGACCTGGTTGATGGGTTATACCGGTGCTCTACAGATACAAATAGTGTGCCCCTTCCTGTTGCAATTCTTGCAATGCATCTCCCGACAAACCCCATTATGATGGAAGTTACACTTGTTGCATTTCGGAAGGGTTTCAGCGTATCGATTTATGGGTGCTGGAGTGGCAGGAGTTGTGGCAGCATAAACAACAACAGTCTGTTGCTTCTTGGTGGAGTCCTGGGCTGGTTGGTCATTCTTGTTGTTCTAGAACTTCCTTTTGTTGCTTCTCCCTCCATCTTGCTCAGGGGTGATTGTTATAGTGTCATGGCTGGCCATATGGTCGATGAGTTGTTGTGCCAACTCCTTGGCACCGTCGAAGGTAGTTAGTCTTGAGGCTAACACGCTATTCTACATTTGGGAAGACAATCCCCAAAGGTATCGTTCCACCTTTTTGTCTTCCGGGGTGACCATAACGGGACACAGGAGTGCTAGATCACAGAATCGGGCGGTATAAGTTGCAAGGTCAGAGTTTGTCATCTTGAGGTTCCACAGTTCTTGCTCCAGTTTTTTCACTTCGCCCCTTGGGCAATACTCTTTCATCATCATTGCCTTCAAATCCTCCCAGCTCATCGAGTTAGCCACTATAAGTGTTAGTGACTTAATGTGGCCGTTCCACCAAGGCCCGGGCGGAGAAAGTACAAGCTGCAAATCTGACCTTGCTTGCTTCGGGGCATGCATAAATTTCGAATACCGATTCGATCTTTTCAAAACATTGCATCAGTGTGATGACTCCCCCGCTTCCATTGAAAGAATCGGGTTTGCCATTGGGGAAGTCCTTAAAGGAACACTCTATCGAGTGCCCTTGGCTTTCTTCTTAAGTGGAGTTATTAGTACCACTCCCTATCCTTTTGGTACCGTCAGTGCTGATTTGGGACATAGCAGCTGCCACCGCGGCTGTGACCGCAGCTTGGAACATGACAAGATCATATTGGGGAGGTGGCGGTGGCGGATTTGTTTGCGTTCTGCCAGTGCGTCTAGCGGACCTACGAGGCGGCATCTTTCTGTTATATAATTTCAAAGACAAATTCGGTATAAGTCTTTTAGTAATGGTAATTAGTCGGGCGTCGTAAAACTAGGTTATTAGTTTTCAAGTATAGTATTTCCCTATTGTTCGAATGTGGCAATCAATTCATAATAGAGGTCTATATAAATAAACTTATAAATTTGGTAGTAATGACTCGAATGAAATCTTGTAATCTTTGTTCCACGCCTGATCCACTCCCAAGATCACTTGGCATATACCAGTTGCGTATAATTAAGGTCCAATAGGCCGTTGAACTTAATGAGTCTGCCCTAGGACCACAACCAAACAAGGAACAAGACCTAGGGTGGACTCACCATTTCTAAGTCGATCATCTCTTAATTACGCCTAACCTGGAGGTATAAATTAAGTAATCTTAGAGTCACCATAAGAGTATCGTTTTTAATACTAGGTTATGAAATATTTGGTAAACTCCCAATGAAATAAAACGTATGCTAATTTCATTGATATAGTCTAGTACATAAAGTTCTGGAAAGTTTGACCTTATAAAAGGTCCACATTACATTATGGTACAGAAAAAAAAATTTCGACAGTGACGCGACCCCTTGAACGACATTGTCTCTGAATTTGAAAGGTCGAATTTATGTATATGACGGGGAAGTGTTGAAACGCACGCCAAGAGTTTGAGTCTGTAATGGTATGTCAGTAGTGTACACACTACTCGTGGTGGGTGGTGGTTCGTGGACCATAGGAGGAAGATATGAAAGTCTGCATTGCCCTATCCTCTGCCCTGGCTTCTGTTATTTGATGTCCTGCTTTTACAACAAGTTTTCTCTAACGCTGTTTGACGTTCCCGATACTCCCTAATGTCGGCTCGAGTTGCGGTCACTTCCCTCTGAGGGCTCTAAAGTGTTCTTTGATATGTTTGTGGCCTCCGCTCAAGTGACGAAGGAGAATTGCGGCGATCTTGGTGGTAGCACCAACCTCCATGATTTCAGCTGACCGATGCTCGTGTTTGTATGCTCAAGTGATTGATGCGGCGTATTATGACAAGGAGAGCCATGTCTACTAATCCCCATTTGTGGAGGTTGTAAAAGCCTCATCCATGCCATAGGGAGGGTGTTGACCTTGTTCCTAACTTTGTCTTTGTAAATCTACGACTTATAGAGGCGTCGGACCATGGAAGCCTCGTCGGGGTCTTCTCCCATTTCGTCCTTTCCTTTATTTTCCTTCGGTTTCTCTTCCTCTAGCTCCTCTTCCGAATTATCTTCGGGGTCTTCCTCTATTAATTCTTCAGGATCCTCTTTGAATTTCTATCTAATCCAACCACCATTTTCCTGGTTAGGAAGAATAGGTTCTCTTGCTAGTTGAGCTCCCGACACGTTGCTGGTGCGAGAGTAGGGGTAAAAGAGATGATTAATAGACGTCTAATCCTATAATTACTTATAGGGGGTGATCCTCATTAGTCACTTCTATGATCACATAATGCGTACCGGTTATACATAATCTGAGATATAATAGACCTTCGAATAAATGACTCTACTCTAGTTCCACAACCAAACAAGGAACTGGAAGTAGAGCAATAGTCATAGATTCCGAGTCTGTACTATCTTTAATTATGTATAACCTTAGCGTATGCACTTAGTCATTATAGACCTACTAATAGGGGTCTTTAGTTTTCACATAAGTTAGTTATAGTAGCACAAAATACGCCTATAGTATTTTAATGTTTGTCTTATGTTTTTAATGTTTCTTTGTAGATAGAGTTGGTAAGTTTTTAGACTTGTTGCAACAACACAACCCATTCTCGGGCATATGCTTATCACTTATGGGATAGACATAGTTGATCAGACTATGTCATTCCCAGACCTTACTATACATCCCCAAACCTACTTGTGCCATTCAACAATCACTACTTTTGTTTTGTTCTAGTATGATGCTGACCTTAGTATGTATGCATGTATACTTTTAACAAGAAACTACTTATCTCTAAAACTATAGTTGTTTGGAAATGTTTAATCAGAAACTTTCGTCCCAATGTATTTATAGTTTGTATATCTTATGTGGTTCAATATACTTAGTTCACTATAAACAATGCTCTGATACCAATCTGTCACACCCCCAAACCAAGGATGGCGGAAATGTGTAACAGCCCGGATTTCCAGGTATCCTTTATTGTTTTGATTTTTGGTGTTTTGAGAGGGGACTCGGCGAGTTGGAGCTCAGACTCGCTGAGTAGGGTCGCGATTCTGGACGCGGGATTCGTCTGGACTCGGCGAGTCCAGGATATGGACTCGGCGAGTCCGCGCTGTTTAATGAAACCCTAATTTCTCAGGTTTGGGACCTATTTAAAGGGCCTTATGGCCGTCATTTGTACCCAACAGTCCATAGAGAGAAACCCTAGAGTGCTTTAGCGATTTGAGAGAGAAAGGAAGCATTTCTTGACCTTTGTGTGTTGTTTAGCAAAGAAGAGGGAGGTTCTAGCCAAGAGGAGGGAAATGAGGTTGGTATTCTGTGGATTTGAAGCTTAGATCTTCGATCTAAAGGTATGATTTCGGTTCATCTTCTGTTTTGTGAAGTATGTTGGGTTTTAGCGTTTCTTGTGACCTTTGTTGGGTTGATTGGATGGCCAAATAGTCCCTTGCTAGTGATGAGGCTTTGGATCTGGATCCATAGAGGTCCAAAGAGCCTCATTCATCAAGCTTTATGAAGAACAATGGAGGTTATGACCTTGAGTTGTGGTATTTGTTGATAATTCTTCATATATGGTCATATAGAGGTTGTATGTACACGAAGATAGGGGCTTTACGTGGTGAATCAGTCTAGGAAGGCCAGATCTTTGAGTTGATGGGACAGATCTGACCTTAGAAGCGAGTTTGAGTGGTTGCATGGCATGGACTCGCCGAGTCCGATGAGCAGACTCGGCGAGTAGCTTGAAGATTGCCCTAGATCCGCCAGTGAGTGGTCCAGTCGAGTCATGGGTTGACTCAGCGAGTCAGGGCGAGTTAGGAAGGGTGGTCTGTGGACTGAGTCGAACTGGGACTCGCCGAGTTGTTCTTGGAACTCGGCGAGTTGAGTCGGGTGGCCCCGCGATTCTGCCAGGTGGAACTCGTCGAGTCAGGGGGAGTACTCGACGTGTAAAAAGGGAATTCTAGAGAGTTGGTGAAAACGTCTAGACTCGCCGAGTTGCCGTTATGCACTCACCGAGCCCGGTCAAAGTTGACCGTTGACCGTTGACCAGAGTTGACCTGTGTTGACTTCTTAGGGATAGTCAACCTTAGAGATAAAAAGTGTTAATTAGAGTCATGTGATGTTATAGGAGGATTAGAGCTCGGAGGATCGAGCACGAGGGATTTCCAGGATTCGTGAGATACCGAGATACGCGAGGTGAGTCTTCTCACTATACTTCACCTTGAGTGGGTAATCAGAGCTATGTGTTAGTGTATGTATGTTATGTGTATGCTATGTGTTGTACTGCATTATTTCTATGTGATTTATGCTGTGCATGTTTACAGAGTTAGAACCGGAAGGTTCCTAGAGTTAGAACCTGAGGGTTCACAGAGTTTGGGTGCACGGACCCATAGAGTTATAGCCTCGAGTGGCTAATATGTGTTTTATGTGTGGTATTTTGGGGAACTCACTAAGCTTCGTGCTTACAATGTTAGTGTTGTTGTTTCAGGTACTAGCGATGACCGTGGAAAGGCACCGGCTTGATCCGTACACACTCAGGGGACTTTTGATATATATTTATGTGATCTTGGGATTTGTATGATACGAATTGGAATTTTAAAATTAAATTTTTGTGAATTTAAATGAGAAATGTTTTTATATTTGCGAAAAATTATTTTGAAAATTCACGGTGTTACAAAATGTCCGGGGGTGGAAGACTTGATGCATAGTATCACAACAATGAGTATAATAGTCCTTAAAGTAAATACAACCATCATAAATATAATTGAAAAGGTTACATCATAGTAAGTTTACATGTTTCAAATTCAATTACATTATGATGACAAAATGAACTGTTTGACGATTTAACGTCCCATCCTCATAATGTTGTTGTTTTCCTGTTTCACTGATTTCCTGAAAATACAAGTAGTTTTGAAAAGTCTCAACAATTAAGTTGGTGAGTTCATAAGAGTTTTGATTGAGGAAGAAACCGTTTTCCTTATAAAACCATTTTCTTTATTAAGTGTTAAATGAATGCTCCTATGTTATGCGATAATGTACCCTAGAAAGACCCGTAGATTCCTTCAATAATTACCCAGTGTATATAAGTTATATAAAATTTAAATTAAATAAACCTTCGAATATAATGGGTCTGCCCTAGGTCGACAACCAAACAAGGAATAGGAAGTAAGGCGGGCCCACCTATTCTAAGTCGATTATGACTAGATTCTTATATAACTCTAGCATATACACTTAGCAATTATAGTTGAAGCCTAACAATTCTAGATGAATGTAGTTTTAATAGAAGTATATTTCCAAATAAAATCCAATATTTTCCTTATAAAAGTCGTGTAGTCTTAAATGTCAAGACCGAAATGTACAAGTATTTTTCCAAACCAAAAGCAATTTATGCAAGTTTTAATCGACATAAACTCGTTTAATTTAAAAGTAAGAACTCGTAAATCTTATGTTTTGTTAATACCACAAGTGAGTTATTATAACCATACTATGACTTAGACGGCCTCGTAATACGATGTTCTTCAGGCGTCACAAGTTAAATGACACTTGTCACCTTAGACCTTCCGGTCTAGCTGTTGCATGCAGCTCAGGTGTGAGTTTGTCAGACCCAATATAGATCTATACACAACTATCATGTTCTCCCTACAAGCGACTCTGGTTACAATTTACAGGACTTTTGATTTCATTACTTGGATGTAGCGCGAAGGGAATGTCTCACAAATTTATTCATTAACAGATTTACGTGAACTGAAACCTTAGGTAAAGAGTATGAAATCTAATGAAACATAAACTATACCTATTATAGTATATTATAATCGTTTATAATGTAAAAGCAACATAAACTATACTTCCTTAGTTTATCAAATGTTTGTATACAATGGATGTAAACTTTGTTTATAACAACAAATTAATTACCATACTTACGAAGGTAAAAATCAGGCCATTTGTTTTCTGATGTATGTCAATACACCAAGATGAAATGACATTTAATGTAAAAACATATATTCACACAATGATACACACCTTGCTCAACAAATTACAGGGTGCAAATGAAATTGATAGTATTTTTCTAGTGTTAACATTTCTATTACTGTTCTTAGAAAATTTATAGAAAAATCATAAAAGATCCAAATCAGAATCCGCAAATTCTAAGAGCTTGGAAAATGAGTCTAGTTTGTTCATAAATTTTATCATGATTTTTAGTGACTTCCAACTTGTGTGAAAAAGTTGACAATCACAGACTGGTCCGGATTTGTTCTTGCAATGATAGGCAGTTTTGTAAAAATCACCATAAACTGTATAAAAATCGTATGGAGATGTGAAAGTACTCATTTTAAAGGTATAAACCTGAACTATTTTCACATAATATAGTTTTGAAAACTAAAATGTTTAAGTTGACCAAGACAGTCCGTGAATGGAGTTAAACGTTTCTGTTTCTGATGAAAGCTGTTGGATGAGTTTAGTTGTGTTCTTGGTGTTTTAACTTGTATCCCCCCTTAAAACTTAAGAAAATCGTGAAACTATAGGGGTATGAACTCACCTTATGTGTTCTTAGTGGATGGATGTTGAAGAAGAGAAGTGTTCTACTCAAGAACACTAAGAATATGCCTTGAAGATTCGAAGATCTAACATGAATGTGATGATGTTTGTGTAAGATATCCATGATTTGAGTAGAAAGAAGTGGAATAATCATGTGGAGGGTGACAGTACTTACCAAAAGTAGAAGAAAAGCTTGGAGAATGGCCTTGAATCTCAAAATTTAGAGAGAGAATTGAGAGAGAAAAGGTGTTTGTCTTTTGGAGGAAAAAGGAGAGAAATGAGAGGAGAGAGGAGGGTTTTCTAGCACTTGACCAAGTGTGTGGCTGAAATTAATGGTGGGAAAAGTGCTATGGTATGACTAGGTATGGTGGAAGGACAAGGGTTGGTCATGGAGTGGGCATGGGGTGGTTGCTTGTGTCATACACTAAAGCAAAAGTCAACAATCCACCAATAATATCCTACCCACTCTTAATGGATAAGTATTATGCCTCAAAACATGATTAATTATGAAATAAGGGGTTATATATGTTAAAATATGTTTTTGGGTGAAAATTCCGCGTTAAAATAATCAAAAACAGGCTTAAAACGCAAGACTAGTCGAAAACCGGGAAGGAAAAGCGAAGTCTGCGAAGCTTCTCGCATGGGGGACCGAAGGTGCGAGGGTTCGCTCCTTTAGAGGGTGGGACCGAAGCTTGGTTGTGAGGATAAGACCTAAGGTTCATGAAGTGAAATGGCCCGAAGGCGAGATGAGGCGAAGGTGAATGGAGGGTTCGGTCCGAGAGGACCTTCGGGTTCGGTCCTATGCGAGGTTCGGGTTCGGCTCTTCCACCTTTGGTTCTTAGCAGGTTCGGTCCCTATAGGGGACCTTGGATTCTAAGAGGGTTCTCCCCATAAAGAGGGGTTTCGGTTCCTTAAGGCTACTTTGCCCATTTTAAGTGGTTTTTGAGCCGATTAAGGTCGGGATGACCCGAATGATTCCAAAAAGTCAAAGGAACTTTTGAGAGAGATTTGGGAGAGATTTTAGATAGAGAGAGATAGATTGAAAGAGATTGGTAGAGGCTTCTTTTGTCACCTTTTTGAGTGTTTGGCTTCGCAACGCAAGGTCCGTAAACCCCGTTAAGCCATGTTTAAGGATCTTTTACACTCCCGTTGAGTATGCGTTTCTTGCGTATATGTCCAAGACAACAATGCCATAATGATGCTTTATCCAAGTTATTATCATTAACATAATCAATACACAATACATTATTTCCTATGTTATCAACCACAGATACATTTTCATACACACCGTGACAAGGTAATGCTTTAAAATAAAGAACATTATTAAAGAAATCATTAATCGAACCAGCTTCATTATCAAATGAAAAGGTGAAACCTTGTTTATAGAATGCATGAAAGGAAATAATATTTCTTTCCATTTCTGGCGAATAACAACATTTATTTAAATTTAAATTAGACCCACTACTTAGAGATAAAGTATAAATTCCAATCTTGGTGACAGGTAAAGCTTTCCTATTCCCCATGATTAAGTTTATTCTTCCATGCTCCACATTCTCACTTCTTCTTAGTCCCCGCAAATAAGAACATATATGAATACCACAACCGGTATCAAGGACCCAAGAGTTAGAATGGGGTTAGTTATTAGAGAAGATAGTGTAAATACCTGCATGGTTGGGTTTAACTTTCCCATCCTCCACATCTTGCTGGTATTTTGGGCGGTTCCGCTTCCGATGTGACTTTTCATGGAAATAGAAGCATTCAGACTCTTTTGGGTCAGAAGAAGGAGTGATGACACCTTTCTTGGTTCCGCTTGAAGAAGATCCATCAAGGGTCCTAGCCTTGGTACCCTTCGAAGAACTCTTTCTCTTCTTCCCTCGACCTTTCCCGATTGCCAAAATCGGGGTGGAGTTTGGAGTAGGAGTGTTAACAACCGACTTACCCTTAAGATCTGTTTCCACGGTCTTGAGGAGTCCCTGAAGTTTGCTGAGTGTGACCTCTTCCTTATTCCTATGATATGTCATGCAGAATCGATAATAGCATGATGGTAACGAGTGCAAAATGATATATATATATATATATATATATATATATATATATATATATATATATATTGCAAGCTCCTTAGGAAAGTTCACATTATGCTTCAGGAACCGATCCACATACCTTTGCATTTTCTGCATGTGGCTTGTAACGGATTCCCTATCCTTCATCATGGTTGTTATGATGGAGCAGATGATTTCATACCTCTCTTGTCTTGCACTTTGATGGTATTTTTCCACCAGATCTTGGTGCATTTCAAAGGGGTAGAAGTCCTCATAGGACTTTTGGAGTTCCGCTGTCATGGTGGCCAACATGATGCATGCCACTTTTGTAGCATCCCTTTCATGTACCCGGAAGTCAGTGATCTCCTGGGGAGTTGCAGTGGTCTGATCAATCTCCTTAAGTTCATTGTCAAGGACATATTCTTTGACCTCATAGCGGGTAATCATCCTGATGTTTCTGATCCATTCATTGAAGTTGCATCCATCAAAAGTGACTTTCCCACACAAGTTCATAAGGGTAAAGGAGCCATTAGGATTAGAGCCAGAGGCATCATTGTTTGAAGACATCTGAAAGAAGAGGACAAAATTAGATTAGATATTAAGAGAGTCCTTAATAAAACACCCAAATGTAATATTAAGGATAGGATCCAATCACAATATACTATAACTTAGAAGAGGTATGTCGTAATCCAAGCTATAACATATTTGAAAGGTAGGTGAATGACGATTAATCAATTTCCACCATGAAGAACGAAATATAAAAATTAGGTTTTTAATTGGTTCTTAGAAATTCCTAGATTCTTTTGAGATTCAATGAACTTTTCAAAGACATGTTTCAATCTCGAGTGTACCCTCCAAGTTTTGTGACTGGGATACCGAGGATCACAAAACAAGGTGTGAAGTAACCATGCAAATCACTTGGTACCCTTAAAATTTATCACTCAATCGACGTGCCGGTAATCCACACACGCTCCACCGATACTATGATAAACCTTAAGTTACCCTTTACCTACCTTGTTAAGTCCAAGTTAGTGTGCCGGTTAACCACACACGCTCCACCAACGACTTAAACAAAGTGTAAAGTGTAATTTCATGGATTAGCACCTTATTCACATTTTTGCTAAAGTAACTAAGAGTGGGAATTAAATAAAAGCATTTAGTTACTTTATAATATTCATCATACTTTTAATGAGAATTTATAAGTCCTTGTCTTACCCATTTGACTAAGGACCCTCCACTGATCAAGGAAGCGGTGGGTGAGAGTGGACACCCATTAAGTTGCCATTTTATAGGCAACAATCTTCTACCCCCCTTATAGACCGGCTTCGTGAATGAGGCGTACTAGCGGTAAGACGACTTGATCTTATATATATATATATATATATATATATATATATTATTAAGTTATAATACAATAAAGTATAAGGGTTGAATTTTGACTTTTTAAAATTCTAAGGGTTGGAACTAAAGTTTTAATCAAGACTTCACTTGTTCCAAAACTTGAGGGCAAGTTTTGTAAACTTTCAAAACTTTTCATTTCTTATAACTTATGAGTTAATTGAGTAATAAAAATGAAGACTCTTCATTTTTATAACTCTTGTGTTCTTTTAATGGCTTTAATAAAAGTGTGACTTTTGATTTTCCATAACTTGAGGCCAAGTTATGGATTCCATTAAAACAGATTATGATCATGAATTAAACTACCATGAAGGTTATAAGCAATTCCATTAAAACACATTATGATCTAGAATGCACAATTGATAATACTAAAAGACCTTATTAAATTCCCAATCTTAGTTATTTTAGGAAAATGTGAATAAGGTGCTAATCCATGAAATTACACTTTACACTTTGTTTAAGTCGTTAGTGGAGCGTGTGTGGTTAACCGGCACACTAACTTGAACTTAATAAGGTAGGTAAAGGGTGACTTAATGTTTATCATAGTATTGATGGACCATGTGTGGTTAACCGGCACATCGATTGAGGGGTAATACATTAAGGGTACCAAGTAATTTGCATGGTTACTTCACACCTTGTTTTATGATCCTCGGCATCCTAGTCACAAAACTTGAAGGGCACACTCGAGATTGAAACATGCCATTGAAGAAAGTTCAATTAATCTCAAAGAATCTAGGAGTTTCTAAACCAATTAAAACCTAATTAAATATTTCGTTTTTCATGGTGGAAATTGGTGAATCATCATTCACCTACCTTCAAATATCTTATAGCTTAGATTACGACATCCCTCTTCTAAGTTATAAAATATTGTTTTGGGTCCTAGCCTTAATATTACATTTGGGTGTTTTATTAAGGACTATCTCTATATCTAATCTAATCTAT
The DNA here is from genome assembly GCF_051521515.1 of Lactuca serriola. Classification (NCBI taxonomy): domain Eukaryota; kingdom Viridiplantae; phylum Streptophyta; class Magnoliopsida; order Asterales; family Asteraceae; genus Lactuca; species Lactuca serriola. The sequence continues at coordinate 209,288,915 of NC_136410.1, read as the reverse complement.
ACCCTCTTCTTTTCAAATGTCTTCCAATAACAATGCTTCTGGATCAAACCCTACAACTCCTTCTCTCTCATGAATCTTTGTAGGAGAGTCATTTTTGATGGGTCCAACTTTACAGATTGGATCAGAAACATCAGGATGGTCACTCGGTATGAGAACAAAGAATATGTTCTCGACAAGGAGCTGAAGGTACCCGAGCAAACTGCTACTGCTGAAGAGCTTGCTTAATATGAGGTACATGAAAGAGATGCTACAAAAGTGGCATGCATCATGATGGCCACCATGACAGCCGAGCTCCAAAAGTCCTATGAGGACTATTATCCTTTTCAGATGCAGCAGGACTTGATGGACCGCTACCATCAAAGTGCTCGTCAAGAGCGATATGAAATAATCTCCTCCATGATAACAACCGGAATGAAGGATGGTGAACCCATTACGGGCCACATGAAGAAAATGCAAAGGTATGTGCACTGTTTACTTAAGCTGAATGTGGACTTCCCCGAGGAGTTAGCAATAGACATCATTTTGCACTCCTTACCATCGTGTTATGATCAATTCCGCATGACATATCACATGAACAAGGAAGAAGTCACCCTCAGCAAACTTCAAGGACTCTTGAAGACCGCCGAAAGTGGTCTAAAGGGTAAGTCGATTGTTACTACTCCTACTCCTACTCCTACTCCAACTGCGGCCAATGTATTGGCAATCGGGCATGGAAAATGGAAGAAGAGAAAGAACCTTCTAAGGGTACCAAGGGTAAGACCCTTGAAGGCTCCTCTTCAAGCAAAACCAAGAACGGTTTTGTCACTCCTTCTGCTAACCCTAATGAGGATGAATGCTTCTATTGCCATGAAAAGTCGCACTGGTTGCGAAACTGCCCAAAGTACCAGCAAGATTTGAAGGATGGGAAAGTAAAACCCAACCATGCAGGTCTATACACTATATTGTCTAATAACTCACCTCACTCTAAGTCTTGGGTCCTTGATATAGGTTGCGGTGTTCACATATGTTGTGATTTGCAGGGACTAAGAAGAAGTGAGAATATGGAGCAGGGAAAGATAAACTTGATCATGGGAAACAGGAAAGCTTCACCTGTCACCAAGATAGGAGTTTATTCCTTAGTGCTAAATTGTGGGTTTACATTAGATTTGAATAAATGTTATTATTCGCCAGAAATGGCAAGAAATGTTATTTCCTTTCATGCATTGTATAAACAAGGTTTTACCTTTTATTTTGATAATAATAATGGTAGTATTGATGCTTTCTTTAATAATGCTCTTTATTTTAAAGCATTACCTTGTGATGGAGTGTATGAAACTGTATCTGTTGTAGATAATCAAGGAAATAATGTATTGTGTATTGACTCTTCCACTAGCTTAGATAAAGCATCTTTATGGCATTGTCGTCTTGGACACGTAAGCAAGAAATGCATAGGCCAACTCCAAAAGGATGGAGTCTTGGAGTCATTTGACCTAAAGTCAGATGATAGTTGTGAATCTTGTTTTCTTGGTAAAATGACAAAGTCACCTTTTACTGGCACTTGTGCCAGGGGTGAAGGTTTGTTGGATCTCATACACACGGATGTGTGTGGACCCTTCAGAACCGCCACAAGATATGCTAATCGCTTCTATGTGACTTTTACTAATGATTTTAATCATGAATAAGTCAAAAACTTTTGAGAAATTCAAAGAGTTTAAGCAAGAAATGGAGAATCAATTCGGTAGGAACTTTAAGATGCTTCGATCCGATCGTTGTGGTGAGTATCTTAGTACTGAGTTCCTTGACTATCTTAAGGAATGTGGGATTGTCTCACAATTGACACCTCCTAGGACACCACAGTTGAATGGTGTAGCTGAGAGGCGCAATCAGACCTTGTTAGACATGGTTCATTCCATGATGAGTCGATCTTCGCTACCAATCTCATTTTGGGGGTATGCCTTAGAGACTGCCACCCATTTCCTTAATCTAGTCCCTACAAAGAAGGTTACCAAAACACCTCACGAGGTGTGGATAGGAAAAGTTCCCAATCTAGACCACATCAAGATTTGGGGTTGTGAGGCTTTCGTGAGACGCGAGACTCACAATAAGATCGAACCGCGAAGCGAAAGTTGTATTTTCATCGGCTACCCAAATAAATCCTTTGGCTACATCTTCTACAGGCCCAGTGATAATGAGGCCTATGTAGCAAGAAGAGGATTCTTTCGAGAGAGAGAATTCATAAGCTGAGGAGACAGTGGGAGGCAAATTGACCTTGAGGAAATTCAAGAGTCAAGTGGTGAAGGAACCTCAAACCCAAGCCCTCAACCTAAGGAGGAACGTTTGTTGAGCAGATTGAAGAATCAATACCTCTAAGGCGTTCCACCAGAGTTAGGACTGCACCTGAGCATTATTATGGTTTCCATATTACTGCAGAAGGTGAAACACTTATCAGTGATAACGCACTGGTAAATCTTGATGAGCCTAACATCTACATGAAAGCCATGGCAGGCCCTGACGCTGCTAAATGGAAAGAGGCTATGGATAGCGAGATATAGTCCATGTATGAAAATCAAGTTTGGAACTTGGTTGACAATGTACCTGATCGTAAGATAGTTGGGTGCAAATGGATCTTCAAGAAGAAGACCGACATTAATGGTAATGTACTCACTTATAAGGCACAACTAGTTGCAAAGGGTTATTCTCAAACTCCGGGAGTTGATTATGATGAGACCTTTTCACCAGTGGCCAAGATTAAGTCTATTAGGGTTATGTTAGCCATTGTTGCATTTCATGACTATGAAATATGGCAAATGGATGTCAAAACCGTTTTCATTAATGGAAAGTTGGCCGAAGATGTTGACATGGTTCAGCCTGAGGGTTTTGTCAGTACAGAGTACCCCAATAGAGTGTGTAAGCTTGAGAAATCCATTTATGGATTGAAACAGGCACCTCGCGGATGGAATCTTTATTTTGATGAGAAAGTCAAAGAATTTGGTTTTTCAAGGAGTGAAGATGAATATTGTGTCTATGTTAAGGCTAGTGCGAGTATAGTCAGCTTTTTGGTACTGTATGTGGATGACATACTACTCATAGGAAATGACATCCCAACCCTGCAGGAAGTAAAGTCCTGGCTTGGGAAGTGTTTTGCTCTGAAGGAACTTGGAGAAGCTGCCTATATCCTAGGGATAAGGATTTTGAGAAACAGGAGTAAAAGACTAATTGGACTTAGTTAAAGCACCTATGTAGACAAAGTGTTGAAAAGATTCAACATGCATAACTCCAAGAAAGGTGGGTTACCTATCGAGTGTAATGCCAAACTGAGTAAAACTCAGAGTCCGAGTATAGAGGATAACATAGCTGAAATGAGTCGAGTGCCACACGCTTCATGTGTAGGCTCGATCATGTATGCTATGACGTGTACTCGACCTGATGTAGCCTTTGCTTTGGGCATGGTTAGCAGGTATCAGAGGAACCCTGGCAAGGAACACTGGACTGCGGTAAAGAATATCCTCAAGTAACTGCGGAGGACTAAGAACTAGGTCCTTACCCACGGTGGGAGTGATGACTTGAGAGTTGTAGGGTATAGTGATGCTAGCTTTCAGACTGATAGGGATAATTTCCGCTCTCAGTTGGGTTGGGTCTTTACCCTAAATGGAGGGGCAATTACATGGAAAAGTTCCAAGCAGGAGATAGTGGCTGATTCCACTTGTGAATCAGAGTATATAGCAACAAGCGAGGCAGCAAAGGAGGCTATATGGCTAGAGAACTTCATCGGAGACCTTGGAGTTGTACTAGCCATAAAAGAGCCAATGGAGATTTTCTGTAACAGCAATAGTGCGGTTGCCTTAGCCAAGGAACCAAGAAATCATGGGAGATCCAGACACATTGACAGAAAATATCACTTCATCAGACATCGAATAAGGAATCCTCGTGGAAAAGAGGGTATCATCGGATGAGAACCCAGCAGATCCCTTCACGAAGGGACTGACTCGAGTTAAGCATCTCCAGCATGCTCGGAGCATAGGGCTGAAGGATGATATTAGTTTTAGTAGTTAGATAATCTTGAAATTTGTAAAATGTAATTGACATTTGATGGTAAATAAAAGCTGTTATTTATGAGTAAAGTGTTGCTATCTCTTGTCAATCGTTTACTATTATTTCTTTTTGCATGTTTTGACGTCCAGAATAATTATGTTATGGATTATTTCATATTATTCAAACTCTCCACAGTCTGTCATATGTTGGACGTAGATATGAATCAACACTGTCATGGGTTGGCTTGTAGAGGTCTAAGATGTTAGACAAAATGGGGCTACAACGCTCATGAGTGCTCATAAGTTATGAGTATTGGATTCAACCCACGCTCACTTGTATCACTTCATGGTATTTATCTCGAGTGATCGTGAGACGGTAATATCATATAAGTCTTCAAACCTAGAGATATGATATGTTGCCTATGAGTTGGTTATGCATTGATTGCACTAAAATGCATTGGTAACTCGATGTTATAAACCGTGCATTTGTGTAATTCAACAAGTAGTAGAGCAAACATTGTTGGATATAGTGTCTAAGTACATAACTATATTTGGTATGTACTTGACCCGACCCGGCATGGTCCATTTGGGTTGCACTTCACCCGAACAATTTATGGATAATCTGTTGAGAATAGTACAAGTTATGATTTATTAATATATTATAAGTTCTAATATATTAATATAAGATCATATTATTTAATTAGTATTGATCTATAATTAATCTAGGATTAATTTAGTGATCAAAGATATTACTATTTAAATATGGGCTTCTATATTTATATAATGTGGGCTAAGGCTTATTTGGAATGGGCTAGGCTTGCATGGAAAAGTCCATGGAGCTTTAACCCATGGATCTCATGAAAACGAAGAGTCATGGGTATTAGGGTTTACATGGATGTAACCCTAATCCACCACACTATATAAAAAAGGCTTTGGTTCTTGAAATCACACTAGTTGACACTTTTTGAGGTGAGGGCCGATTTCAAGATAGTAGTGACTATTCTCTCAAAGTTCCAAGTTTGTGGTGATTTGTGATTTCCATTTGAGGCATCCACACTATTGGTGCTAGGCTCTAAAACTCCAAACAATCAACTACAACTACAAAGTAAGTATTTCTACTAGCTGTATTAAATTCATGTTCCCCATGCCATGCTAGTTAGGATATTAACCTTGGAAAAATAATTATTTGCATGTATCTTAGACAAACATAGATCCAAGGTTTATTAGGGTTGCATGTACACTTAGGAAGTGTTAGAATGCTCAAAACCCATCAGTGGTATCAGAGCCTAGGCTTATTTGTTTGATACGTGATGCAAAATAGTTGAAAAAGTCAAAAAACTTGTTGTCTGCCTGATGAACTCGCCGAGTCCATGGGGGGACTCGCCGAGTTCATGTGTATCTTCAACCTACACGCCGAGTGGGTTCATGCACTCGGCGAGTAGAAGCCACATAGTGCAGATTTTCGACTTTAGTTGCTGGAAATGGACTAGAAACATTACCCTAAACTGTTTTGGTACTTGAAAACTTGTTTTAGATGGTGTAATGTCTTTGCTAATCCACTTACAACAACTTGTTATCAAAATTACAAATTTTTATGTGTAATTTTTTGATTCATGAAAGTGTTCATATTCATGTTCTTGATCTTATGATGTTTAGATGATCATAGGAATTATTTGTAACCTATGTTGTGGTTTAATTCTTGATCATCATGTGTTTTAATAGAGTCCATAACTTGTCCTCAAGTTATGGAAAACCAAAAGTCACTTGAATTAAAAACCATTAAAAGAACACAAGAGTTAGAAAAATGAAGAGTCTTCATTTTTATTACTCTATTAAACTCATAAGTTACAAGAAATGAAAAGTTTTGAAAGTTTACAAAACTTGCCCTCAAGTTTTGGAACAAGTAAAGTCATATTAAAAACTTTAGTTCCAACCCTTAGAATTTTAAAAGTTAAAATTCAACCCTTATACTTATAATATTATAAGTTAATAATATATATATATATATATATATATATATATATATATATATATATGTATAAGATTAAAGTCGTCTTACCGCTAGTACGCCTCATTTATGAAGCCGGTCTATAAGGTGGGTATAAGGTTGTTGCCTATAAAATGGCAACTTAATGGGTGTCTACTCGCACCCACCGCTTGCTTGACTGGTGGAGGGTCGTTAGCCGAACGGGTAAGACAAGGACTTATAAATTCTCATTAAAAGTATGATGAATATTATAAAGTAACTAAATGTTTTATTAAATTCCCAATCTTAGTTACTTTAGGAAAAATGTGAATAAGGTGCTAATCCATGAAATTACACTTTACACTTTGTCTAAGTCGTTAGTGGAGCGTGTGTGGTTAACCGACACACTAACTTGGACTTAACAAGGTAGGTAAAGGGTGACTTAATATTTATCACAGTATCGATGGAGCGTGTGTGGTTAACCGGCACATCGATTGAGGGGTAATTTATTAAGGGTACCAAGTAATTTGCATGGTTACTTCACACCTCGTTTTGTGATCCTCGGCATCCCAGTCACAAAACTTGGAGGGCACACTCGAGATTGAAACATGCCTTTGAAAAGTTCACTGAATCTTGAAAGAATCTAGGAGTTTCTACGAAGCAAATTAAATATTTTAATATTTCGACTTTGGTGGAAATTGGTGAATCGTCATTCACCTACCTTTCAAATATGTTATTACTTAGATTACGACATACCTCTTCTAAGTATAATATATTGTGATTGGGTCCTAGCCTTAAGATTACATTTGGGTGTTTTATTAAGGACTATCTCTATATCTAATCTAATTCTTTCTTTCTTCTCTTACTAGATGTCTGCAAACAACGCTGCTTCTGGCTCTAATCCTAGTGGCTCCTTTTCTCTTATGAACTTGTGTGGGAAAGTCACTTTTGATGGATCCAACTTTAATGAATGGATCAGAAACATCAGAATGATTGCTCGCTACGAGGACAAGGAATATGTCCTCGATAAGGAGCTTAAGGAGATTGATGAGACAGTTGCTACTCCTCAAGAGATCGCTGAGTTTAGGGCACATGAAAGGGATGCCACCAAAGTGGCATGCATCATGATGGCCACTATGACCGCGGATCTCCAAAAATCCTATGAAGATTTCTACCCCTATGAGATGCACCAAGACTTGATGGAAAGATACCATCAAAGTGCTTGTCAAGAGAGGTATGAAATCATCTCCTCCATGCTAACAACTCGCATGAAGGATGGTGAACCCATCACGGACCACATGTAGAAAATGCAAAGATTTGTGGACCGTTTGTTGAAGCTTAATGTGAACTTCCCGGAGGAGCTAGCAATAGATATTATTTTGCACTCCTTACCTTCATGTTATGATCAATTCCGCATGACATACCACATGAACAAGGAAGAGGTCACTCTCAGCAAACTTCAAGGACTCTTAAAGACCGCGGAAAGTTGTCTTAAGGGTAAGGCGGTTGTTACTACTCCTACTCCTACCAACTCCGCCCATGTCTTGGCAATCGGGAAAGGACGAGGGAAGAAGAGCAAGAGTTCTTCGAAGGGTACCAAGGTTCTGACCCAAAAGAGGCTGAATGCTTCTATTGCCATGAAAAGGCACATTGGAAGCGGAACTGCCCAAAGTACCAGCAAGATGTGAAGGATGGGAAAGTTAAACCCAACCATGCAGGTATTTACACTATCATATCTAATAACTCACTCCATTCTAATTCTTGGGTCCTTGATACCGGTTGTGGTATTCATATCTGTTCTGATTTACATGGACTAAGAAGAAGTGAGAATGTGGAGCAAGGAAGAATAAACTTGATCATGGGAAACAGGAAAGCTTCACCTGTCACCAAGATTGGAGTTTATACTTTATCGCTAAGTACTGGGTTTAGTTTAGATTTGAATAAGTGTTGTTATTCGCCAGAAATGGCAAGAAATATTATTTCCTTTCATGCATTGTATAAACAAGGTTTCACCTTTTCATTTGATAATGAAGTTGGTTCGATTAATGCTTTCTTTACTAATGTTCTTTATTTTAAAGCATTACCTTGTGATGGCATGTATGAAACAATATATGTGGTTGATAACTTAGGAAATAATGTATTGTGTGTTGATTCTGTTAATAATAATAACTTGGATAAAGCATCATTATGGCATTGTCGTCTTGGACATATAAGCAAGAAACGCATAGGCTAACTCCAAAAGGATGGAGTCTTGGAGTCATTTGACCTAAAGTCAGATGATAGTTGCGAATCATGCTTACTTGGGAAAATGACAAAGTCACCCTTCACAGGTTGTTGTGAGAGGGGTGAAGGTTTGTTGGACCTTGTACATACAGATGTGTGTGGACCATTCAAACATACCACAAGGGATGCTAATCGTTATTATTTGACTTTTACTGATGATTACAGTAGATATGGATATGTCTACTTGATCAAGCATAAGTCGGAGACTTTCGAAAGGTTTAAGGAATTTAAACAGGAAGTCGAGAATCATTTGGGTAGGAACATTAAGATGCTTCGATCCGATCGAGGTGGTGAGTATCTTAGTTCAGAGTTCCTCGACTATCTTAGGGAATGTGGGATTGTCTCACAATTGACACCTCCCAGGATACCACAGTTGAATGGTGTAGCTGAGAGGCGTAATCGAACCATGTTGGATATGGTTCATTCCATGATGAGTCGAGCTTCACTACCAATCTCATTCTGGGGGTATGCCTTAGAGACTGCCGCCCATATTCTTAATCTAGTCCCTACAAAGAAAGTTGCCATAACTCCTCACGAGATGTGGACCCGTAAAGTACCCAACCTAGACCACATCAAGATTTGGGGTTGTGAGGCTTTTGTGAGGCGTGAGACTCATGACAAGCTAGAACCCCGAAGCGAGAGGTGTATTTTCATCGGCTACCCACAAAGATCCTTTGGTTACCTCTTCTACAGGCCTAGTGATAATGTGGTCTTTGTAGCAAGAAGAGGAGTCTTTCGAGAGAGAGAGAGAGAGAGTTTATAAGCCAAGGAGACAGTGGGAGGCAAATTGATCTTGAAGAAATTCAAGAGTCAGGTGGTGAAGGAACTTCAAACGCTAGCCCTCAACTTGAGGAGGAAACTCCTGTTGAGCCAATTGACAAATCTGTACCTCTGAGGCGTTCCACAAGAGTTAGGAATGCACCTAAGCATTACTATGGTTTCCATATTACTGCGGAAGGTGAGACACTTATTAGTGATGAGACACTAGTAGGTATGGATGAGCCTAACAGTTACATGGAAGCCCTGGCAGACCCTGAGGCTGCTAAATGGAAAGAGGCTATAGATAGAGAGATACAGTCCATGTAATACAATCATGTTTGGAACTTGGTTGACAATGTACCAGGTCGTAAGACTGTAGGGTGCAAATGGATCTTCAAGAAGAAGACTGACATGGATGGTAATGTACACACTTATAAGGCTCGACTAGTTGCAAAAGGTTATTCTCAAACTCCGGGAGTTGATTATGATGAAACCTTTTCACCAGTGGCCAAGATAAAGTCTATTAGGGTTCTGTTAGCCATTGCTGCATTTCATGACTATGAAATATGGCAAATGGATATCAAAACCGCTTTCCTTAATGGAAAGTTGGCTGAAGATGTTTGCATGGTTCAGCCAGAGGGTTTTGTCAGTACAGAGTACCCCAATAGAGTGTGTAAACTCGAGAAATCCATTTATGGATTGAAGCAGGCACCTCGCAGATGGAATCTTTGCTTTGATGAGAAAGTCAAGGAATTTGGCTTTTCAAGGAGTGAAGATGAATCTTGTATCTATATCAAGGCTAGTGGGAGCATAGTCAGCTTTTTGGTACTGTATGTGGATGACATACTACTCATAGGAAATGACATCCCAACCCTACAGGAAGCTAAAGCCCTGGCTTGGGAAGTGTTTCGCTATGAAGGACCTTGGTGAAGCTGCCTATATCCTAGGGATAAGGATTTTGAGAAACAGGAGTAAAAGACTAATTGGACTTAGTCAAAGCACCTTTGTGGACAAAGTGTTGAAAAGATTCAACATGCATAACTCCAAGAAAGGTGAGTTACCCATTCAGAGTAATGCCAGATTGAGTAAGACACAAAGCCCTAGTATTGAGGCAGAGATAGCAGAAATGATTCGACTACCTTATGCTTCAGCTGTAGGATCGATCATGTATGTTATGACGTGTACTCGAACTGTTGTAGCCTTTGCTTTGAGCATGGTTAGCAGGTATCAGGGGAACCCTGGCAAGGCACACTGGACTGCGGTAAAGAATATCCTCAAGTAACTGCGGAGGACTAAGGACTAGGTCCTTACCCTCGGTGGGGGTGATGACTTGAGAGTTGTAGGGTATAGTGGTGCTAGCTTCCATACTGATAGGGATAATTTCCGCTCTCAGTCGGACTGGGTCTTTACCTTAAACGGAGGAGCAATCACTTGGAAGAGTTCCAAGCAGGAGATAGTGTAACAAATCATATCTCTAGGTTTGAAGACTTATATGATTTTACCGTCTCACGATCACTCGAGATAAAATTCCATGAAGTGATTCCAGTGAGCGTGGGTTGAGTCCAATGCTCAGAACTTATGAGCACTCATGATTGTTGTAGCAATGTCAACCACCTTAGACCTCTGCAACCAATCATGACAGTCTTGATTCATACCTACTTCCGACATATGACCGACTGTGGAGGTTTGAATAATATGATATACCAAACATAATTATTCTGGAAGTCAAAACATGCAAAAGAAATATAGTAAACAATCAAAAAGAGTGGTAACTCGATGTTAGAAAACGTGCCTTTGTGTATAATTCAATGAGTGGTAGAACAAACATATGAGTCGAAGTTTATCTGTTCCTTCTTGGATTAGAAGCTGATATCTGGGCCCCTCGATGAGTTTGTTTTGACCTATGTACCGGGCCCGGTCAGAAAAAAATTGATGTGTTCAGTTACGTTCTATGTCAAACAAGTCGGAAATCGGGAAACAAATGTTGGGCAATAAGTAAGACCATGTTCCATGTATTTGTCCGGCTGATATCTAGAACAGAGGATTATATGATCACTTATCTAAAATGGCGCGTTCTAGTTCAACAGACTTTAAAGAGCTAAGATTGTTGATCGGTTCATGAAGTCATACTTGCAACTATAGTTATTAGACTTATCCAAGTGGGAGACTGTTGGATATAGTGTCTAAGTCCATAACTATATTTGGTATGTACTTGACCCGACCCGGCATGGTCCATTTGGGTTGCACTTCACCCGAACAATTTATGGATAATCTGTTGAGAATAGAACAAGTTATGATTTATTAATATATTATAAGTTCTAATATATTAATATAAGATCATATTAATTAATTAGAATTGATCTATAATTAATCTACAATTAATTTAGTGATCAAAGATATTACTAATTAAATATGGGCTTCTATATTTATATAGTGTGGGCTAAGGCTTATTTGGAATGGGCTAGGCTTGCATGGAAAAGTCCATGGATACTCCATGGAGCTTTAACCCATGGATCTCATGAAAATGAAGAGACATGGGTATTAGGGTTTACATGGATGTAACCCTAATCCACCACACTATATAAAGAAGGCTTTGGTTCTTGAAATCACACTAGTTGACACTTGTTGAGGTGAGGGCCGATTTTAAGATAGTAGTGACTATTCTCTCAAAGTTCCAAGTTTGTGGTGATTTGTGATTTCCATTTGAGGCATCCACACTATTGGTGCTAGGCTCTAAAACTCCAAACAATCAACTACAACTACAAGGTAAGTATTTCTACTAGCTTTATTTGATTCATGTTCCCCATGCCATGCTAGTTAGGATATGAACCTTGGAAAATAATTATTTGCATGTATCTTAGACAAACATAGATCCAAGGTTTATTAGGGTTGCATGTACACTTAGGAAGTGTTAGAATGCTCAAAACCCATCAAACATGTGAGTCGAAGTTTATCTGTTCCTTCGAGGATTAGAAGCGATTTCTCTGCCCCTCGATGATTTTATTTTGACCTATGTACCGGGCCTGGTCAGAACTAAATTGATGTGTTCAGTTAAGTTATATGTCAAACAAATCGGAAATCGGGAAATAGATGTTGGAAAATAAGCAAGACTAGGTTCCATGTATTTGTCCGGCTGATATCTAGAACAGAGGATTATATGATCACTTATCTAAAATGGCGCTTTCTGGTTCAACAGAGTTTAAAGAGCTACAATTGCTGATCGGTTCCTGAAGTCATAGTTGCAACTATAGTTATTACACTTATCCAAGTGGGAGACTATTGGATATAGTGTCTAAGTCTATAACTATATTTGGTATGTACTTGACCCGACCCAGCATGGTCCATTTGTGTTGCACTTCACACGAACAATTTATGGATAATCTTTTGAAAATATTATAATTTATGATTTATTAATATATTATACGTTCTAATATATTAATATAAAATTATATTATTTAATTAGTATTGATCTATAATTAATCTAGAATTAATTTAGAGAACAAAAGTATGACTAATTAAATATGGGCTCTTGTATTTATATAGTATGGGCTAATACTTATTTGGAATGGGCTAGGCTTGCATAGAAGTCCATGGATACTCCATGGAGCTTTAACCCATGGATCTTATGGAAATGAAAAGACATGGGTATTAGGGTTTAGATGGATGTAACCCTAATCCACCACACTATATAAAGGAGGCTTTGGTTCTTGAAATCACACTAGTTGTGGTGAGTAAAGTAAGAGGGCCGATTTCAAGAAAGGTGATTACTTTTCTCTTAAAGTTCCAAGTTTGTGGTGATTTGTGATTTCCATTTGAGGCATCCACACTATTGGTGCTAGCCTCTAAAACTCCAAGGAATCAACCACAACTACAAGGTAAGTAATTCTACTAGCTTTATTTGATTCAAGTTCCCCATGCCATGCTAGATAAGATAAGAACCTTGGAAAAATAATTATTTGCATGTATCTTAGTCAAACATAGATCCAACATTTCTAGGGTTACATGTACACCATAGGAGTGTTAGAATGCTCAAAACCAATCAAAAACTATGTAGACCATGTGCACTCTTTAAAAGAGCAAATGGTCATTTGAAGACCACAACTCATAGCTATCAAGGCTAGGACGGCCTTAGCAGCATAAGGAACACAAAAGGGAACCCTTAATACAAGTGAGATGGCCAAGCACTTTGTGCGCCAAAAGAGGTGTTGGATAAGGTGTCTAAGTCCATAACTATTTCTGGTATGTACCGGACCCGACCCGACATGGTCGATTTGGGTTGCATGGCATCATGCAATTGAATAAAATAAATGAGAGAAATAACACTTATGGTTATTAATATATTATAAGTTCTAATATATTAATAATATTATTTAGTTAGTTTTAATCAAGAGTTAATTTATAATTAATTAAGTGATCAAAATATAACTAATTAGATATATGGGTAGATTATGTAAATCTTCCATATCTTATATAGTGGGCTAAGAGGCTCCATGGATTGTCAAGTTGGGTTCCACCCATAGGATGCTCCATGGAGTTAACCCATGGATCAAGAAATGAAGAGTCATGTTACATTAGGGTTTACCTAATGCAACACACTATATAAGCAATGTGTTTCTCCCAAAAGTCGGTTACACTAACTAGAAGAAGAGGGCTTGGCCGATTTTGCAAGTGTTAGAGTTTTCTCTCAAGTTTGTTCATTGCATTTGGTGTTGTGTGAAGCATTTAAGGCATCACACTTGAGGTGCTAGGCTCACAAGGTTTTAAGGAACACTTTCAACAACAAGGTACGTAGTTCTATCTTTCATTCAAAGAAAAATTGTTCCCCATGTATGCTATATAGGAACATAACCTTGGAAATCAACTTTGCATGATAATTAGACAAACATAGATCCAAGATTATTAGGGTTGCATGTACACTTAGGAAGTGTTAGAATGCTTAAAGCCCGTCAGTGGTATCAGAGCCTAGGCTTGTTTGTTGATTATTTGTGCAAACTGCTTAAAAAAATCGATTTTCTGCTTTCTGCTCGTATGAACTCGCCTAGTCCTTGGGGAGACTCGACGAGTCTATGACCCAATGCAAGCTACTCATTGAGTTTGTTTTTGCACTCGATGAGTAGAGGCTGCAGTTTTCACAATTTCGACTTTTGTTGTTGGAAATGGACTAGAAACATTACCCTAAATTATTTTGGTACTTGTAAACATGTTTTAGATGGTGTAATGTTCATGCTAATCCATTTACAATGACAATCATCAAAATTACAAGTATTTAAGTGTAATTTTTGATTGTTGAAAGTGTTCATATTCATGTTCTTGTTCTTATGATGTTTAGATGATCATAGGAATTGTTTGTAACCTATGTGGTAGATTAATTCATGATCATTATGTGTTTTAATGGAGTCCACAACTTGTCCTCAAGTTATGGAAAACCAAAAGTCACTTTGCTAAAAGCCATTAAAAGAACACATGAGTTATAAAAATGAAGAGTCTTCATTTTTAATACTCTGTTAACTCATAAGTTACAAGAAATGAAAAGTTTTGAAAGTTTACAAAATTTGCCCTCAAGTTTTGGAACAAGTAAAGTCTTGATTAAAACTTTAGTTCCAACCCATAGAATTTTAAAAGTTAAAATTCAACCCTTATACTTTATAATATTATAAGTTGATAATATATATATATATATATGTATGTATGTATAAGATCAAGTCGTCTTACCGCTAGTACGCCTCATTCATGAAGCCGGTCTATAAGAGGGGTATAAGGTTGTTGCCTATAAAACGACAACTTAATGGGTGTCCACTCTCACCCACCGCTTCCTTGATCGGTGGAGGGTCGTTAGCTAAACAGGTAGGACAAGGACTTATAAATTCTCCTTAAAAGTATGATGAATATATTAAAATAACTAAATGCTTTATTAAATTCCCAATCTTAGTTACTTTAGGAAAAATGTGAATAAGGTGCTAATCCATGAAATTACACTTTACACTTTGTTTAAGTCGTTAGTGGAGCGTGTGTGGTTTGTTGGATAAGGTGTCTAAGTCCATAACTATTTCTGGTAAGTACTTGACCCGACCCGGCATGGTCCATTTGGGTTGCATGGCACCATGCAATAGGATAAACTAAATGAGAGAAATAACACATATGGTTTATTAATATATTATAAGTTCTAATATATTAATAATATTATTTAATTAGTTTTGATCAAGAATTAATTTAGAATTAATTAAGTGATCAAAAGATAACTAATTAAATATATGGGTAGATTATGTAAATCTTCTATATCTTATATAGTGGGCTAAGAGGCTCCATGGATTATCAAGTTGGGTTCCACCCATAAGATGCTACATGGATGCTCCATGGAGTTAACCCATGGATCAAGAAATGAAGAGTCATGGAACATTAGGGTTTACCTAATGCAACACACTATATAAGCAATGTAACTGTCCCCAAAATCGGCTACACTAAGAAACAAGAGGGCTTGGCCGATTTTGCATGTGTTAGAGTATTCTCTCAAGTTTAATCTTTGCATTTGGTGTTGTGTGAAGCATTTGAGGCATCACACTTGAGGTGCTTGGCTCAAAAGGTTTCAAGGAACACTTTCAACAACAAGGTATGTAGTTCTATCTTTTATACAAAGAAAATTGGACCCCATGTATGCTAGATAGGTTCATAACCTTGGAAAACAACTTTGCATGATTATTAGACAACCATAGATCCAAGGTTATTAGTGTTGCATGTACACTTAGGAAGTGTTAGAATGCTCAAAACCCGTCAATGGTATCAAAGCCTAGGTTTGCTTGTTTGATTTTTGTGCAAACTGATTGAAAAATCGAGTTTTCTGCTTTTTGCCCGTATGAACTCGCCGAGTCCATGACCAAATGCAAGCTACTCGTCGAGTCTGTTCATGCACTCGACGAGTAGAGGCTGCAGTTTTCAAAACTTCGATTTTTCTTGCTGGAAATGGACTAGGAACATTACCCTAAACTGTTTTTTGTGTTTTAAAACTTGTTTTAGTTGGTGTAATGTTCATGCTAATCCATTTACAATGACAAATTATGAAAATTACAAGTTTTTAAGTGTAATTTTTGATTCATGAAAATCTTCATATTCATATTCTTGATCTTATGATGTTTAGATGATCATAGGAATTATTTGTAACCTATGTGGTAGATTAATTCATGATCATTATGTGTTTTAATGGAGTCCATAACTTGTCCCCAAGTTATGGAAAACCAAAAGTCACTTTGTTTTAAAACCATTAAAAGAACACATCAATTACAAAAATGAAGAGTCTTCATATTCTTAATACTCTAATTAACTCATAAGTTACAAGAAATGAAATTTTTTGAAAGTTTACATAACTTGCCCTCAAGTTTTGGAACAAGTAAAGTCTTGATTAAAACTTTAGTTCCACCCCTTAGAATTTTAAAAGTTAAAATTCAACCCTTATACTTATAATATTATAAGTTAATAATATATATATATATATATATATATATATATATATATGTATGTATAAGATCAAAGTCGTCTTACCGTTACTACGCCTCATTCACAAAGCCAGTCTATAAGGTGGGTATAAGTTTGTTGCCTATAAAATGACAACTTAATGGGTGTCCACTCTCACCCACCACTTGCTTGACTGGTGGAGGGTCGTTAGCCGAACGGGTAGGACAAGGACTTATAAATTCTCATTAAAAGTATAATGTTAATTATAAAGTAACTAAATGTTTTATTAAATTCCCAATCTTAGTTACTTTAGGAAAAATGTGAATAAGGTGCTAATAGGGATGAGAATTTGGCCCGAAAACCCGAACCGAACCGAACCGAACCGAATTAGACCCCAATATGCAATTCGATTCGGTTTTCGGGTATCTATATAAGGCTGATTCGGTTTTCGGGTTATTCGGTTCGGGTTACCCGAATAAGGGATTATTCGGTCCAAAAGGACCGAACCGAATAAGAAAAATCACATTTTTTTTCCACTTGCACGATTGCTTATTCGGTCTTGTGTTCTATTGATCGTTACCCAAAATATCCAAGTAATGTTTAATGTTTAACTTATATACTTATAGATAGATGTTTGGGTGTTTTAGATATTAGTGTTTAATATCTTGCTTAATAACTATATCTTAAGAATGTGGTGGTTGGATTTTACATTTTATATATCAAGAATAGTTGATCCGTGTTATTGATGTTTATCACAAGCTAAAAAAGTCAAACAAAATACACTATTTATAATGATATTGTAAATGTTATTTGGGTTATTCGGCTCCTTAATCATCTTGTACATGTTATTTGGATTATTCGGGCCGGAACCGAACCGAATTGAATAATACCCGAACCAAACCGAACCCGTATTGCTTATTTGGTTCGGTTTTCGGTTTATATAATTACCTTTATTCGGTTTTCGGTTTATTCGGGTTCGGGTCGGTTCGGTTCGGTTCCGAACCGAATAACATCCCTAATCTCAAGTGTTGAATCTCAAAAGTACCTATGTAAAGAATATCGTGCATTCCTTGCACATATTATGGATATGATCAAAGAAACCAAAGACCTGAAAAACCTCCCTGTAGTACGAGACTTTCCCAACACCTTTCCAGAAGAACTACCAGGGTTACCTCCGCAATGTCAAGTCGAATTCCAAATCGACCTAGTTTCGGGAGCTACCGTAGTAGCCAAATCACCCTATCGCTTAGCACCAGCTGAGATGCAGGAACTGTCTGGTCAACTTAACGAACTGCTTAGCAAGGGCTTTATTAGACCAAGATTCTCACCATGGGGAGCGCCGGTCTTAATCTTCAAGAAGAAGAATGGATCGTTTCGTATGTGCATCGACTACAGGGAGCTCAACAAGCTAACGATTAAAAACCGTTACCCTTTGCCTCGCATAGACGATTTGTTTGACCAACTGCAAGGGGCGTCTTACTTTTCAAAGATTGATCTAAGTTCCGGGTATCACCAGTTGCGAGTGTTAGAAGAGGATGTTCCAAAGATAGCCTTTCGAACTCGTTACGGACTCTACGAATTCGTAGTGATGCCATCGTCCTTACTTGGATCATTTCGTCATCGTCTTCATCGATGACATACTTATCTACTCTCGAAGTGAGGAGGAACATTGTGATCATCTGCGACAAGTGCTAGGAACCCTGCGAATAGAGAAGCTCTACACGAAGTTCTCTAAATGTGAACTTTAGATCCGAATGGTCAAATTCTTAGGACACGTGGTTAGAAAAGAAGGGATCCACGTGGACCCTTAGAAAATTAAGGCTATTGAGAATTGGTCAGCACCGAAGACACCTACAGAAATTCGCCAGTTTCTAGGCCTAGCTGGCTACTACCGCAGATTGATACAGAACTTCTCCCGAATTGCGAAACCCCTTACAACATTGACCCAAAAGGGCGTGGCCTTTGACTGGGGAGAGAAACAAGAGAAAGCATTCCAAACGTTGAAACGAGCCTTGTGCACCGCACTGATACTATCCCTTCCCGAAGGAATAGAAGACTTTGTAGTCTACTACGATGCGTCAAATCAAGGACTTGGGTGTGTTCTGATGCAACGAGGTAAGGTCATCGCCTATGCCACAAGACAGCTAAAGACACATGAAGTGAACTACACCACACACGATCTTGTGTTAGGAGCAGTTGTGTTTGCTCTAAAGATCTGGAGACACTACATGTACGGTACTAACAACATGATCTTTACAGACCACAAAAGCTACAACACATATTCAACCAAAAGGAACTCAATATGAGGCAACGACGATGGGTCGAACTACTCAATAACTACGAATGCGAAATTCGTTATCATCCGGGTAAGGCCAATGTATTAGCAGCCGCCCTAAGTCGGAAAGAATATTCTGGTCGAAGAGTCAAATCACTAAATATGACTATCCATTCGCATCTGTCCACACAAATTAAGGAGGCTCAACTCGAAGCTTTGAAACCTAAAAATGTATCGGGTGAATCCCTGCGAGGGATGGAGAAGAATGTAGAAGTCAACGGTGGCGGAGCCTTATTTCTCATGGACCGAATCTGGACACCGAAATACGGTAGCTTCAGAGACTTGGTCATGAACGAGGTGCACAACACTCGATACTCCGTCCACCCGAGTTCAGATAAGTTGTGTCTGGATCTTAAAAAGCTATATTGGTGGCCAAACATGAAAACAAAGATTGCTGCCTTTGTGAGTAAATGCCTTACTTGCTCGAAGGTTAAGGTCGAATACCAGAAACCATCGGGCTTACTTCAACAACCGGAGATACCAGAATGGAAATGGGAACGAATTACTATGGACTTCATAACCAAGTGGCCCAAGACAACGGGTGGACTTGATACCATTTGGGTCATCGTCGATAGATTGACCAAGTCCGTGCATTTACCACCAATCAAAGAGCCTGAAAAAATGGAGAAGCTTACAAGAACTTACATTAAGGAAATCGTATCATTGCATGGTGTCCCTATATCCATTATCTCTGATAGAGATATTAGATTCACTTCAAGTTTCTGGCAGTCACTACAAAGTTCCCTGGGGATGAGGCTGGACATGAGTATAGACTACCACCCACAGACTAGCGGACAAAGTGAGAGGATGATACAAACATTGGAAGATATGCTGAGAGCTCGTGTCATTGATTTTGGGAAAACATGGGATACTCATTTATCCCTTGTCGAATTTTCCTACAACAACAGTTATCACACAAGTATAAAGGCTGATCCATTTGAAGCCCTGTACGGCCGAAAGTGTAGATCCCCTCTATGTTGGGCTGAGGTGGGTGACACACAGTTAGCTAAAGGATAAGTTCCTGACAGCACTCTCATAGGTCCGGAGATCATTCGGGAAACGACAGAGAAGATCGTTTAGATCCGTGAACGATGGAAAGCCTCAAGAGACCGACAAAAAAGCTACGCAGACAAATAAGGAAACCTTTGGAATTCCAGGTGGGAGACCGCGTTCTTTTGAATGTCTCACTCTAGAAGGGCTTGATACACTTCGGAAAGCATGGGAAGCTAAATCCAAGGTACATAGGGCCTTTTATGATTCTTGCCCGAATCAGCCCAGTAGCTTACAAACTCAATCTACTGCGCGATCTCAGTAACGTACATTCTACATTCCACGTCTCCAACTTGAAGAAGTGTCTGTCCAACGAGACTCTTGTAATCCCACTCGACGAGATCGAAATCAACGAGAGCCTCAACTTCATGGAAGAAACTGCAGAGATCATGGACCGTGAGGTCATGCAAACAAAGCAAAGTCGCATCCTAATAGTGAAGGTTTGTTGGAACGCCAAGCGAGGACCGGAGTTCACATGGGAGCGCGAGGATCAAATGAAACTGAAATATCCTCATCTTTTCGCTTAGTTTTGTATCTATTTACTACTTAAGCTCTAATTTCCGGACGAAATTCCCTCTAATAGGGGGTGATGTGACAACCCAAAATTTCTATCTTATACAAGAGACCAATTAAATCAAAGTTAGACTCGTTTTACTAACTTCTAGCACTGTTTGGGGTCTATTTGAGTGTTTGAAACCTAGTGCAATTAAGGTAGGAACCTAGAAATGGGATAACACGATGCATATCAAGCAAGATCGGGCCAAACACTCCAAAACATGGAGTGTGCGGCCGCACACTAGAGTGTACGGCCACACACAGGTGTGTGCCGCAGCACACCCATCCCAGCCACACACTGTCACCTATATATACCACACTTAGTCATTTTGAACATTTTTCCCTCTCTTTCAAAGCTAGAACTCGAAATCATCTCAAGTATCATCACACTCTCCACTCCAATCTTCAAACAAGTAAGTGATTCATCCCTTGATTAACTATTACATGACCATAACTAGTCCTCTTCTCCACTTAGATTCATGAAACACGTTTTCGGTGTGAATCTTCAAGAACACACACTAAGTTCTGGACCCTAATCACCCCTTTCAAGCCTCTATAACGTGTATATGCTTGTTATACCTGGTTATATGTTAATAACACTTAATGATATGCTTGAAAAACTCGAGTTCATAATCTTCATGAAGGGTGTGCGGCCGCAAACCTTCATAGTGGCCGCACACACATTGTAAGTCCCAAAATGGCAATAAACTCCATATAAGGCTAGAACATGAAGTGAAAAACCTTCCTAGATGAGTCCTAAGGCCTTAGATTACGTTTTGGCAAACTTCATGGGGAGTGTGCAGCTGCACACACATCCTGGCCGCACACGCTGGCCGCACACACACTAATATGGTGTATTTTGACCATACACTCCCTTGTATAGCCATGCACCCCTTATACACAATCATGTATGGTTGTAACACTTCAAAATAAGAGTTTACTCGCCCTAAGGTGGTCCCAATTCTATAATTAGTTGCTTCAAACACTAATTGTATACATACATATGTCACAATATGGTTAATAGGATCCGTTTGGGCTCAAGTCCACAATTGACACTCAACCTCGTAAACCTATCCTACCGTCGCTTCACTCGCTAACATGTGAGTTCATACCCCTTAATTAACCTTTTATATGTTTTTAAACGCTTTTATGGAGGAGAATACAAGTTGAATCGTACTAGATATTACATCAATCACATGTGATTAATGACTAGTACGCCAATGGATTTACTATGCTTTAAACTGCCTTGTTAACAACACTACTTCAAATCGATTTCCAAACACTTTTACATGTTAAACTCTTTATAAAACATAGTTCCACTTTCCAATTAATTACTTTCAAAACTCTTTAAACTTATATATTGTCAAATCATGTCTAATACATATATGGTTATATAAGTATGGTTTGAAGGACTTAGGACCGATAATACGCTCTGCTTTCTGTTCCTTGTTTGGTTGTGGACTTAGAGTCCCCTATTGTTTTTCCGAGTGTCATTCAATCGTTAGTTATATATCATGTGTATATGTATAGACATAAAAACTTCCTGTCTTATTTCGATACACTCGGCTATACAAATGATATTACTAGTAAACTATAATAGGTATAGTTTGGTGATTCATTACTTACTACTTCTAGTACAAAGTATCATTTAATGAGTTAGTACATACATGAGTCCATACATACTGTAAACAATACACTACACTATACAACAGAACATACTATAATGAGAGTCAGAGAGAACATACACTAATAAATATTATTCATACATACTATATACTACACTAGAGAACTCACTATGATGAGGATCAGGAAAGACATATACTAAATTATTACATACACTATATACACACTATGAAATAAATGTGAGGCACTACTTCGGGGAACGACATCTCTGTCATGGCTCGTCTTGTGTCCAGAATCTCCTGGAGGGAGAGTGTGAATTTCTGTATAGATCTATACTGGATTGATAATCCTACACCTTACTGCTAGCTACAGTGGGATTGGCAGATCTTCGGGTGACAGATGTCATTACTGTTCGACGTATTACAGCGTCGTGATTTCCCCTAGTTAATTAGTATGGTTACAACTATATCACATTATACCTTAATTAACAATTGGATTAAGGTAGTTAGTACAATACTAAATATAATATTATTACACTATACTACTTCATTATTTTCCCTTTACATCTACTTTGTGATTTCCTCACATAAAGAGTAATGTAAAAACTATATTTTCTAATAATAGTCACATTTGGGAAAGGTACACACTCCTACAAAGAACAAACATACATTACACTTGATGCCTTGGTAGAAGGCTGCTTGTAAATGGAAAACATAGGGTTTTTCTAGGAAATACAAACAAACACTACAAACAATTTACGCACTATTACACTCGAATACTTACAAACATTTTCCATGCAAAACATGAAATTAAATACTTATGGACTCACCAGCTTTAATGCTGATAAACTCTTTCAAAATAACTTGTATTCTCAGGTCATCAGTAGACAGGTACCGAGGCCATCTTTTGTGAAGAAGGAGCATTTACAAGACTCATCTTTTATTTTGATTCACATTTTTGGTGTCTATAACTGTACAGAACACATGTATTAAAATACATTAATAATGCAATGGATGATGTTGTTTGCTTGTTTACTATATTTTTGTGTTGTGATAATGTACATGATGTCCTCAAAAAACCCTCCAAATACCCTCCTTAAACCTCCTACTAAAACCCTTTTAAATCAACTCAACCATCACGACTAGGGAGACTTTTACCACAAATTCTTCCGAAACTATAATCTGCAACTCAGAAAAGAAGAGAACCGGGTACAGTACAACCAAAAAACGACTAGGGAGACTTTTACCACAAATTCTTCAGAACCTTACCTACATCTTGGAACTTTCGTGGAAAATTTTGAGTAAGGAAAACCCCAGAGAGATGCAAGAGAGTAGTTTCCATCCAGAGAGATTTATTCCGAAAATTGAGAAAAGAAGAAGGTTTGTCATCTGTTTGTGCTAACGATATGATACAAGAAACTCCCTCAATTTTCCATTTGGGCTCAACTCAACTTATTTTGGTTAATATTATTGGGATACTCAAGATTGGGCTATGTCTAAAGAAATCTAGATCATAATTTTTATGTGGGCTAAGTGATTAAAATCTCCTTAAAAAATTTATTGGGCTATTCCATACTCAATTATTTTGGCTAAATCAATTTTCTTCTAGACCCGATAAAACAAAGTTTTTCAAAACCGCACTGCTCAACAAATCAAACCCGGCAGAATACTGAACAACTAGAAACAAAGTCTATTAGGTATTAGTCCAACCCTAAGCATATCATTTGACGAACTTACTTGATAGACAAGTCGTTTCAACCAGTTTGATAACTTAACCAACCTTAAGCTGATATATTTATATATATTTACCTTCTAACATTTAAATAATATCATTTATATTATTACAGCTTTACGTCAGCTAAATACGATTATTAATATTATTATAGCTTTACGTTATCTATTTATAGATATTTATTCTACTTATAACTTTAAGTCATTTACAACTTTCCTATAGTGACTAATAATTCCATATTTATTTTCCACAATTTTATCCTTTCACTTTATATATATATATATATATATATATATATATATATATATATATATATATGTCACACAATAACTGGTATCCGAGCCTTTATTCATGGTGTTATTTAATTTTCAACATTAGTAACTGAGAAAACGTGGTCTGGTTAAATATGGCTCCCGTTTCCAATAACATCAAATGTGATCATGTCATTCTCTTGATTATAGATGGATGAACAACATGCAACAACTAACCATTTCACGTGTATCAACTTAACAACAATCAAGGCCTAGTTTAGTACGGAATCAAACAAGCAACAAACCAAGATCTAGAATCATGGTGGATACTTTGTCGCACTGGTATTCATATTATAATTGTTTGATTAGATATTAAAACGAGGAATTGAAGACTCATCTTTGGCAGCAGAAAGCTTATCAACAGCAGTCGTTGAAAAATTATGCTTCATGTAACACCTCATTTTTACTACTTCCGTAGATTATAATATTATACAATTATTATGAAATACGAAGTAGAAATACATTACTTTTCATCCAAAATAATCCTCTTCAATATCTAGGAAACACCAATATACTTATTGTACACACACACACACACACACACACATATATATATATATATATATATATATATATATATACATTTATTTGTATATATAATCCGCTTCAATATCTAGGAAACAACAATATACTTATTGTACATATATGAATATATATATATATATATATATATATATATATATATATAGTTTGTGGGTGTGTGTGTGAGAGAGAGAACACGTAAATTTGAATTTATACAAAGAAGTTATGCTTCTTCTAAGTCTTGTGGTTAGACCGACTTAGCACAATGTGATGTATATTTATTAGCCTAAAGAATCTAAATGAGAGTTGAATATCTCATTAGTAGTAGTCCGTCGATATAAAGATAGTCGAGAACGGACGTCGTACGAGGGTGTTACAAATTTTTAACAGACTTTAACAGTCTAAGCCTGTTAAATATACAACTTTAAATATAAATTCAAAATGCACCATCAACTTTGGACTGTACACATCACTTAGGGGTAATCTATAAAGTTGAGTGGTTGTACCTACCCAATAATCAAGAATGATTCACTATTCACTTGATTTTAGTTTTTTGGGTAATTAGCCAAAGGAGTTGAAGTGAAAGTTGTAGATCTTGTTGATGGTATGCATGGATATAACTCGTCGTTAACGAAGCTCTTATGAAAAAGTTATGCAATTTTTAAGATAAAAAAAATTGTTCTGCACAACCACGCGCCCGATAGCATGCGCGGCGCGCGTAATGTGATGGGTTTTGAGCATTCTAACACTCCTATGGTGTACACGCAACCCTATAAATCTTGTATCTATTTTTTCTTTATTATACATGCAAATATTCAATATTCCAAGGTTTTATCCTAACTAGCATAATATGGAGGAACTATACTACAAAAGCCTAGTTAGATGACATACATTTTGATGTAGCTTGAAGTCTTGAACTTTAAGAGCTTAGCCCCAATAGCGTGGAAGCCTCAAGTGGAATCACAAATCACCAAGAACACCTTGGAAAGCTTGAGATAATAGAATGCACACTAGAAATTGTCACTCTTGTATCGTCACACACTAGTGCCATTTCATGTTCCAAAGACCTCTTTATATAGTATGGAGGATTAGGGTTTCATCAATGTAAACCCTAATACCCATGACCTTTCATTTCCATAGGATCTGTGGGTTAAAAACTCCATGGACTATCCATGCAAGCTTAGCCCAACCTAAATGAACTTGGCCCATACTATATATAAGAGTCCATATTTAATTAGTTCCTTTCGATCACTAAATTAATTCTTGATCAATACTAATTAAATAATATGATTCCATATTAATATATTAGAACTTATAATACATTAATATAAATCATACATACTATTCTCAAAAGACTATCCATATAATTGTTCCGGTGAAGTGCAACCCAAATGGACCATGCCAAATCGGGTCAAGTACATAACAATTATAGTTATGGACTTAGACGCTAATCCAACAGTCTCCCACTTGGATAAGTCTAAAACTATTATTGTGTATGACTCTATAACCCGACTAGCATTCGTATCTCTTATAATCTGATGTCGAACTATGAACAAATCAATGACGCGTACGTTAGATAAGAGATTATATATTCCTCCATTCTAGATATCATTTGGACTGGGACATGGATTATAATCATTCTCTCTGTCCATTTGTTGTTTCCTGATTTCCGATTTGTGACGACCGACTAATTGAACAAATCAAATAAGTCCATGCTTGGCCAAGCACTTAGGGGTGTCATCACTAAATCATCGAGGGCCCACATATATCGCTTTTATCCCTTCAAGGGTAAAAGGAATGGATAAACTTTGACTCATATGCTTGTACTAACCACTTTTTGAATCATACACAAAGGCATGTTTTATAACATCAAGTTATTGATGCGTTTTCGTGCAATCACTGTATAACCAACTCATAGCCAACAAGTCATATCTCTAGGTTTGAAGAATATAAGATATTATCGTCTCATGATCACTCGTGATAAAATCCATGAAGCGAGTCAAATGAATGTGGGTTTCATCCAATACTCAGAACTTATGAGCACTCATGAATGTTGTAACAAATCTTGCTATGTCCAATACCTTGGGCATCGACAAACCAGCTTCATGACAGTCTTGCCTTAATACCTACTTCCAACGTGTTATCGACTGTGGATGGTTTGAATAACTTAGTCATTCAGGAAGAACAACCTAGTTATTCTGGAAGTCAAAACATGCAAAGTGAAACACAAGAATAATCGAATCCAATATGGTCTCAGAACTTATGAATATAAATAGAACACCTTTTATTTATCACGATATTGATTATACATTATTCATTGCATAGTGTTTCAAATTATAACCTTTATACTTGAATTAAAACAATAGTGTCCCGTGCTCCAAGCATGTACACTATGTTTTCTAAACACTAGTCATGCCATACATCAAGTATACACACTATGTTTGTCTATGATCTTTACTTTGTGGAATAGATCGATTGAACATAATTCCAATGATATTCATTTTACAGTCCCAAATCATTACCGTAAATGCAAGAATTCCAAATTCCAGACATTTACTGAAATCTGTTAAATTTTAAAGCTATATGCAATGATCCTCTGTAATGATTATGCACAAAGTCACAAAGACATGTCAATAGACATTACAAAGTATTCCAATGGAGATCAACTCCATGGAAACGAAGTCCCATATTCAAAGTACATTGCTTTGAACATCCTTCTTGCATTATGTTTTCTAATATTACTGTAACAACCCTAAGTTGTTCATCGCCGAAAACCCATTCTACCCGTATAATTCGTCGGAGATCGAAATGTCCCAATATCGTTTTTGGGCTTAGTTAACTAAAATTATATGTTTATTATCATTCAATGAGGGTCAAAATCATTTAGGAACTCATGAATTTAGCCCAAAACATTTATTTCATAAGTTTTAGAAATATCCTCGTCGGGTGACGGAAACTCAATCGGGTGCGACCTAAAGCTTCGTTTAAGGCCGGTATCGGGTAGAATTCCACCGTGTCCAAGTTTTAGGAACTATATAAACGTGTTTAACCTATCATTTGAAGCTTTTTCCTTCTCTCTCTACTCTCTCTCTAACCTCTCTCCTAAATCCAAAGATTAAGGGTCCAAAACTCAATTTTAAGGCCTCAAATCCTTAAGGTACCTTCCTAGACTTAATCTATAGCATATTTGGCTTCCAAATTTGACATTTAATCATGAAATAGGACATCATGTGTGAGTTTACGGCCCAGGAGGCTGCCTAGGCCGT
The DNA here is from genome assembly GCF_051521515.1 of Lactuca serriola. Classification (NCBI taxonomy): domain Eukaryota; kingdom Viridiplantae; phylum Streptophyta; class Magnoliopsida; order Asterales; family Asteraceae; genus Lactuca; species Lactuca serriola. The sequence continues at coordinate 209,261,058 of NC_136410.1, read as the reverse complement.
AAACACCATTTTGAAGGGTTTTAAGCCCTTAAACTCCTTCCTAAACTCATTTGGACTTTAGATATGGCTAAGGGACTTCAAGATATGGACTTAGAACATTTAAAACTTTGATTTTGAGTCATTTGAAGGAGTTTACGGACAAGGCATAAGCTTGGGCCGTAAACTCATGTAAATGGGGTTTTTCATGCCCTTAAACCCTTCCAAATCACTAGTATGGCTTAGTTATGAATTATAGAACCTTGGTTTTAGCATTTGGACACTTGAAACATGAATTTTGGGGGACTTATGTGAGTTTACGGCCAAGGCATGAGCTTGGGCCGTAAACTCCTCAAAACTTGGCATAAATTCAATTCTAAGGTGTTAGAAAGCCATCCAACACCACCAAAAGCCTTGGAATAAATCAAAGGACCAACCAAAAATAGTTTGAGGGCCTTAAACACATTAATTGAGGGATTTCTATGAGTTTACGGCCAAGACTTGTTCATAGGCCGTAAACTCCTTGATTTTTGGTGTTAGAATGCAAACTAAACACCCCTAAGGCCCTTAGATGAATTTTAGAAGTCCTTCCATGCAAGTTTTAGACCTTGAAACATCTTGTAGCACCCTATAGATGAGTTTACGGCCATGAGGGGGTCTCATGGGCCGTAAACTCCATAAACTCCTCAAATGTCCCTTGCAAACTCATAATAGGCCTTGAAATAATTCTATTAATCACATGTGATTTGTTCTAGCTCCATTTAACATCATTTTCTTGGAAAAATAGGAGTTTACGGCCATGGAGCCACGCTAGGCCGTAAACTCCCATAAGTGGGTCTATTTTATGTTTTAAAATCCTCTCAAGTCCTTAAACCAAGTCTAGAAATTATCCCCTAAGTGTTAGAAGTCATTTAGCACCTTAAACCACACCCACCATGAGTTTACGGCCGTAAACTCATGGGGAATGGGTGTTTTTAGACCAAAACTCTTATATTAGTTTACTCATGGGGAGTAAACTCAAGTCCCAAGTCCCTAGTGTCATTTCACGTCCTTAAACGCCACCCGGGTCCCTCCAAACACTCGTATCAGAGTGTTTTCGGGACTTGAAGCAAGTGTCCCTATCATATGAATAAACTAAGTCCTAATTAGATACAAATGTGTATCTTTACATTATAATTAGGAACCTCGTGTATTTACAAGCCCCATATCAACTCCTAGCATCCAAATTGTCACGTTTCTCGTCCGGTGCGTTCATACTCCTACGCCTTTTTCCGTGGTTTTCAATGTTTTCAGGGGGGAATACAAGCAAAACTATAACTGTTTTCGAATTATAACATTGTTGTATTTCAAATAATATCTGGCAAACTTATAAACTCTTTTACTCCTTATATATTATGTTGAGCATAAGGAATGATTTATCGATTTCAACTAAACGGATTTTAGTTAAGAAAATAACCAAACTAATCAAATTATTATGGGAATAATTTGGGGTTCTATAATTCTCTTTATATCATGTACTGATATCTGTATAAAGTTATTTGATAAACTATGTCTGATTCAGTTTATCTCCGTATCATTTGAATGTATTGCTAGATAGTTTCCTGTATGTAACTATTTTCACTGTATAATGTCTTGAAATCTTTGTATGTTTGGTATCGTATGAGAATCCTGTGAGTAGTTTAATACTAGCTTGTGAGATAGTCACTACCCTTTATGGATGATCAAGTAAATCCTCTCCGGAAGTGTAACCAGAGTCTCCTGGAGGGAGAGCGAGGAATTTGTGAATAGATCTATTCGGGACTGACAATCCCACACCTTAACTGCTAGCTACAGTTAGGCGGGCACGCCTGGGGTGACAAACTTTGTATATCATTCGACGTCTGACTAACGTCAAGGAGGTCTCGTTGTCATATCAGCATGGTTACCCGACTCACAATACGTATTAATATAAACTTATTCACAGCTAGGATTTGTTTAGAATCTATATCTTGTTCGGGATGATAATCCCATGGTTTTGTATCTATATCTCGTTCGGGATGGTAATCCCATGGTTTTATGTCTATATCTTATTCGGGAAGATAATTCCATGATCTTGTGTCTATATCTCGTTCGGGATGGTAATCCCATGGTTTTGAAGCTAAATCTTATACGGGATGATAATCCCATGATTTTATCAATCTATCATATATCTAGTTTCGGGATAGTGATCCTATGGTTTATCAAGCTATCTTATATCTATTTTCGGGATAGTGATCCCATGGTCTTTATCGAATTATCTATAAACTGGTTCGGGATGTTAGTCCCAAGGTTTTCAAAATACTTTCTATATTCAGTTCGTCTAAATTATAGTTTTGTATATTAAACTATACTATGTGTTATTTAATCAATCTTACATTTAGGAAAATATGGGATTTTCCTGGGGTTAACTTATAACTTGTAATTGAACTGTAACGAAAGATAACTTAACTACTTTACATAAGAAAATATGGGATTTTCTTGGATATCAAACCTTTTCAGAAAACTAAAGGAAACCGAAACATTTTCACAAAACAAAACCGCTTATGAACTCACCAGCTTTATGCTGATTTTCAAACTGCTTGTATTCTCAGGTCCAAGTTAGACAGGTACCCGACGATATCTTTTGGTGAAGACGGAGTGCTCTGAAGACTCGTCTCTTTTGTTCATATGATATATGTATAACTTTTGTACAATTTACTTTTGAACCAAATGTAAACTTTCATATATATAGATATATATATATATATATATATATATATATATATATATATATATATATATATATGTAATGTAATGGTTGTTTACTGTGATTACTATGTACATTGGATTTGATACTCAACGTGGAGTCAACCCCGGGAACGTTTCCGCCTTTGGTTTTCGGGGTGTGACAGATTGGTATCAGAGCCCTTGTTTATAGTGAACGGAGTATACCAAACCTTACATGGTATAAAACTATAAACATTAAGGAGCCTAAGTGCTCTGAACTAAAAGTATCCTACAAAATATAAGTATTTTCAAAAGTATTTAAGTATGCCGAGCCGTCGAAATCCGTAACTATAAGTAGAACAAAACATAAGTAAATGGGTGTTGTACGCTGCGGTTAAACCTGGGCAGTTATGTAGTCGTGTCTAGGGTCAATATAGCCTGACCAACTATATTCATTCGAGACACGACCAACATGTGCTTGGGAGTGACTGTGGCATGCGACATACCTAAAACTTACCTAATATCCCAAACAACGAATCATCGCTGCAGCGAACCATGAAATACTATGGGAGTATTTCTCGAGCCGATCCTTTGTAGAAATTCCTATATACGCGTTATTCCTTGGTTATTCCTCTAGGGATAAAATGTTCTATCTTGATAACTCCTTTCTGCTTTATCGCTTAGTATGATGCTATATTTGCCTTGATGAGATATCTCTTGTCCCATATCTCTTGATTCAATTCAGAGGACTTATGATCCTCTCTTTCCTGATCTCTTTAGATCAAGATGCCTCCAAGAAAGAGACCCAGCTCAACGAACAACAACAATCCTCCTCCGCCACCACCTCCTATTCAGATCGATTTGGAAACACTGCATGCAACCATTTCCGCTACCATATCAGCTCTCTTACCTCAACTGAACTCTAGGGGTTCGGGAGGTGAAACCCAAAACCCAGATGATAGCCAGAGACACCAAAAAGGGGGTTCCTATAAAGACTTCATGAACGCGAAACCGACATTCTTCGATGGCACAGGGGGTGTCATTGCCTTAACCCGATGGTTCGAGAGAATCGAATCAATCTTTCAAATATGTGGCTGTTTGGAGTCTGATAGAGTCAAGTTTGCCGCCTGTACCTTCCTAGACAAAGCCCTGACTTGGTGGAACGGCCGATTCAAATCTTTAACTTTACCTGTAGCCAATGCTATGGACTAGGAAGCTATGAAGGAGCTTCTTCTCGCAGAGTATTGCCCTCGGGGCGAACTTCAGAAGCTAGAACACGAACTTTGGAACCTTAAGATGAAGGGTTCCGACATAGCTGCTTATACCTCAAGATTTGATGATCTGGCGTTACTTTGTCCGAGAATGGTTACCCCGGAGAGTAAAAAGATAGAGAGGTTCATCTGGGGGTTGACCCAACCAACAAAAGGGAATGTCTTGGCTGCGAAGCCAGACACTTATGACAGTGCTAAGTGCCTTGCGAAAATCTTAATCGATCACGAGGACAACTCCGATGAGGAAGCTACCACCCCCGAGCCAGTCACTAGTGGAGGCGGAAATACAAAGAAATCCTGGAACAAGCGAAAGGCCCAGAGTACGCAAGGGTCTTCTAAGAAACAGCAAACGGTAGCAGTCCATGCTGCTACCGCCCCTGTTGTTGTTTCTGCTGTAGGTTCCACAGCCCAAACTCCCGCCAGTGGATACACTGGTACCCTTCCTTGGTGTAGTAAGTGTAACTACCACCACCGCATTCCTGGTCCATGTCGCAAAAGGATCTGCGACAATTGTGGCAATAAGGGCCATTTTGCGCGAACCTGCAGAAAACCAGCCAAGCCAACAAACCAATCATCCGGAGTGGGAATCAGTCCGGCCTGCTACAATTGTGGGGGAAGCTGGGCACTTCAAAAGGAAGTGTCCCAAGACAGCTACAACCACAAATCCCTCTGCTGCCGCAGGTATATTTCTCTTTGATAATTCTTATACTTGAAACTCTTTTCGATTTTGGTACAAAAAGGGAAACCTGTTATCTATCTATTCGAACAATTTCTAAACTCAATCCTTCGCTTGTAATCGAAATGTGTACCGTCGAGACGACTAACTAGTGAGATAGAGAACAGTAACTTCGTACCTATAGATTGAATCCTCAGTCCGGAGGACTATTCCGTTCCACTCGATTTAAAAAGGGGGAAACTTTCCATAAAAAAAAAAAAATTGGTGCTATGTTTAACAAGAAATGACCGAGTCTCATTCATGTTGTCATCTTTACTTTCGAAAGGGTCGCCCGTCTAGATCTTCCCTCGACCCTGTTCTCGTGATCTTCGGCATCAAAGTTTCGTATCATTCCATGTCTTAGAAATCAAAAGTTTTCCCCATGTGAATTATCACGCATCCCTCGTTTCTGTGATTATTGAGAAACGGGAAGTTAGCCCCGAAGGATTCCCAGGAGTTTCTTTCGAGTGTCTAGTTTAGTCTCACATCAGACCTTTCGAGATCTTCGTAGAGATCGATTCTACAACCTTCAGGTTTCGAATGCCCTTAGAGCTTGGTAATATCTATCTAGACCATCACGCCTCGAATCCTTAGAACCGTCTGCCCAACGAAACCCTAGTGATTCCATTGAAGAAACCGAAGTCGTTCAGGGTTGGAACTTCCATGAGAAAACAGATTGATATAGTAGATTGAGAGAGAGTCAAAGTACAAAACCAAGGCACGTCTCGATAATGAGAATTCGTTAGAACGCCCAGTGGAGACCTGATTCCACTTGAGAAAGTGAAGATCCAAAGAAACAAATCTATTTTTTTTTCATTCCAATCCATGACCTATATCTTATTCTTTGAATTTCGGGACAAAATTCCCTCTAACGGGGGGATAATGTAACAACCCTAAGTTGTTCATCGCCGAAAACCCATTCTACCCGTATAACTCGTCAGAGATCAAAATGTCCCGATATCGTTTTTGGGCTTAGTTAACTAAAATTATATGTTTATTATCATTCAATGAGGGTCCAAATCATTTAGGAACTCATGAATTTAGCCCAAAACATTTATTTCATAAGTTTTAGAAATATCCTCGTCGGGTGACGGAAACTCAATCGGGTGCGACCTAAAGCTTCGTTTAAGGCCGGTATCGGGTAGAATTCCACCGTGTCCAAGTTTTAGGAACTATATAAACGTGTTTAACCTATCATTTGAAGCTTTTTCCTTCTCTCTCTACTCTCTCTCTAACCTCTCTCCTAAATCCGAAGATTAAGGGTCCAAAACTCAATTTTAAGGCCTCAAATCCTTAAGGTACCTTCCTAGCCTTAATCTATAGCATATTTGGCTTCCAAATTTGACATTTAATCATGAAATAGGACATCATGTGTGAGTTTACGGCCCAGGAGGCTGCCTAGGCCGTAAACACCATTTTGAAGGGTTTTAAGCCCTTAAACTCCTTCCTAAACTCATTTGGACTTTAGATATGGCTAAGGGACTTCAAGATATGGACTTAGAACATTTAAAACTTTGATTTTGAGTCATTTGAAGGAGTTTACGGCCAAGGCATAAGCTTGGGCCGTTAACTCATGTAAATGGGGTTTTTCATGCCCTTAAACCCTTCCAAATCACTAGTATGGCTTAGTTATGAATTATAGAACCTTGGTTTTAGCATTTGGACACTTGAAACATGATTTTTGGGGGACTTATGTGAGTTTACGGCCAAGGCATGAGCTTGGGCCGTAAACTCCTCAAAACTTGGCATAAATTCAATTCTAAGGTGTTAGAAAGCCATCCAACACCACCAAAAGCCTTGGAATAAATCAAAGGACCAACCAAAAATAGTTTGAGGGCCTTAAACACATTAATTGAGGGATTTCTATGAGTTTACGGCCAAGACTTGTTCATAGGCCGTAAACTCCTTGATTTTTGGTGTTAGAATGCAAACTAAACACCCCTAAGGCCCTTAGATGAATTTTAGAAGTCCTTCCATGCAAGTTTTAGACCTTGAAACATCTTGTAGCACCCTATAGATGAGTTTACGGCCATGAGGGGGTCTCATGGGCCGTAAACTCCATAAACTCCTCAAATGTCCCTTGCAAACTCATAATAGGCCTTGAAATAATTCTATTAATCACATGTGATTTGTTCTAGCTCCATTTAACATCATTTTCTTGGAAAAATAGGAGTTTACGGCCATGGAGCCACGCTAGGCCGTAAACTCCCATAAGTGGGTCTATTTTATGTTTTAAAATCCTCTCAAGTCCTTAAACCAAGTCTAGAAATTATCCCCTAAGTGTTAGAAGTCATTTAGCACCTTAAACCACACCCACCATGAGTTTACGGCCGTAAACTCATGGGGAATGGGTGTTTTTAGACCAAAAGTCTTACATTAGTTTACTCATGGGGAGTAAACTCAAGTCCCAAGTCCCTAGTGTCATTTCACGTCCTTAAACGCCACCCGGGTCCCTCCAAACACTCGTATCAGAGTGTTTTCGCGACTTGAAGCAAGTGTCCCTATCCTATGAATAAACTAAGTCCTAATTAGATACAAATGTGTATATTTACATTATAATTAGGAACCTCATGTATTTACAAGCCCCAGATCAACTACTAGCATCCAAATCGTCACGTTTCTCGTTCGGTGAGTTCATACCCCTACGCCTTTTTCCGTGTTTTTCAATGTTTTCACGGGGGGGGGGGGGGGGGGGGGGAATACAAGCAAAACTATAACTGTTTTTGAATTATAACATTGATGTATTTCAAATAATATCTGGCAAACTTATAAACTCTTTTACTCCTTATATATTATGTTGAGCATAAGGAATGATTTATCGATTTCAACTAAACGGATTTTAGTTAAGAAAATAACCAAACTAATCAAATTATTATGGGAATAATTTGGGGTTCTATAATTCTCTTTATATCATGTACTGATATCTGTATAAAGTTATTTGATAAACTATGTCTGATTCAGTTTATCTCCGTATCATTTGAATGTATTGCCAGATAGTTTCCTGTATGTAACTATTTTCACTGTATAATGTCTTGAAATCTTTGTATGTTTGGTATCGTATGAGAATCCTGTGAGTAGTTTAATACTAGCTTGTGAGATAGTCACTACCCTTTATGGATGATCAAGTAAATCCTCTCCGGAAGTGTAACCAGAGTGTCCTGGAGGGAGAGCGAGGAATTTGTGAATAGATCTATTCGGGACTGACAATCCCACACCTTAACTGCTAGCTACAGTTAGGCGGGCACGCCTGGGGTGACAAATTCTGTATATCATTCGACGTCTGACTAACGTCAAGGAGGTCTCGTTGTCATATCAGCATGGTTACCCGACTCACAATACGTATTAATATAAACTTATTCACAGCTAGGATTTGTTTAGAATCTATATCTTGTTCGGGATGATAATCCCATGGTTTTGTATCTATATCTCGTTCGGGATGGTAATCCCATGGTTTTATGTCTATATCTTATTCGGGATGATAATCCCATGATCTTGTGTCTCTATCTCGTTCGGGATGGTAATCCCATGGTTTTGAAGCTAAATCTTATACGAGATGATAATCCCATGATTTTATCAATCTATCATATATCTAGTTTCGGGATAGTGATCCTATGGTTTATCAAGCTATCTTATATCTATTTTCGGGATAGTGATCCCATGGTCTTTATCGAATTATCTATAAACTGGTTCGGGATGTTAGTCCCAAGGTTTTCAAAATACTTTCTATATTCAGTTCGTCTAAATTATAGTTTTGTATATTAAACTATACTATGTGTTATTTAATCAATCTTACATTTAGGAAAATATGGGATTTTCCTGGGGTTAACTTATACCTTGTAATTTAACTGTAACGAAAGATAACTTAACTACTTTACATAAGAAAATATGGGATTTTCTTGGATATCAAACCTTTTCAGAAAACTAAAGGAATCCGAAACATTTTCACAAAACAAAACCGCTTATGAACTCACCAGCTTTATGCTGATTTTCAAACTGCTTGTATTCTTAGGTCCAAGTTAGACAGGTACCCGGCGATATCTTTTGGTGAAGACGGAGTGCTCTGAAGACTCGTCTCTTTTGTTCATATGATATATGTATAACTTTTGTACAATTTACTTTTGAACCAAATGTAAACTTTCATATATATATATATATATATATATATATATATATATATATATATATATATGTAATGTAATGGTTGTTTACTGTGATTACTATGTACATTGGATTTGATACTCAACATGGAGTCAACCCCGGGAACATTTCCGCCTTTGGTTTTCGGGGTGTGACAATTACACATATTGAACAACTTCCACCTATGGAAAAGATTTCCATATTACCATTTTGACTATCGTTTCTGAACAAGAGTTACCTCATATAAGAATATGTCAATATGGTCCTTACAAAATTAACAATATACTTCCAACTGTTCACGAGCAACCAATATTTGGTAATCCTTAGATTGTCCTTGACAATTGCTTAATCATTTAAGTCATATCCAATTCTAGACTTTTTCCCACTTAATGCTCTGAGCATTTACAAAATTTAGATAGGATGAATATTATAGAACATGCAATCGATCCTATATCCAAAGCATATGGGATACGATTCATGATGCTGATGGGTTTTGAACATTCTAACACTCCTATGGTGTACATGCAACCATAGAAACCTTGGATCTATGTTTGACTACGATACATGCAAATAATTATTTTTCCAAGGTTCTTATCCTATCTAGCATGGCATGGGGAACTTGAATCAAATAAAGCTAGTATAATTACTTACCTTGTAGTTGTAGTTGATTGCTTGGAGTTTTAGAGCCTAGCACCAATAGTGTGGATGCCTCAAATGGAAATCTCAAATCACCACAAACTTTGGAACTTTGAGAGAATAGTAACAACCTTCTTGAAATTGCCCCTTTTAATATACTAAATACAACTAGTGTGATTTTAAGAACCAAAGCCTCCTTTATATAGTGTGGTGGTTTAGGGTTACATCCATGTAAACGCTAATACCCCTGTCTTTTCATTTCCGTGAGATCCATGGGTTAAGGCTCCATGGAGTATCCATGGACTTTCCATGCAAGCCTAGCCCATTCCAAATAAGCATTCTCCCACACTATATAAATACAAGAGGCCATATTTAATTAGTCATGCTTTTGATGTCTAAATTAATTCTAGATTAATTAGAGATCAATACTAATTAAATAATAGGATTTTATATTAATATATTAGAACTCATAATATATTAATAAATCATAACTTATACCATTTTCAGAATATTATCCATAAATTGCTCGGGTGAAGTGCAACCCAAATAGACCATCCCGGGTCGGGTCGAGTACATACCAAATATAGTTATGGACTTAGACACTATATCCAACAGTCTCCCACTTGGATAAGTCTAATAACTATAGTTGCAAGTATTAATTCAGGAACCGATCAACAATCGTAGCTCTTTAAACTCCGTTGAACTATGAAGCGCCATTTTAGATAAGTGATCATATAATCCTCTGTTCTAGATATCAACCAGACAAATACATGGAACATGGTCTTGCTTATTGTCCAACATTTGTTTCCCGATTTCCAATTTGTTTGACATAGAACTTAGCTGAACACATCAATTTAGTTCTGACCGGGCCCGATACATAGGTCAAAACAAAATCATCGAGGGGCCCAGATATCGCTTCTAATCCTAGAAGGAACAGATAAACTTCGACTCAGATATTTGCTCTACTACTTGTTAAATTACACACAAAAGCATGGTTTATAACATCGAGTTACCAATGCGTTTTCATGCAATCAATGCATAACCAACTCATAGGCAACAAATCATATCTCTACGTATGATGACTTATATGATATTACCGTCTCATGATCACTCGAGATAAATTCCATGAAGTGATACAAGTGAGCGTGGGTTGAATCCAATACTCAAAACTTATGAGCATTCATGAGTGTTGTAGCCCCGCTTTGTCTAACATCTTAGACCTCTACAAGGCGACCCATGACAATCTTGATTCATATCTACTTCCAACATATGACTGACTGTGGAGAGTTCGAATAATAAGATATAAACCATAACATAATTATTGTGGAAGTCAAAACATGCAAAAAGAAATTATAGTAAACGATTGACAAGAGATAGCAATGCTTTACTCATAAATAACAGCTTTTATTTATCATCAAATGTCAATTAGATTTTACAAATTTCTAGATTACCCAACTACTAAAATTAATATCATCTTTCATCCCTATGCTCCGAGCACGCTGGAGATGCTTAACCTGAGTCAGTCCCTTCGTTAGGGGATCTGTTGGGTTCTCATCCGATGATACCCTCTTTGCCACGAGGATTCCTTCTTCTATTCGATGTCTGATGAAGTGATACTTTATGTCAATGTGTTTGGATCTCCATTATCTCTTGGTTCCTTGGCTAAGGCAACCGCACTATTGTTGTCACAGAAAACCTCCATTGGCTCCTTTATAGCTGGTACAACTCTATTGGCTACTTTAGCCATATAGCCTCCTTTGCTGCCTCGCTTGCTGCTATATACTCTAAATCACAAGTGGAATCAGCCACTGTGTCCTACTTGGAACTTTTCCAAGTAATTGCCCTTCCGTTTAGGGTAAAGACCCATCTTGAGTGAGAGCGGAAATTATCCTTGTTAGTCTGAAAGCTAGCATCACTATACCCTACAACTCTCAAGTCATCACTCCCACCAAAGGTAAGGACCCAGTCCTTAGTCCTTTGTAGGTACTTGAGAATATTCTTTATCGCTATCCGGTGAGCCTTGCTAGGATTTCCCTAATATCTGCTGACCATGCTCAAAGCAAAGGCAACATCAGGGCGAGTACAAGTCATAGCATACATGATCGAGCCTATAGCAGAAGCGTATGGTACTCGACTCATCTTAGCTATCTCAACCTCTATACTCGGACTTTGAGTTTTACTCACTCTGGCATTACACTGGATAGGTAACTCACCTTTCTTGGAGTTATGCATGTTGAACCTTTTCAACACTTTGTCCACATAGGTGCTTTGACTAAGTCCAATTAGTCTTTTACTCCTGTTTCTTAAAATACTTATCCCTAGGATATTATCCTTGTTAGTCTGAAAGCTAGCATCACTATACCCTACAACTCTCAAGTCATCACTCCCACCAAAGGTAAGGACCCAGTCCTTAGTCCTTTGCAGGTACTTAAGAATATTCTTTACCGCTATCCAGTGAGCGTTGCCAGGATTTCCCTGATATTTGCTGACCATGCTCAAAGCAAAGGCAACATCAGGGCGAGTACAAGTCATAGCATACATGATCGAGCCTACAGCAGAAGCGTATGGTACTCGACTCATCTTAGCTATCTCAACCGTCGTACTCAGACTTTGAGTTTTACTCAGTCTGGCATTACACTGGATAGGTAACTCACCTTTCTTGGAGTTTTGCATGTTGAACCTTTTCAACACTTTATCCACATAGGTGCTTTGACTAAGTCCAATTAGTCTTTTACTCCTGTTTCTTAAAATACTTATCCCTAGGGTTGGGATGTCATTTCCTATGAGTAGTACCAAAAAGCTAACTATACTCCCACTAGCCTTGATATACACACAAGATTCATCTTCACTCCTTGAAAAGCCAAATTCTTTGACTTTCTCATCGAAGCAAAGATTCTATCTACGAGGTGCCTGTTTCAATCCATAAATGGATTTCTCGAGCTTACACACTCTATTGGGGTACTCTGTACTGACAAAACCCTCTAACTGAACCATGTAAACATCTTCAGCCAACTTTCCATTAAGGAAAGCGGTTTTGACATCCATTTGCCATATTTCATAGTCATGAAATGCAACAATGGCTAATAGAACTCTAATAGACTTAATCTTGGCCACTGGTGAAAAGGTCTCATCATAATCAACTCCCGGAGTTTGAGAATAACCCTTTGCAACCAGTCGTGCCTTATAAGTGTGTACATTACCATCCATGTTGGTCTTCTTCTTGAAGGTCCATTTGCACCCAACTGTCTTACGATCATGTGGATTGTCAACCAAGTTCCAAACATGATTATCATACATGGACTGTATCTCGCTATCCATAGCCTCTTTCCATTTAATGGCCTCAGGGCCTGCCATGGCTTCCGTGTAGCTGTTAGGCTCATCCATATTTACCAGTGTGTTTTCACTAATAAGTGTTCCACCTTCTGCAGTAATATGGAAACCATAATAATGCTCAGTTGCATTCCTAACTCTGGTGGAACGCCTCAGAGGTACAAATTCTTTAGTCGGATCAATAGGAGTTTCCTCCTCTGGTATAGGGCTAGGGGATGAGGTTCCTTCACCACTTGACTCTTGAATTTCCTCAAGGTCAATTTGCCTCCCACTGTCTCCTTGGCTTTTGAATTCTCTCTCTCGAAAGAATCATCTTCTTGCTACAAAGACCATAATATCATTGGGTCTGTAGAAGATGTAGCCAAAGGATTTCTGTAGGTAGCCGATGAAAATACACCTTTTGCTTCGGGGTTTGAGCTTATCGTGAGTCTCGAGTCTCACGAAAGCCTCACAACCCCAAATGTTGATGTGGTCTAGAGTGGGAATTTTTCCAGTCCACGCCTCGTGAGGTGTTTTGCCAACCTTCTTTGTGGGGACTAGATTAAGGATATGGACAACAATCTCTTAGGTGTTAATTGTGAGACAATCCCACATTCTTTAAAATAGTCAAGGAACTCAATACTAAGATACTCACCACCACGATCGGATCGAAGCATCTTAATGTTCCTACCCAACTGATTCTCCACTTCTTGCTTAAACTCTTTGAATTTCTCAAAGGTTTCTGACTTATGCTTGATTAAGTAGACATATCCATATCTACTAAAATCATCAGTAAAAGTCACATAGAAGCGATTAGAATCTCTTGTGGCAGTTCTAAAGGGTCCACACACATCTGTGTGTATGAGGTCCAACAAACCTTCACCCCTAGCACAAGTGCCAGTAAAAGGTGACTTTGTCATTTTACCAAGCAAACAAGATTCACAACTATCATCTGACTTTAGGTCAAATGACTCCAAGACTCCATCCATTTGAAGTTGACCTATGTGTTTCTTGCTTACATGTCCAAGACGACAATGCCATAAAGATACTTTATCTAAGCTAGTGGAAGATTCAATACACAATAAATTATTTACTAGATTATCTACAACATATACAATTTCATACACACTATCTGAAGGTAATGCTTTAAAATAAAGAACATTATTAAAGAAAGCATCAATACTACCACTATTATTATCAAAATAAAAGGTAAAACCTTGTTTATACAACGCATGAAAGGAAATAACATTTCTTGCCATTTCTGGCGAATAATAACATTTATTCAAATCTAATGTAAACCCACTATTTAGCACTAAGGAATAAACTCCTATCTTGGTGACAAGTGACGCTTTCATGTTTCCCATGATCAAGTTTATCTTTCCCTGCTCCATATTCTCACTTCTTCTTAGTCCCTGCAAAACACAACGTATGTGAATACCACAACTTGTATCAAAGACCCAAGACTTAGAATGAGGTGAGTTATTAGACAATATAGGGTATATACCTGCATGGTTTGGTTTTACTTTCCCATCCTTCAAATCTTGCTGGTACTTTGGGCAGTTTCGCTTCCAGTGCGACTTTTAATGGCAATAGAAGCATTCAGCCTCATTAGGGTTAGTAGAAGGTGTGACAAAACCTTTCTTGGTTTTGCTTGAAGAGGAGCCTTCTAGGGTCTTACCTTGGTACCCTTAGAAGGGTTCTTTCTCTTCTTCCCTTTGCCATGCCCGATTGCTAAGACATTGGCCGCAGTTGGAGTAGGAGTAGGAATACTAACAACCGACTTACCCTTTAGACCACTTTCGGCGGTCTTCAAGAGTCCTTGATGTTTACTGAGGGTGAATTCTTCCTTGTTAATGTGATATGTCATGCGAAATTGATCATAACACGATGGGAAGGAGTGCAAAATGATGTCTATTGCTAACTCCTCGGGGAAGTTCACATTCAGCTTCAGTAAAGGGTCCACATACCTTTGGATTTTCTGCATTTGGCCTGTGATTTTTTCACCATCCTTTATTCGGGGTGTTATCATGGAGGAGATTATTTCATATCGCTCTTGGCGAGCACTTTGATGGTAGCGGTCCATCAAGTCCTAGTGCATCTCAAAAGGATAATAGTCCTCATAGGACTTTTGTACTCGGCTGTCATGGTGGCCATCATGATGCATGCCACTTTTGTAGCATCTCTTTCATGTACCACATATTCAACAAGCTCTTCAGGGGTAGCAGCTTGCTCGGGGTACCTTTAGCTCGTTGTTGAGAACATATTCTTTGTTCTCATACCGAGTGACCATCCTGATGTTTCTGATCTAATCTGTAAAGTTGGACCCATCAAAGATGACTCTCCCACAAAGATTCATGAGAGAGAAGGAGCTAGTAAGGTTTGAGCCAGAAGCCTTGTTATTGGAAGACATCTGAAAAGAAGAGGGAATATATTAGATTAGATATAGAGATAGTCCTTAATAAAACACCCAAATATAATATTAAGGCTAGGACCCAACAAAATATTTTATAACTTAGAAGAGGGATGTCGTAATCTAAGCTATAAGATATTTGTAGGTAGGTGGATGACGATTCACCAATTTCCACCATGAAAAACGAAATATTTAATTAGGTTTTAGTTGGTTTTAGAAACTCCTAGATTCTTTGAGATTCATTGAACTTTCTTCAATGGCATGTTTCAATCTCGAGTGTGCCCTTCAAGTTTTGTGACTGGGATGCCGAGGATCACAAAACAAGGTGAGAAGTAACCATGCAAATTACTTGGTACCCTTAATGTATTACCCCTCAATCGATGTGCCGGTTAACCACACACGCTCCACTAACGACTTAAACAAAGTGTAAAGTGTAATTTCATGGATTAGCACCTTATTCAGATTTTCCTAATGTAACTAAGATTGGGAATTTAAAATGGTTTAGTTACTTTAGTGTTATCATTATACTTTTAATGAGAATTTATAAGTCCTTGTCCTACCCGTTCGGCTAACGACCCTCCACCGATCAAGGAAGTGGTGGGTGAGAGTGGACACCCATTAAGTTGCCATTTTATAGAAACAACCTTATACCCTCCTTAATGATCGGCTTCGTGAATGAGGCATACTAGCGGTAAGACAACTTGATCTTATACATATACATATATATATATATATATATATGTATATATATATATATATATATATATATATATATATTATTAACTTAAAATATTATAAAGTATAAGGGTTGAATTTTAACTTTTAAAATTCTAAGGGTTGGAACTAAGGTTTTAATCATGACTTTACTTGTTCCAAAACTTGAGGGCAAGTTTTGTAAACTTTCAGAACATTTCATTTCTTATAACTTATGAATTTATTTGAGTGAACAAAAAATTCAATTTTTCAAGCTATTTGCATCAAGTATCAAGTAAACAAGCCTAGGCTCTGATACCACTGATGGGTTTTGAGAATTCTAACACTCCTATGGTATACATGCAACCCTAGAAACCTTGGATCTATGTTTGACTAAGATACATGCAAATAATTATTTTTCCAAGGTTCTTATCCTATCTAGCATGGCATGGGGAACTTGAATCAAATAAAGCTAGTAGAATTACTTACCTTGTAGTTGTAGGTGATTGCTTGGACTTTTAGAGCCTAGCGCCAATAGTGTTGATGCCTCAAATGGAAATCACAAATCACCACAAACTTTGGAACTTTGAGAGAATAGTAACAACCTTCTTGAAATCGGCCCTCTTAATATTCTCACTACAACTAGTGTGATTTCAAGAACCAAAGCCTCCTTTATATAGTGTGGTGGTTTAGGGTTACATCCATGTAAACCCTAATACCCATGTCTTTTCATTTACATGAGATCCATGGGTTAGAGCTCCATGGAGTATGATGGGTTTTATGCATAAGAAACATTCCCATGTGCTCATACAAACCCTAATGCTTGGATCTAGGTTTCTCTATTGAACATGCTTTGAATCCAAGACTTACAAACCCTAATCTAGCATACAAATATCAAAACTAACATATAGAATCAGATCTAGATGTTTACCTCTTCAAATATTTGCATAGATCTTCTTTTTTTCTTATCTTGAGCTTAGAGTCACAAATGCAACTCCTCTAATGGTTCACAGACCCCACAAGCAAGAAGGTAACATGAGAGAGGGTGAGAGAAGCTAGAAATCGGCCTAGGGTTCTCTTGGAATCAAGTGGTAGCCGATTTCAATGCCCTAGGGGTCTTATTTATAGTTACAGGCTACTAGGGTTTCAGTCTAAACCCTAATAGGCAGCTTAGCCACCAAGCAGCCCAAGGAACCTTCTGGAATAAGGCCTTGGACGAAAATTTGATGGATACCCATCATAATTTCGTTCCCCCTTAAGTCCATTAGGTTTCCTTAACCCAAAACTCAACTATCATACATTTGACAGTT
The DNA here is from genome assembly GCF_051521515.1 of Lactuca serriola. Taxonomy (NCBI): domain Eukaryota; kingdom Viridiplantae; phylum Streptophyta; class Magnoliopsida; order Asterales; family Asteraceae; genus Lactuca; species Lactuca serriola. The sequence continues at coordinate 209,243,877 of NC_136410.1, read as the reverse complement.
CATACCCATTTATTCAATTAATCTCTTTCGGTCACCAAATTAATTCCTAATTAATTTATGACCAATACTAATTAAATAAATATGATATCACCTTTAATATATTATTCTTATAATATATTAATAAACCATAATATTCTCTCTTCCTCCTTAAATTACCCTGTCAAGTTGCTTTGGAGAAGGCAACCCAAAAGGACCATGCACAACCGAGTCAAGTACATACCAAATATAGTTACGGGCTTAGACACTATTCCAATAGTCTCCCACTTGGATAAGTCTAGTAACTATATCTCACATATGACTTCAGAATCTGATAAGCAATCGTAGCTCTTATACTTCGCTGTCAACTCTGATCAAGTTGTCCTTCAGATAAGGGATTTTATAATCCTCCGTTCTAGATATCATGCTGACAATGCTCATTGCCCAACATGTGTTTCTAGATCTCTGATTTGTTCGACATAGAATTTAGTTGAACACATCAACTTTATCCTAACCGGGCCTGGCACATAAGTCAAACCAAATCATCAAGTGGCCAAAGATATCACTCTTATTCTCGTAGAATAAAAGGAACATATCAACTTTTACTCATATGCATCTATTATTTACTAATTGAATCATGCACAACAATGTGTTTTATAACATCAAGTTACTGATGCGTTTACACATCATCAATGCATAATCAACCAGCAAACAACAATCATATCTCTAAGTTTTAAGACTATATGATATTATCGCTTTGCGATCACTTAAGGCCAAACACCACGAAGTGATACCAGCAAACTCGGGTTTATTCCAATGCTCAAATCATATTCATAAGCACTCATGAATTTTGCAGAAAACCTCTGCTATGCCCAAAACCTTTTAGACAATCTACAAACAATTCATGACAATTTCATTCATATCTACTTCCAAAATATGACTGACTGCGGACTGTTCGAATAATCCTGTCATTCAGGAGGTCAAAACATGCAAAATTGAAACAATGGATAATTAACCAACATAAGACAGTAACTTTACTCATAAATAACACATTTTATTTATTCATCGAATGTCAAGTACAAACTATCTATTACACGTTTCCTATCTAATCCAAACTTATATCATCCTTCAGCCCAATGCTCCTAGCGTGCTGCAAGTGTTTGACCCTACTCAGTCCCTTCGTAAGGGGGTCTGCTGGGTTTTCTTCTAATGATACCCTCTTTAGAACGAGGAGTCCCTCTTCTACCCGATGTCTGATAAAGTGATATTTTATGTCGATATGTCGAGATCTACCATGATCTCTCGGTTCCTTGCTTAAGGCAACCGCTCCTTCATTATCACAGAAAATTTCCATCGGCTCCTTTTGATGGGTTTTGAGCATTTTAACACTTCCTAAGTGTACATGCAACCCTAATAACCTTGGATCTATGTTTGTCTAATTATCATGCAAAGTTGATTTCCAAGGTTATGAACCTATCTAGCATACATGGGGAAAATATTTTCTTTGTATAAAAGATAGAACTACATACCTTGTTGATGATAGTGTTCCTTGAAACCTTGTGAGCCTAGCACCTCAAGTGTGATGCCTCAAATGATTCACACAACACCAAATGCAAAGTATAAACTTGAGAGAATACTCTAACACACTCAAAATCGGCCAAGCCCTCTTGTTTCACTTGTATATCACTAGTGTAGCCGATTTTGGGGAGAGGCATGGTGCTTATATAGTGTGTTGCATAAGGTAAAACCCTAATGTAACATGACTCTTCATTTCTCAATCCATGGGTTAACTCCATGGAGCATCCTATGGGTTGAACCCAACTTGATAATCCATGGAGCCCTTTAGCCCACTATATAAGATATGGAAGATTTACATAATCTACCCATATATTTAATTAGTTATTCTTTTGATCACTTAATTAATTCAACATTAATTCTTGATCAAAACTAATTAAATAATATTATTAATATATTAGAACTTATAATATATTAATAAACCATATGTGTTATTTCTCTCATTTAGTTTATCCAATTGCATGGTGCCATGCAACCTAAATGGACCATGCCGGGTTGGGTCAAGTATTTACCAGAAATAGTTATGGATTTAGACACCTTATCCAACACCTTTATGGATGGCACAACTCCAAGGTCTCCAATGAAGTTCTTTAACCATATAGCCTGCTTCGACGCTTCGCTCACCGCAATGTACTCTGATTCGCACATTGAATCAACTACGGTTTCCTGCTTGGAACTTTTCCAAGTCACTGCTCCTCCATTTAGGGTAAAGACCCAGCCTGAATGCGATCGGAAATTATCCCGATCCGTCTGAAAACTAGCGTCACTGTACCCTCATAACCTTAAGTCATCACTCCCACCAAGGACTAGAAACCATTCCTTGGTCCTTCGCAGGTACTTAAGAATATTCTTAACTGCAATCCAATGGGCTCTACCAGGGTTTCCCTGATATCTGCTGACCATTCTCAAAGCGAAGGCCACATCAGGGCAAGTACAAGTCACAACATACATGATAGAGCCTACTGTGGAAGCGTAAGGTACTCGACTCATATCAGCTATCTCTGCCTCTTTACTCGGGCTCTGAGTATTACTCAGCTTGGTATTGCTTTGGATTGGCAACTCCCCCTTCTTGGAATTTTCCAAACTAAAACATTTCAGTACCTTATCCAAGTATGTATCCTGACTGAGTCCTATCAGTCTCCTTTCTCTGTTTCTTACTATCCTTATTCCCAGAATATAAGCAGCCTCTACGAGGTCCTTCATAGCGAAACATTTCCTAAGCCAGGCCTTGACCTCCTGCAATGTTGGGACATCGTTTCCTATGAGCAGTATGTCATCGACATACAATACGAGGAAGCTCGCTACACTCCTACTGGCTTTGACATACACACAAGATTCATCTTCTCTTCGCAGAAAGCCAAACTCTTTAACCTTCTCGTCAAAACAAAGATTCCATCTGCGAGACGCTTGTTTCAATCCATAAATGGATTTCGCAAGCTTGCATACTCTATTTGGATGCTTTGCATCGATAAAACCCTCTGGCTGATTCATGTAAACATCCTCAGCCAACTTTCCATTAAGGAAAGCGGTTTTCACGTCCATCTACCATATTTCATAATCATGAAACACAGCTATCGCAAGCATTATCCTAATAGACTTTATGTTCGCAACTGGTGATAATGTCTCATCATAGTCAACTCCGGGAGTTTGAGTGAAGCCCTTCGCAACCAATCGCGCTTTATAAGTATACTCCGGTACATTATCGACCCGGTACATTATCAACCAAATTCCAAACGTGGTTGTCGTACATGGACTGAATCTCGCTGTCCATCGCCTCTTTCCATTTAGCATACTCCGGGCCTGCCATGGCTTCCTTATAGCTTCTAGGTTCATCCAAATTTATTAGTGTACTATCACTAATAAATGTATCCCCTTTAGTAGTAATATGAAATTCACACAACTGGGGTGGAACACTAGCCCTAGTGGAACGTCGAAGAGGTAAGGACTCGTCAACAGGTTCAACAGGAGTTTCCTCCTCAAGTTGAGTGCCGGTGTTAGAGGTTCCTTCATCGCTTTGATCTTGAATCTCTTCAAGTTCAATTTGCCTCCCACTCTCTTCTTGGCTTATCAATTCCCTTTCATGAAAAACTCCTCTTCTAGCAACGTAGACAACATTGTTACTCGGTCTATAGAAAAGGTAGCCAAAACACTTCTGCCTATAGCCGATGAAATAACACTTCTCACTATGAGGTTCCAGCTTGTCGTGATTCTCTCGTCTTACGAAAGCCTCGTAACCCCAAACCTTGATATGTGCCAACGAGGGAGCTTTCCCTGTCCACATCTCATGAGGAGTCTTGGAAACCTTCTTGGTGGGAACTAAGTTAAGTATATGGGCGGCAGTCTCTAAGGCATACCCCCAGAAAGCTATTGGTAATGAAGTCCGACTCATCATAGAACGAACCATGTCCAACAAGGTCCGAATACGTCTCTCAGCCACACCATTTAATTGTGGTGTCCTCGGAGGCGTCAATTGCGAAACAATTCCGCATTCTTTTAGATAGTCATGAAACTCAAGACTTAGGTACTCTCCTCCTCGGTCTGACCAAAGCATCTTGATTTTCCTGCCCAGCTGATTCTCCACTTCATTCTTAAACTGTTTGAACTATTCAAAGGTTTTCGACTTTTGCTTGATTAAGTAGATATATCCATATCTGCTATAGTCATCTGTAAAAGTCACGTAGAAGCGGCAAGCATCCCTTGTGGTGGATCTAAAGGGCCCACACATATTGGTGTGTATGAGATCCAATAAACCCTCACCCCTTTCACAAGTGCCAGTAAAGGGTGACTTGGTCATCTTCCCAAGTAAACAAGATTCACACGTGTCATCATCCCTAAGGTCGAATAACTCCAACACTCCATTCTTTTGGAGTTGGGCTATGCGTTTCTTGTTGACATGGCCAAGGCGACAATGCCACAAGCATGCTTTGTCTAGACTAGTAGACGAATCGATATTTGTCACACCCCAAAACCAAGAACGGCGGAAACGTTCTGGGGCGGAGGACGTCATGTAAGGTAATGATAACACACTAAATGTAAATAGGCAAACAACATCATCCATTGCATTAAATATATACTTTTAATACATGTGTGTTCTGTACAGTTTTAGACACCAAAAATATAACGTAAATCAAAATAATAAATTGATGAGTCTTGAGTACGCTCCATCATCTCAAAAGCTGGCATCGGTACTTTTCTACTGATGACCTGAGAATACAAGTTATTTTGAAAGAGTAGATCAGCATTAAGCTGGTGAGTTCATAAGTATTTTAGTGTCAATGTTCGTTGTCAAAAACGTTTGAACCTGTCTCAATGTATAAGTTTGTAAAAGTTTGAATCTCTCAGAAAATCCTATATTTTCTATAAAAGTAACCTTCTACCGAGGCTAAATGTTTTGTAAACTCGTCTGTTGTAAAAGTGTGTAATTACCCAAGTATAACTATCATTTGATAAAATATAGTTTGTACATTAATGCTTAAGTGAGATTATCACCAAAATATGTAATGGGTAAATCATTGTAGTACTGTAGCTTTGTATAATAAGAACTACTGTTGTACTAATTACTACTACCTTAACTGGATTTATATTAAGGTATAATGTGATAATTGCACCATACTATCGACTGATAACAACGACATAAAGAACGGTCGTAATAACGGAATGACGTTTGGCACCCACAGACCTGCAGGTCCGGCTGTAGCTAGCAGCAAGGTGTAGGATAGTCAATCCAGTATAGATCTATACACAAACTCAACGCTCTCCCTCCAAGAGAATTATGGCTACAACTCGGGCCATGACATTTAAGGCATGCTCCGATACAGTGGATCACATTTGTTATCGTATTCTTGCATGTGTGATGAAATGTTTCTTGTTCTAGTATAGTTGTATATGTTCTCGTAGTATAGTTGTATATATTCTCTTCCTAGTATAGACTCATGAATGAACTGACTCATTGATCTAGCAGTTGTAATAGTATGGTTCTGTGTTACCCCGATGGTAACTTGTTAACGGTGCGTCTAGTACGTATGGTTATGGAAGTACTTTTATGTCTATATATGTATATTTGATATATAATTAACATGGAAACGACCTTCGGATGGTTACCCAAAAATCCCACCAGACCACATCCAAATCGAGGAAAAGGAAATAGGGTGGATGGCCTTCCTAAGCCCTTTAAACATTATTTATACGTCTATACATATATGGGCATGCAATTTATAATATAAAAAAATAAATAAGTATTTATAAGACATTTGAAACATAAGTATTATTTTTAAAGAAAGATTGACTTGATGTCAATCTATAAAACAATTTGAAGGCGTAGATTTGATTAAAACAGATTAAGTATAAGGAACATTTGTTTAAATCATAGTTGCAGTGTAAATTCGAAAAGTAAATGGGTTTGGAAAACATTTAGAAGTAAAACAGTTTGATAGATAGTTTGAATAGTGATAAAATCACTGATTTCCCTAGTTATTAATCACATGTGATTAGTGCAATCACATGTGATTGAAACAATAACTATAAGTATTTAACTTGTATTCCCCCCCTTTTGAAAGCATATAAAAGCATTTAGAATATTTAACAGGTTGATTAAGGGGTATGACACTCACTTGATTGATTGAAGAAAGCGAGATGGAAAACCGGGCAGAGTTTCGTCTCGGAAAACGGATTTTTCTCGGGATTCTCGGGAATATCGGGAGTAAAATCGACCCTCGGGACTTGAGCAAAAAGACCAGAGCTTTGGGTAATAACGGGCATGGAAAACGAGGCAAGGTTGTGAGAGAGAGGAGAGAAATGAGCAACATTTTCGGAAAGCCTCACATCCTATTTATAGGAAGGCTGAACCGCCTCCGAACGCGGGGCGTACGCTCGTACGCAGCGCGTACGCGTACGTCATGCATGTCCGAAGCCTCGACTGCCTCGGTTCGGATGGGACGGGTTGCTGGGTACGCGGGTCGGATGGGACGGCGGGTCGGACGGGACAGCGGGTCGGACGGTTTAGAATTCTTCGGATAGTGCGACGTGGACGATCCGAGACCCTCGATCTCAGTACGCGGGGCGTACGAAGGTACGCAGGGCGTACTTCGGTCCAATCCGATGACTCCTCTTCGGATATTACCGGGAATTTATAATTAAATTTATATTTATTATAAATAAACTTCAAAAATTCATATCTCCCTCATACGAACTTCGTTTTTGACGTTCTTTATATCCATGCGAAGGTGAGACCATGATCTACAACTTTCGTTTAGATTCCGTTGGCAAATTCCGAAATTATTTTTTTATTATTTATTTATTAAAATGACGTGATTAAGGAATTTCTTCAAAAATTCATAACTTCCTCATCCGAAGTCAGATTTGGACGTTCTTTTTATGTACGCAAACCTTGATATGATTCCTACTACTTTATTTAATCCGAACAAGATTTTAGGAAGGTTACATTTTGACCTAAATTTGATCGGTTTTACATTACATTGACTCGAAATATCGGGTTGTCACATCATCCCCCCGTTAGAAGGAATTTCGTCCCGAAATTAGAATTTTAAGCAAGTTAGAATTTACAAATAACTAAGCAAAAAGGTGAGGGTATTTCAGTTTCATCTGATCCTCACGTTCCCAAGTGAATTCCGGTCCTCGCTTGGCATTCCAGCGAACCTTCACGATAGGGATACGGCTTTGCTTTGTCTGCTTGACCTCACGGTCCATGATCTCTATAGGTTCTTCCACGAAGTTGAGGCTCTCGTTGATTTCGATCTCGTCGAGTGGGATTACAAGAGTCTCGTCGGATAGACACTTTTTCAAGTTAGATACGTGGAATGTAGAATGTACGTTACGAAGTGCGTCTGGTAGTTCGAGTTTGTAAGCTACGGGGCCGACTCTTGCAAGAATCTCGAAAGGCCCTATGTATCTCGGATTAAGCTTTCCACGCTTGCTGAAGCGTATCAAGCCCTTCCAGGGTGAGACTTTGAGGAGGACTCGGTCTCCCACCTGAAATTCCAAAGGTTTCCTTCGTTTATCAGCGTAGCTCTTCTGTCGGTCTCTAGAGGCTTTCAATCGTTCACGGATCTGAACGATTTTCTCAGTTGTTTCCCGAATGATCTCCGGACCGGTGAGAGTACTGTCGGAAGTTTGCCCCCTGGCTAATTGGGTATCACCCACCTCAGCCCAGCACAGAGGGGATCTGCACTTACGGCCGTAGAGAGCTTCAAATGGAGCAGCCTTGATGCTCGTGTGATAACTGTTATTATAGGAAAACTCGACAAGGGGTAAATGAGTATCCCATGTCTTCCCAAAGTCAATCACGCAGGCTCGCAACATATCTTCCAGAGTTTGGATGGTCCTCTCACTCTGTCCGTCGGTCTGAGGATGGTAGGTTGTGCTCATGTCCAGCCTTGTTCCTCGGGAATGTTGTAGTGATTTCCAAAATCTTGAGGTGAACCTACTATCTCTATCGGAGATAATGGACATAGGTACACCATGTAGCCGTACAATTTCCCTAATGTATGTTCTCGTAAGTTTCTCCATCTTGTCGGTTTCTTTGATAGGCAGGAAGTGTCCAGACTTGGTCAATCTATCAACGATGACCCATATGGTGTCAAGTCCACCCGTTGTCTTGGGCAACTTGGTTATGAAATCCATAGTGATCCGCTCCCACTTCCATTCCGGGATCTCTGGTTGCTGCAATAAACCAGAGGGCTTCTGGTACTCGACCTTAACCTTTACGCAAGTAAGGCATTTACTTACGAAGGTAGCAATCTCTGCTTTCATATTAGGCCACCAGTATAGCTTCTTAAGATCCAGATACATCTTATCTGAACCTGGGTGGACGGAATACCGAGTGTTGTACGCCTCGGTCATGACCAAGTCTCGGAAACCACCATGTTTCGGTGTCCAGATCCGGTTCATGAAATATAAAGCTCCGTCACCCTTGGCTTCTAAATTCCTGTCCATTCCTCTAAGGGATTCACTTGACACATTTTCAGGTTTCATGGCCTCAAGTTGAGCCGCCTGAATTTGCTTAGTCAGGTGTGAATGGATGGTTATCGATAATGACTTGACTTTGCGACTAGAATATTCCTTCCGACTTAGGGCGTCTGCTACTACGTTGGCTTTACCCGGATGATAACGAATATCGCATTCGTAATCACTGAGTAGTTCGACCCACCGTCGTTGTCTCATGTTGAGCTCCTTCTGATCGAAAATGTGTTGTAAACTCTTGTGGTCGGTAAAGATAGTGCTCTTCGTTCCATATAAGTAATGTCTCCAGATCTTTAGAGCAAACACTACTGCTCCTAGTTCAAGATCGTGGGTCGTGTAGTTAACCTCGTGTGTCTTCAATTGTCTCGAGCCGTAGGCAATGACCTTACCTCGCTGCATCAGAACACACCCGAGCCCTTGATTCGATGCATCGCAATAAACTACGAAGTCTTCTATTCCTTCAGGAAGGGATAGTATTGGTGCGGTGCACAAGGCTCGTTTGAGCGTTTGGAACGCTCTTTCTTGTTTCTCTTCCCAGTCAAAGGCCACGCCTTTCTGGGTTAGGGTTGTAAGAGGCTTCGCTATTCGTGAGAAGTTCTGAATGAATCTGCGGTAGTAGCCAGCGAGACCTAGAAATTGACGAATTTCTGTAGGCGTCTTCGGTGCTGACCAGTTCTCAATGGCCTTAATTTTGGATGGGTCCACGTGGATTCCCTCTTCGCTTACCACGTGTCCTAAGAATTCGACTCTTCGGATCCAAAATTCACATTTCGAGAACTTCGCATAAAGTTTCTCTTTTTGTAATGTCCCTAGAACTTGTCGTAGGTGATCGCCATGTTCTTTCTTACTTCGGGAGTAGATTAGGATGTCGTCAATGAAAACGATGACGAACTGATCCAAGTAGGGTCGGCATACTCTATTCATCAGATCCATGAAGACTGCGGGCGCATTGGTCAATCCGAATGGCATCACCACGAACTCGTAATGTCCGTAACGAGTTCGGAAGGCGGTCTTCGGCACATCCTCCTCTAGCACTCGTAACTGGTGATATCCGGATCTCAGATCAATCTTAGAAAAATAGCTCGCCCCTTGCAGTTGGTCGAATAGATCATCTATGCGTGGTAGAGGATAACGATTCTTGACCGTCAGTTTGTTGAGTTCTCTGTAGTCAATACACATACGGAAGGATCCGTCCTTCTTCTTAACGAACAAGACCGGTGCTCCCCAAGGTGAGAAACTTGGCCTTATAAAGCCCTTGCTGAGCAGTTCGTTAAGTTGACCAGAGAGTTCTTGCATCTCGGCTGGTGCTAAACGGTAGGGCGACTTGGCTACTGGGGTAGTTCCTGGGACTAAGTCGATTCTGAACTCGACTTGTCGTTGCGGAGGCAACCCGGGTAGTTCTTCTGGGAAAGTGTCGGGGAAGTCGCTCACTACTGGGAGGTTCTTTAGTTCTTTCGTTTCTAGGTTCGTGTCGACGACGTGAGCAAGGAATGCGTGGTATTCCTTACGCAGGTATTTCTGTGCTTGAATACTTGATATGATGCGAAGACTTGCACCGGGTTTGTCGCCATAGACTATAAGAGTTTCGTTAGACGGAAGGTTTAGACGGACTGCTTTCTCGAAGCACATGATGTCGGCACGATGAAGGCTTAACCAATCCATGCCAATGATAACGTCGAAACTTTTTATTGAGACTGGCATGAGGTCGATTGGAAATGAATGGTTATCTAGAGTTAGGGTACAACCTAAGTATATGCTACTCGTATTTTCAGTTTTTCCATTAGCCATTTCTACGGTGAATAGTTCTTTGAGTGCGTGCGGTGGTTGATTAAGCATGCGAGCAAATTTATGGTTTACGAAGCTTCGCTCCGCTCCACTATCGAACAGAATGCATGCATAGGAGTTATCGAGGAGGAACGTACCGGTCACCACTGTCGGGTCAGCAACTGCTTCCCCGTGGCCTATAGCCAGTACCCTGCCTGCTCCTCCAGCATTCCTCACTTTGGGGCAGTCCCTCTTAAAGTGGCCTGATTCGCCACATCCATAGCAAGTTGGGCTCGCACCTGAGCCAGGAACTTGGGAGATCGGTTGTGCCGGGAACTTACAGAATCGGACGGTGTGTCCTTTCTTGTTATAGTTAGAGCACTGCAATTCACGGCAGGGGCCATTGTGGTGGTAGCTGCATTTGTTGCACTTGGGCGAACTCCCAGCATACCGACTCACCGGAGCAGTAGTAGCAACAGTAGGGGTTACTGCGGCATGAATTGCCACCAATTGCTGCTTTTTGGCAGCCTGATACTTCTTCCTTTCATCCCAGAATTTCCGCTTAGTATCGGCGGGTTTGGAGGGTTCCGGGATGGCTAGGGTGGTTGTGGTTGCAGGGGTTTTGACTCCATGGTCAATGAGTCGTTGTGCCAATCGTTTGGCACTGTCGAAGGTAGCGGGGTTTGACGCTAGCACATTCCCCTGATACGGAGGCACTAGCCCCCATATGTACCTCTCGATCTTCTTCCCCTCGGTGGGAACCATATTGGGGCAGAGGGCCACCAGCTCGCTGAAGCGGGCAGTATAAGCGACCACATTGGTGCCCTTCATTGACAGGTTCCAAAGTTCCTACTCCAGTTTCTGGATCTCGCCCCTCGGGCAGTATTCCTCAGTCATGAGGTCTTTCATTGTTTCCCAGCCCATGTCGTTAGCTACGACGAGAGTTAGGGCTTTGACGTGGCCGTTCCACCACATTAGGGCTTTACCCTCAAAGGTGCATGCGGCATATTTCACTTTGAACGCAGCAGGGCATGAACATATTTCGAAGACTGATTCAGTCTTCTCGAAACATTGTGAGAGAGCAATGACTCCGCCGGTGCCATAGAAAGGCTTCAGCTTGCAGTTTGTAAAATCCTTGTAAGAGCACTCCCTTGAGCGCACAGGGATTTCGATCGGGATAGATTCCACAGGGGTTCCACCTCTGCTGGCATCAGAAGAGTGATACTGAGCCATGGCAGTTGCCACTGCTGCGGCTACGACAGCATTCAGGGCTACAGTATCGATGACCGGAGGCGGAGGAGGTGGTGGAGGTGCAGGATTATTCCTATTCCTGGGAGACTTGCGAGGAGGCATCCTTCAGCTATAAGTTTATAAAGATAAGAAAGATGGTAAGAATCAATTTGTAAGCAACATGAGAGTGACACATGGACTAACTAACCATAGTCCAACAGTTGAAAGAGTGTTTGAAACCATAATAAGAAATATTAGTAGGAAAACACAAGTGTATAGATTTTTCCCAGATAGATAGATCTCAAAAATACTGGTATTACTGATGTAATAAGTTCAGGGAAAATCGACCTAACTGTAGGTCATACATCATACCATATAGAAAAGTTTGACAGATCTTAGATTTCAACTTTTGAGTAAGGAAAGTTTGAAACATTTTACACAAAAGTGCTACTTGGAGCACAGATGTTAAAGGCTATCCTTTAATTAAAAGACGGAGATGTACTTAGACATCAACCAACGGCGATGGGAAAGTCCCGGACGAGTACTGCGGTCAGATACTTGACGAAACACCTCTTGAATAGGTCGATTCTGAGTCCTCTGACGAGCTCGAAGTTCCAATATTTCAGCTCGTGAGGCAGCCAACTGTTACTGCAGGGTTTTATTTGTCCTCTGGGTCCGTTCCATGTCTTCTTCAAGACGGCGGATGCTGACTGTGTTGATACTTGAGTCGGCATCAATCTCTATGACCCGGTCGATGGCTGCTCCACCTTGCTCGACAATACGAGCTATTCTGCGGATAATGACAGGCAGAGCCCGGTCAGTAGAGCCACCATTGCTGACGTTGTAAAAGGTTCGGTCGCCAATGTATGGTAAGGGTTGACCCTGATTATCACTCCAGCGGTTCAGGTTGTTTGCCCACATGGGTGTAGGACCTGGAAATGCCGGTTGAGGGTTGTTGTTCGGGGCTTGACCTACAATCGGTAGGTTGTTGACTTCAGGCTCGGAGTCAGACCCATTTGAAAAGCCTTCTGCGAGGTGATCATCCAAAGGGATTGGATGATCAACTTCGGGCTCTTCATCGATCCACCCGGCATTGCCTTCATTAGGAAAGTACGGGTCGCCATGATGGATATCTAGCCATCAAGATCTACGCGAGAACAGAGGTATAAGAATATAGTATACGTGTAACTAGTAGCACAAAATACTCCTATAGTATTTTATGTTTTAAGTTCTATTGATCTTCTTGTGGTATTGTTGGTAAGTTTTTAGACTTGTTAACCTATCACAACCATTCTAAGGCATGTGCTAAGCATAGTTGATCAGGCTATGCCATTCCCAGGACTGACCATACATCCCCGAGCTCACTTGTGATATTTAACAATCGTAATACCTTTGTTCTTGTCATTGTGACACTTATTTTAGTATGAATGCAGGCTAGTATACTTAGTTAAATATTTTATTATTTAAAGTATAGACTCTTGGTCAGAGTTTAATCCCTAATGGGTTTATAGTTTAGTATATCTTTTATGGGTTGATATACTCAATTCACTATAAACAATGCTCTGATACCAATCTGTCACACCCCAAAACCAAGAACGGCGGAAACGTTCTGGGGCGGAGGACGTCATGTAAGGTAATCATAACACAGTAAATGTAAATAGGCAAACAACATCATCCATTGCATTAAATATATAATTTTAATACATGTGTGTTCTGTACAGTTTTAGACACCAAAAATATAACGTAAATCAAAATATTAAATTGATGAGTCCTGAGTACGCTCCATCATCTCAAAAGCTGGCATCGGTACTTGTCTACTGATGACCTGAGAATACAAGTTATTTTGAAAGAGTAGATCAGCATTAAGTTGGTGAGTTCATAAGTATTTTAGTGTCAATGTTCGTTGTCAAAAACGTTTGAACCTGTCTCAATGTATAAGTTTGTAAAAGTTTGAATCTCTCAGAAAATCCTATATTTTCTATAAAAGTAACCTTCTACCGAGGCTAAATGTTTTGTAAACTCGTCTGTTGTAAAAGTGTGTAATTACCCAAGTATAACTATCATTTGATAAAATATAGTTTGTACATTAATGCTTAAGTGAGATTATCACCAAAATATGTAATGGGTAAATCATTGTAGTACTGTAGCTTTGTATAATAAGAACTACTGTTGTACTAATTACTACTACCTTAACCGGATTTATATTAAGGTATAATGTGATAATTGCACCATACTATCGACTGATAACAACGACATAAAGAACGGTCGTAATAACGGAATGACGTTTGGCACCCGCAGACCTGCAGGTCCGGCTGTAGCTAGCAGCAAGGTGTAGGATAGTCAATCCAGTATAGATCTATACGCAAACTCAACGCTCTCCCTCCAAGAGAATTCTGGCTACAACTCGGGCCATGACATTTAAGGCATGCTCCGATATAGTGGATCACATTTGTTATCGTATTCTTGCATGTGTGATGAAATGTTTCTTGTTCTAGTATAGTTGTATATGTTCTCGTAGTATAGTTGTATATATTCTCTTCCTAGTATAGACTCATGAATGAACTGACTCATTGATCTAGCAGTTGTAATAGTATGGTTCTGTGTTACCCCGATGGTAACTTGTTAACGGTGCGTCTAGTACGTATGGTTATGGAAGTACTTTTATGTCTATATATGTATATTTGATATATAATTAACATGGAAACGACCTTCGGATGTTCACCCAAAATCCCACCAGACCACATCCAAATCGAGGAAAAGGAAATAGGGTGGATGGCCTTCCTAAGCCCTTTAAACATTATTTATACGTCTATACATATATGGGCATGCAATTTATAATATAAAAACATAAATAAGTATTTATAAGACATTTGAAACATAAGTATTATTTTTAAAGAAAGATTGACTTGATGTCAATCTATAAAACAATTTGAAGGCGTAGATTTGATTAAAACAGATTAAGTATAAGGAACATTTGTTTAAATCACAGTTGCAGTGTAAATTCGAAAAGTAAATGGGTTTGGAAAACATTTAGAAGTAAAACAGTTTGATAGATAGTTTGAATAGTGATAAAATCACTGATTTCCCTAGTTATTAATCACATGTGATTAGTGCAATTACATGTGATTGAAACAATAACCATAAGTATTTAACTTGTATTCCCCCCCCTTTTGAAAGCATATAAAAGCATTTAGAATATTTAACAGGTTGATTAAGGGGTATGACACTCACTTGATTGATTGAAGAAAGCGAGATGGAAAACCGGGCAGAGTTTCGTCTCGGAAAACAGATTTTTCTCGGGATTCTCGGGAATATCGGGAGTAAAATCGACCCTCGGGACTTGAGCAAAAAGACCAGAGCTTTGGGTTATAACGGGCACGGAAAACGAGACAAGGTTGTGAGAGAGAGGAGAGAAATGAGCAACATTTTCGGAAAGCCTCGCATCCTATTTATAGGAAGGCTGAACCGCCTCCGAACGCGGGGCGTACGCTCGTACGCAGCGCGTACGCGTACGTCATGCATGACCGAAGCCTCGACTGCCTCGGTTCGGATGGGACGGGTTGCTGCGTACGCGGGTCGGATGGGACGGCGGGTCGGACGGGACAGCGGGTCGGACGGGTCGGAGCTTCGGACGGGTCGGACGGTTTAGAATTCTTCGGATAGTGCGACGTGGACGATCCGAGACCCTCGATCTCAGTACACGGGGCGTACGAAGGTACGCAGGGCGTACTTCGGTCCAATCCGATGACTCCTCTTCGGATATTACCGGGAATTTATAATTAAATTTATATTTATTATAAATAAACTTCAAAAATTCATATCTCCCTCATACGAACTCCGTTTTTGACGTTCTTTATATCCATGCGAAGGTGAGACCATGATCTACAACTTTCATTTAGATTCCGTTGGCAAATTCCGAAATTATTTTTTTATTATTTATTTATTAAAATGACGTGATTAAGGAATTTCTTCAAAAATTCATAACTTCCTCATCCGATGTCAGATTTGGACGTTCTTTTTATGTACGCAAACCTTGATATGATTCCTACTACTTTATTTAATCCGAACAAGATTTTAGGAAGGTTACATTTTGACCTAAATTTGATCGGTTTTACATTACATTGACTCGAAATATCGGGTTGTCACAATATTCAAAACATTATTTCCTAAGTTATCAACAATCATCACAGATTCATAAATCCCATTACAAGGTAATGCATTGAAATAAAAGACACCATTCAAATAAACGTTAATAGAACCATTACTATTATTAAAAGAATATCTGAAAACTTGTCTAAACAACCCATGAAATGAAATAATGTTTCTTGCCATATCTGGCGAATAACATCAATTGTTTAAATCTATCCCTAACCCATTACTCAACACCAAAGAATAAACACCGACTTTGGTTATAGGCGACGATCTTCTGTTTCCCATAATCAGGTTCATCTTTCCATGTTCCACCTCCCTACTTCTTTTTAGGCCCTGCATATCCGAACAAATGTGGTAACCACACCCTGTATCAAGAACCCATGAAGTAGCAAATGATTAGTTATTAGATTTAATAGAATACATACCTACAAATGTGGGCTTAATCTTCCAATCTCTTATATCTTGCAGATACTGAGGGCAGCTTCGCTTCCAGTGGCCCTTTTGGTGGCTATAGAAGCACTCTGCTTCTTTAGGATCGGAAGAGTGTTTAGCAGGGCCAGCTTTGGTCCCACTTGAGGACGAACCATCTCGGGGCTTCCCCTTATGGTGGCTCTTGCATGGAGCCTTCCACTTTTTACCCTTTCCTTGACCTATTGCCATCACAGGAGTGGCCACAACAGGGGACGGTGCAACGGATTTGTCTTTGAGGTTGCTCTCAGCAGTCCTCAAGAGTCCTTGGAGCTTGATAAAGGATACCTCCTCTTTGTTCATGTGGTAGGTCATCCTAAACTGGTTGTAGCAGGAGGGCAAGGAGTAGAGGATTATGTCGATAGCCAAATCCTCATCAAACTTACCATAAAGTTTGAGAAGACGATCGACATACCTCTGCATTTTCTGCAAATGAGAGGTTAGGGATTCTCCACTCCCCATCTTATCGGTGATCATGTTCGTGATGATCTCATAGTGCTCTTGCCTCGCGCTCTGGTGATACCTGTCCAGCAAATCCTGATGCATTTCATACGGATACATGTCCTCATAGGAATTTTGGAGTTCGAGGTTCATGGTGGCCAGCATGATGCAGTGAACTTTCGTAGCATCACGCTCATGGGCCTCAAAGGCGGCCAACTCTTCAGGAGTAGCAACATCCGGGATGATCTTCTCAATCTTCTCATCAAGGACATATTCTTTGTCCTCGTAGCATGTGATCATGCGAATATACCTCATCCACTCGTTGAAGTTTGAACAATCAAATGTCACTTTCTGACATAAGTTCATCAATGAGAATGACCCAGAAGCGTTGTTGTTGTTGTTGTTGTTGTTTGCAGACATCTAAAAAGAAGGGAACAAAGTTTGATTAGAAATGAATCCCCAATTAAACACCCAAACGAGAAATTAGGGCTAGGATCCAACAACATTATTTACAACTTAGAAAGGGATGGCGTACTCAAAAAGTAAATAATTTGAAGGAAAGTGAATGACGATTCACTAATTCTCATCATGAAAAATGAAAAGGTAATTTAGGTTTTAAATATATTGAAAACTCCTAGATCTTTGAGATTCATTGAACTTTTCAATGGCATGTTTAAATCTCGATATGCATTTCAAATTTGCGACTGGGATACCGAAAATCGCAAACAAATTTGTGAATAACCATGCGAATCAACATGGTGCACTCAATGTCTCTATCACCTAATCAGTGTGCCGGTAAACTACACACGCTCCATTGATCTATGACAAACATTGAGTCACCCTTCGCTACCAATGTCATCCCCAAATTGATGTGCCGGTTAACTACACGCGCTCCATCAACGTTTGACAAGGGTACGAAGTGTAATTCCATGAATTAGCATCATTTTCACATTTTACCCTAAAGTAACTAGGATTGGGAATTTGTAAAACATGTAGTTACTTTATATCTAACATTATACTTTTAATGAGGAGAGGGTTGCCCTATCCTACCCGTTCGGCTAACGACCCTCCACCAGTCAAGCAAGCAGTATGTCGGAGTGTACACCCATTAAGCGCCATTTTATAGGCATCAACCTTATACCCACCTTATAGACTGGCTTCGTGAATGAGGCCTACTAACGTTAAGACTAACATTTAAGTTATATATATATATATATATATATATATATATATATATATATATATATATATATATATTAATTAAGCTTGTAATTATATATAATAGTATAGGGTTGAATTTTAAACTTGTAAAATTCTAAGGGTTTGAAATTTAAATTATTCAAAATGAAACTTTTAATCACAAAATTCAAATTTCAAAACATGAGGGGAAGTATTTTGAACTTTTCAAAACATAAGGGATCAAATAACAAATAATTCAATTAAACAAGTAATTTCACAATTATCTATATTTGACCTAATCTTATTTTAGTCATTAGATAATTACCAAATAATTTAAAATAATCCATATTTATCATATAAATAACCAATATTCAAAAGATTTGAAATTATCTATTGTTTTAGCAAGGATAATCATTAATTTAAGATAAAAATCGGATTTTAACTTCAAAAAATGAATTAGGCATTAAATCCAAGTCAAAACAGCAGCTAAATCCCGAAATACCCTCTGTCTGACGCTCGAACTCGCCGAGTCAGGCTCTGAACTCGCCGAGTAGGGGTCAACTCGCCGAGTCCAGATACTGACTCGCCGAGTTGAGTTAGGCAGAGGCCAAAAGCTCGATTTTTAGCAAACAAAACAGTTAAGCATCACATACAACTGAAACCAATCAAAGCTCTGATACCACTGATGGGTTTTATGCATAAGAAACATTCCTATGTGCTCATACAAACCCAAATGCTTGGATCTAGGTTTCTCTATTGAACATGCTTTGAATCCAAGACTTACAATCCCTAATCTAGCATACAAATATCAAAACTAACATATAGAATCAGATCTAGATGTTTACCTCTTCAAATATTGGCTTAGAGCTTCTTCTCTTCTTCTCTTGATCTTAGAGTCACAAATGCATCTCCTCTAATGGTTCACAAACCCCACAAGAAAGAAGGTAATATGAGAGAGGGTGAGAGAAGCTAGAAATCGGCCTAGGGTTCTCTTGGAATCAAGTGGTAGCCTATTTCAATGCCCTAGGGGTCTTATTTATAGTTACGGGCTACTAGGGTTTCAGTCTAAACCCTAATGGGCAGCTTAGCCACCAAGCAGCCCAAGGAACCTTCTGGAATAAGGCCTTGGACGAAAATTTGATGGATACCCATCATAATTTCGTTCCCCCTTAAGTCCATTAGGTTTCCTTAACCCAAAACTCAACTATCATACATTTGACAGTTTATACCCATTTATTCAATTAATCTCTTTTGGTCACCAAATTAATTCCTAATTAATTTATAACCAATACTAATTAAATAAATATGATTTCTCCTTTAATATATTATTCTTATAATATATTAATAAACCATAATATTCTCTCTTCCTCCTTAAATTACCTTGTCAAGTTGCTTTGGAGAATGCAATCCAAAAGGACCATGCACAACCGGGTGAAGTGCATACCAAATATAATTACGAGCTTAGACACTATTCCAACAGAGTATCCATGGACTTTCCATACAAGCCTAGCCCATTCCAAATAAGCATTAGCCCACACGATATAAATACAAGAGCCCATATTTAATTAGTCATGCTTTTGATCTCTAAATTAATTCTAGATTAATTATAGATCAATACTAATTAAATAATATGATTTTATATTAATATATTAGAACTTATAATATATTAATAAATCATAACTTATACTTTTCTCAAAAGATTATCCATAAATTGTTCGGGTGAAGTGCAACCCAAATGGAAGATGCCGGGTCGGGTCAAGTACATACCAAATATAGTTATGGACTTAGACACTATATCTAATAGTTGTCTCACATAAAGACATGATACTAGACCATTCTTTTTGCTATAATATTTCTATTTCTATTTGCCAAGTTCTCATAGTTCAGATTATGAAAACGGAAGTCGTAATCATAATCAAATTTTAGAACGCAAATAAGGGACCCATATATATAATTTCCTTATGTTGAGCCATTCCAACATAAATTCACAGATATCTTTGACTAAAGATGATTAAAACCTCAATCTAAGCTTTTAGAATTGAAATTAAGTACAATTTCCTCTCCCTTAATTATAGCAAACGAACTTTTCCCAATTGAACTTTTGTTTTTTCTATAATTAACATTGCTAACTTGCAACACTTATCATAATTATCATGCTCCCACTAACATGATAATTGTTAGCATAACACTTATGCTCCCATTAGCTTTGACATGTACTCAGAGATCAGGTGGACTTCTAGAAATCAAAATTTA
Source organism: Lactuca serriola (assembly GCF_051521515.1). Classification (NCBI taxonomy): domain Eukaryota; kingdom Viridiplantae; phylum Streptophyta; class Magnoliopsida; order Asterales; family Asteraceae; genus Lactuca; species Lactuca serriola. The sequence goes on along the minus strand of NC_136410.1, from coordinate 209,223,861 downwards.
TTGACTTTCTTACCAAAGTTTAGATTTCTGATACAAGATGCTTTGACAAAACATTCTCAAAATCATACACCTTTTACTTAGATAGCTCACATGTTTGTCTAAAAAATGTTAGAACTATGAAAAGGGATGTCGTAATCATAGTCTAAATTGTTTATACCTTTGCCACTTCTCACGAGTCCATGTTATGGCGCCGGTTAACGACACACGCTCCACTAACGATTTTGAAAATGCAAATATCACAATTCCTATCTACTTAGTGAAAGCGTTTTCTTGCCATCATTTTCATGAATCAGAGAGAAACCTTATGACACTTAGATTTTATGGTGTATGAGTTCCTATCCACGTGAATTTGTCAAAACCATGATCACAAGACAAGGTTAGTGACAAATCCAAACTCATATGGAGTGAACTTGTGCAATCTTAAATTCTTGCCACCTGGCAGCACAAGGGCCTGCCATTGCTTTCAAGTTGTTATGTAACCAATTGAGAATTCTCAGACCACATATGCAAATCCAACTTTAACTGGAATGGGCACAGAAATAGTAATATGTCGACATGATAGGTTATAAACCTCAAGTCGTGTACTAGTGATAAACTACATGTTTTATTCTTGATCAGTTCTTGAAACTCTTTCAGAATCTTTTAGACTCCCACTGTCCTCTTGACGTATAAGACTCTCTTTCCAGGAACCATGCCTTGTCAAACAAATATTCAAGAGATAGTGCAGATTCTTTTATCAAGACAAACACTTCACACAATTGGCCTTAGTTAGTCTTTGTTTTATCCAAAACATCACATCTTACCAATTTCAAACGTACAAGATTAGGACACATTTTACTGTTACATTTGACTAGGACACATTTTAAAACTAAAGTCAAAAATAGCCAACGGATTCTAAATGAAACTCGTATATCTCATCGTTAGCTATGGATGGGTATAAAACCCATCGAAAACGAAGCTCATATGGAGAAGTTATGCGGTTTTTAAGAAAACAAAAATTCTCGTGTGCCCCTACAACTTGCACGACACGCCTAACACACCACCTAGATTTTCATATGTGTCACCACCTGTTGCTCGCCACATCATCACTACCGACCTGGTGCGCGACATGCCCCCAAACATGTTCACGGTGATCACCCATTCCCATTGAATAAATTCTTTCATTTCGGCTCATTTTTCTTCACACCCTTCCTCCGATTCTCTCTAGAATACTTTCTATATATTTAGCACTTTACTCCTTAGATCTCAGCCACTTTAGTGAGGCCCCATAACACCGAAGTGACGACGATTAGAATCTCTCGAATCAAAGTTCTGCTCGTGTAAATCCTCGTTTCCACTAGAAACTCTCTATAAGTTAGCCTACACTTAATAAGCATTAAGTGTAACTTGTATTTATGTTCATTGCCCTTGTTATGAATATGTATATAAGATTTATAACAAATTCCAGTCATAATACTGATGGACCCCTTATGGGAAAGGTGTCTAGAATGGTCATGTTGCCTTAATTGTGTGATTTTAGAAAAGCTATATGCCAAAATGATCATGCCATCCAGCTGTCCTGCTTGGTTAATCCGTATTTGATAGGGCTATCAGTTTTATTTGGCATTAGTGATAGGTCTAGCCTATGTTACCAGATTTCCTTATGGACTAATAACTATAGTATTGTAAGCTAATACATGTTAGGCGCATACTTGCGAATTGGATCACTCGGTTAGCTGATAAGCATCTGAGAAACTGTCAAGGTGAGCTATTCTCACTATATTGTATACTCCAACATTCCTGTATTTGTTAGGATATAGTTACCTTGTAGTATACGCTTAGGTAATTAGACTAGGATAGTTAGTTTCTTGTTATGTGAACTGTTACTATATAGTGATATATATGTGTGTGTGTATACACACACACACACACATATATATATAGTTGAGGGCAAACCAGCCTTGTGCTACAGGCCAATAGACTCGGGCGAACTAGCTTTATGTTAAAGGCCAAGGGAACGTGGACAAGCCTCGTGTAGAAGGCTAAATATAGGGCGGACCTGCTATAAACTGAAGGCCATTATGTTTAGGCATTTTATATAAGTTGTGGTATGTGGTATTTTAATGGAATTCACTGTACATTGGCTTATAGTTGTTAAATAACTGCTTTACAGGCTATTCTTCGGATCAAAGAAAGGCTCTAACGTAATTGTACTTGCATCAAATGCAATAAATGAAGACTTCCACTTAGATTCAATTTTATAATTAAATATGCAATATGACATGTGTAAGACTTATAATTTGGATAAATACAAATGAAAAAAATTTGGGTTAAAAATTGGAACTTCACACTTGAATTCAAGGAGAATTGTGAACGCGGAGAGAAAAGGGTGATCAAGAAAATTTTGAGAAGTGTATAACCAATGAACCACCAAATATGTTTAAATGTTGAGAAATATACTCCTCTAAGAAATTTGAACTATTAGCCAACAACACGAGAACATGTGGAAATAACCATTGAGAAAACCACCGTCCGATAAGTGCCACGTGGAAAAGCAATTCCCAGTAATAATCATATTTTTCTCGAGAAGAGTAAAGATCTTATCAATACTCTTAAATGAGAAGAGACATCTTCGTTTTCCCAAAACAACTTCGACATGAAATATACCAACCACCAAGTAACACACTTCAACCATGAAGTAGTTGCGCATTATCCTTTCGAACCAGAATGAGATTTTGTTAAGTCACAAGGATTTTAGTGAAAGAGTGTTCCAAGTAAAATAGAAAACCAAACATAAAAATGTGTAGGATTTATGATATAAAAATAGAATTATGATATAAAAGAGTGTGATCCCGCACAACGATTCTCTTCCTTCAATATCAAGAGAGATATTGAAGTGCTGATGTGGTTTACCATTGAATTACAATCGAGTACTTGTTAAGAAGTAACAAAAGGCCTCTTTTAACATGTAATGATGGTAGTCTAGTTCCCAAACATATATGCAACTTAACAAAAGTTTGGTAATATCAATGAAAATCCTTGAGTGATTAATGTATTAAACTTCAAGTATTCATTGGTAAGTTATTGAGTGACTAAAGATCAAAATGCACCCTTGCAAAATATCCATGACCACGAAAAAAATCTCATAAATCCATTTTAAATAAGAGATGGATGGCTCATAGTCTTAAGTTGATAGATACCATTTGAGAAGAATTATTTTTGGTATTAAAATATTTCATATAGGCACCACAACAAGATGGCTTAATGAGGCTATTGGACAACAATGTTAAGAATATTTATATAGACACCTAACTGGTTAATGGCATAACAAACTATAAAGTTTCCCGTCAATTCAATGTTACATACTAGAATATTGATATTCATCGTTAAGTCATTATGGTAACGTTTGGTGGGTCTCACTAAATTCATGGTCATAATGACTTCAGATCATAAACACAAAATGTTATATAACTATACATGGAAGAAAGAATGTATGAAATGAAGATGCATTGTGCAGCATGAGAAGTTTCTCAGTCAATTTGTTGGTTTCATGCTAGAATACCAAATTATTCACTGTTAATGCCTTAGAATCAAGAAAAAAAATCATTTTTCAATTTTTTCTAAAAACAAGAAAATATTTTTGGATTAAACAATTTTTGAAAAGTGAAACAACAAACTCTTGGTGTTTCTATGAAATTTTAAGAAAACAAGAAAATATTTTTGGATTTTTCATTTTTTGAAAAATGAAAAAACATATTTTTGATTTTTCTTATAAATTTTAAGAAAACAAGATTTTTTTTTCGATTTTTCAATTTGTCGAAAAATAAAATGAAAAACTTATAAAGAAGATGATTTAACAATCATCGATTCAATTATACTACATACGTGTTGAACAGTAAACATGAAGAGTATTGAATGCTTCGACAATGAACAGTAAACGCGAAGAGTATCGAAGCCTTTGATAAAGAACAGTAAAAATGAAGAGCTAAAAAACACAGATTTGAAGAAAGTTCACTTGATTTTGGAACATACCAAGCATCCATCATACGCAAACCATTTAATATCCTCGTAAATGATTTTTCATCAAGAGTTTTTATGAAAATATCTATAAGTTGATCTTTCATTTGAACAAGATGTACTTCGATGTCGCCTTCTTCCACATGATCTATGATGAAGTGAAACGAAGAGCAATATGTTTGGATTTGCAATGTTGAACTGGTTTATGATAGATTCAAATTACACTTTAAGAATCATAGAACAACATAATCTTCTTCATATTGATAGCATAATCATGAAGTTAACTTTGAATCCATATCACTTTGGGATGTACATGCAACAGCAACAACACACTCATTAACAGTTGTGCTCTTTCATTCTTGCTGACAGCCACCGAAATCAACATCTGAATATGATTGAATGGAAATAAATGTGTTTGTAGGATACCAAAGACGAAGTGTGGGAATTCAATGAAGATATGAAAATATATTCTTCATAGCTGTTAGATGTGGTTCCCTTGGATTGGCTTCATACCTAGCACAATTGCACACAAAAAACATGATGTTGGGGAAACGAGCTATTAGATATAACAATGAACCAATCATGTTTCAATAATTTATGATATCGACGACTGGGTTATCTAACAAATGACTCAATGTTATGCCAAAAGACATTAGGACTTATTTGCGTCTGAGCGTTGCGCCATGCCATATCGTTGAAGCAAATTATTCGTGTAAGATTCTTAGATTGATAAAAATTCATTCTTTAGTTTGACGAATATTCAATCCAAAAATGTAATTAATCATCACCATCATGCTCATCTCAAATTGATTGCTCGTCAAATTCACAAATTCTTTTGAGAAATCAGGGTTAGTAGGGCCAAAAATAATATCATTGACATAAAATTCAACAAGTATTAAATGATCCCCCACCTTTTTTTATATAGTGTAGGCATTCCTGATCCTTGTTTAAATTTAGTGATTTTCAAAATATTGGTTAAATTTGCATATCATGCCCTTGGTGATTGTTTTAATCCACAAACAGTTTCTTCGAGGACACCATTTAGAAAAAGCACACTTCACATCCATCTGATAAACATTAAAGTTCTTATGAGCTACATCAGCAACAAAAATCCTAATATCTTGTGATAGGTGCACATGTTTCATTATAATCAATACCTTTATTTTGAGTATACCCCTTAACCACAAGTCTTTCTTTATTATGCACAACATTTCCTTTTTTATCAACTTTACTTTTGAAAACTCATTTTAATCAAACCACATAAAAATCTTCAGTTGTAGGAATTAACCTCCACACTTTGTTTCTATCAAATCCAGCCAGCTTGCATTGCAACAACCCAATATGGATGTTCTAAAGCAATTTTTACTATCTTTTGCTCAATTTTAATAAGAACATGATACAGGCAAAATTCTTGAATAACAATAAAAATTTCATTTTGTTCTCTCAATTTCACTGTTATTAACACTCCAGAATTTAGATTACCAAGAATTTATTCTTTGAGTTGATCCTTTGTCAATTTCTCCAATGGCAAAACTGTCACACCCCAAAACCACGAACGGCGGAAACGTTCAGGGGTGGAGGACGTCATGTACAGTATCACAACAGTGTAAGATAATAAACAAGCAACAACATCATCCATTGCATTATGAGTAAAGTTTAATACATGTGTGTTCTTTCATTGTAGTAAGACACCAAAAATATACAATCAAAATAAAAGACGAGACTTGTCTGCTCCGTCTTCTCAAAACCTGGCCATCGTACCTATCTACTGCTGACCTGAGAATACAAGTTATTTTGAAAGCGAGTATCAGCTTTAAAGCTGGTGATTTCATAAGAAATTAAGTGTCGTTGTCTTGCTTATGAAAATCTGCTATGAAGGCCATATAAACCTTTAAATGAAAAATGTTGAGGTAAGTATGAAATACCTAGAAAAACCCTTATTTTCTATAAGTATGAAATGTAGTCTTCTACCAAGACCCGAATGTTTTGTTATGACAATGTACTCTTCTACCAAGACCCGAATTTTTTGTTATGAGAATGTAGTCTTCTACCAAGACCCGAATGTTTTGTAAGTAAAATGATAGTTTTCCTTTGGTTGTTTAGTACTAAAGTACTTATTCTAACTCATCGTTTATGTGAAGGTATCACAAAATAAAGTAAATAGGAAAAATCACTTATGTATGTGTTATCCCGAGGTACTGAGGTTAACACGACGAATGTAAATGTTATCCCGAGGTACTAGGGCTAACATAATACATATAACCTAATGAACATCCGAAGATTGTCCACTTGTCCTCTGTAGCAGCAGTAGGGTGGAGGAATGGTTAGTCCCTATAAAGGTACTCCTAGTATAAGTATTAACCGTAGGCATCCGTAGATGTTCATCACCCACTGTTGCTAACAGATGAGTTCCGGAATGGTTAGTCTCGTACGTATATCCCGAGGTACTAGGGATAGAGGCCCATCTAGGTATCCCGAGGTACTAGGGATAGGGTCCTGTCTAGATATCCCGAGGTACTAGGGATATGCAGGAAGATTTACATAGAAGGTACTAATAAATCATCCTCGCAATTCGAGATACAAGTATTCATGTTAATGTACACAGTTAAGTGAATCTACGTAAAGGCACTCATGTAATGTGTTTATGTAAGCGTGTTCATGTATCATGTAAGTATATGTAAACGTACTCATGTATCATGTAATCAATTGTAAAGGTACTCATGTATCAAGAATGTACTGGTATAGACTCATGAATGAACTGACTCTTATGTGATTCCTTGTAATAGGAATTATGTTTGAAATCTCCAAATTATCTCTATGATAATTTACTGGAAGGTAATTGGTTGTTCAAGTATGTTTATACACTCTTACTACTCAAGAGTGTGAAAAACTAAATGAAAGTTGTAAACTATAACATCAATACATATATAAGAATATAAGTGTACATGCATTAGTTCAAGAGTGTAAAATGGTTTTGTAAGACATCTTATGGATTTTGAACAATAATTAACAATGACTTGACGTCAATTTAATATACATTTCAAAGGTAAAACATTTGATAACAATGTGTTTTTAAGATTTAAAACCATTTCTTGCATCACATTTTGTAGTATGTGAAATCTGTTAAATGGCAACCACAATTATAAAATACATATCAATGATTTAATAACATGTTTGTTTCTACTATTATCCCCCCCCCTTTAAAGCATTTAAAATCATTTAAAACATTGATTAGGGGTATGAACTCACATGCAGTTGGTGATTGGGATGAACTGAACGGTATAGGATGGCTAGGTGTCAAGCGAGGACTTGTACACGCACTACGATCCTAATGAACATATAATCACACATATATGCACTCAATTAGTCTTAAATTACTAATTGATAAAGTTAAGACATCCTAGACATAATAAACACTTTATATAAGTGTTTTAAGCCCTAAGGATTGCATCTAAGCTATTGTGGGACAAGGCACTTGTGTTTAGGGTTCCAAAGGACCCCATATAGGAGTTTACTCCTCATATACTAACACACATGGAGTTTACGGTTGTAAACTCCCAACCATGGGTGTTTTGTGTGTTTTGAAGTCCCAAATGATTCCTAGAATTATTCTAACTTGGTGGTTAAATCCTTGGAAGGGTTTAAGGTCTAGAAACACTCCATTTAGGAGTTTACGGCCCTAAGGCTATTCCCCTTAGAGTTTACGGCCGTAAACTCTAAGTATGGTGTGTTTTTGATGCTTTCAAGTCTCTTGCACTTGTGGTATAGGTTCTAGATTTTTATTCCAACCATATGAAGGCATTAGGCACACTTTAGTGCCCCTTTAAGGAGTTTACGGCCCAAGAACCATGTCTTGGCCGTAAACTCACTTTGGTAGGTGATTTTGATGTGGTTCAAGCCCTTGATTAAATGGGAACAAGTCTAGGTAATTGTCTAAGGCTTTAGGAGCCTTAGAAGTACCATTTTGAGTTTGAATTTGGAGTTGATGGCCTATTGTATTCTTGGGCCGTAAACTCCCAAACTTGGGTGGATTTTGGTTGTTTTCTTGTCCTTAATACACCTACAATTGAGTCTAAGGCAATTGTATAACAAAAGGTTCGGTTTTGGCTTTGTTTCGAGAGTTTACCGTCCAAGAACACCTTGGGGAGTAAACTCCTAAATCTAGTGATTTAGCCTTCTAAATCATGTTATAAACACATATAAAGCTTTCTAACATTACTAGAAAGAGTTACTCACGATTTGGGATAAAAACCTGAAGATTCGTGAGAGAGAAAATGGCTTTTCTCTAGTTGGAAATGTGAATAATGAATGAATTTGGTTCAGAAATCTATTTATAGTCCTGAAATATTTTTGGCAAAAAATATTTTTATTCCTGAAATGGTCTCTAATATAATAGAGTGTTGGAATAATAGTGTTGCACAAAACCCTAATGCACCCACTCTCCTGATATTTCCTGAAGTGTAAACCCTGAATTACTCAAACTTACGCGAAAAGTCTGAAAATTAACTATGACTGCTATAACTTCTATTGAAGTGATATAGTTTGTACATAATGGAAATTTCGGTTTGTCACATCATCCCCCCGTTAGAAGGGATTTCGTCCCGAAATTAGAATTTAAGCAAGTAAGAAATTACAAATAACTAAGCAAAAAGGTGAGGGTGTTTCAGTTTCATCTGATCCTCACGTTCCCAAGTGAATTCCGGTCCACGCTTTGCGTTCCAGCGCACCTTCACTATCCGAATACGACTCTGCTTTGTTTGCTTGACCTCTCGGTCCATGATTTCTACTGGTTCCTCCACGAAGTTGAGACTCTCGTTGATCTCGATCTCGTCGAGTGGAATAACAAGAGTCTCGTCGGATAGACACTTTTCCAAGTTTGACACGTGGAAGGTAGGATGTACGTTACTGAGTTCTTTCGGTAGATTGAGCTTGTAAGCCACAGGGTCGATTCTTGCGAGAATCTCGAAAGGCCCTATGTATCTTGGATTGAGCTTCCCATGCTTTCCAAAGCGTATTAAGCCCTTCCTGGGTGAGACCTTCAGTAGGACTCGGTCGCCCACCTGGAACTCCCATGGTTTCCTACGCTTGTCAGCGTATCTTTTCTGTCGGTCTCTAGAGGCTTTTAACCGTTCACGAATTTGAACGATCTTCTCTGTCGTTTCCCGAATGATCTCCAGACCCGTGAGAGTGCTTTCGGGAACTCGTCCCTTAGCTAACTGGGTATCACCCACTTCAGCCCAACACAGAGGGGATCTGCACTTTCGGCCATAGAGGGCCTCGAATGGAGCTGCCTTTATGCTCGTATGATAACTGTTGTTGTAGGAAAATTCAACAAGGGGTAAATGAGTATCCCAAGCTTTTCTAAAGTCAATCACACAGGCATGCAACATATCTTCTAAGGTTTGGATAGTTCTCTCACTTTGCCCGTCGGTCTGTGGATGGTAGGCTGTACTCATATCCAGCCTAGTTCCTTGGGAACTTTGTAATGACTGCCAGAACCTCGAAGTGGATCTACTATCTCGGTCCGAGATGATAAATAAAGGAACACCGTGCAGCCTTACAATCTCCTTAATGTAAGTTCTGGTAAGTTTCTCCATCTTGTCTGTTTCTTTGATCGGTAGGAAGTGTGCAGACTTGCTCAGTCTATCGACGATGACCCATTTAGAATCAAGTCCACCTGTTGTCTTGGGCAACTGGGTTATGAAGTCCATAGTGATCCGCTCCCACTTCCATTCTGGTATCTCCGGTTGTTGTAGGAGACCGAAGGGTTTCTGGTATTCGACCTTGACCTTAGCGCAAGTAAGGCATTTACTCACGAAGGTAGCAATATTTGCTTTCATGTTTGGCCACCAGTATAACTTTCTAAGATCCAGATACATCTTATCTGAACTTGGGTGGACGGAATAACGAGTGTTGTGAGCTTCGGTCATTACCAAGTCTCTGAAGCCACCGTGTTTCGGTGTCCAGATCTGATCCATGAGGTATAAGGCTCCGCCACCCTTGACTTCCAAGTTCTTATCCATCCCTCTAAGGGATTCACCCGCCACGTTTTCTGGTTTCAAAGCATCGAGCTAAGCCTCCTTTATTTGCGTGGACAAGTATGAATGGATAGTTAGAGTCAAAGATTTGACTCTATGGCCAGTATATTCTTTCCGACTTAGGGCGTCGGCTACTATATTGGCTTTACCCAGATGATAACGAATTTCGCACTCGTAATCACTAAGTAGCTCGACCCACCGTCGTTGTCTCATGTTGAGCTCTTTCTGGTCGAAAATGTGTTGTAGACTCTTGTGGTCTGTAAAGATCGTGCTTTTTGTACCGTACAAGTAATGTCGCCAGATCTTCAGAGCAAACACAAATGCTCCTAGTTTGACATCGTGGGTTGTGTAGTTAACCTCATGTGTCTTCAGCTGTCTCGAGGCATAGGCGATCACTTTACCTCGCTGCATCAGAACACATCCGAGTCCTTGATTGGATGCATCGCAATAGACAATGAAGACTTCTATCCCTTCGGGAAGAGATAGTATCGGGGCGGTGCACAAGGCTCGTTTGAGCGGTTGGAACGCTCTTTCCTATTTCTCTTCCCAGTCAAAGGCCACGCCTTTCTGGGTCAGGGTTGTAAGAGGTTTCGCTATGCTGGAGAAGTTCTGAATGAACCTGCGATAGTAGCCCGCTAGACCTAGAAATTGACGAATTTCAATAGGTGTCTTTGGTGCTGACCAGTTCTCGATGGCCTTAATTTTGGAAGGGTCCACGTGTATTCCCTCTTCGCTAACAACATGGCCCAAGAATTCGACTCGCCGAATCCAAAATTCGCACTTTGAGAACTTCGCGTAGAGCTTCTCCGATCGCAGTGTTTCTAAGATTTTACGGAGATGTTGACTATGTTCCTCCTTCCTTCGAGAGTAGATGAGTATGTCATCAATGAAGATGATGACGAACTGATCCAAGTAAGGACACACACCCAATTCATCAGATCCATGAATACTGCGGGCGCGTTAGTTAATCCGAACGGCATCACTACAAACTCGTAGTGCCCGTAACGAGTTCGGAAGGCTGTCTTGGGAACATCCTCCTCTAATACTCGTAGTTGGTGATATCCGGATCGCAGATCTATCTTCGAGAAGTAGTTGGCTCCTTGAAGTTGATCAAATAAATCGTCAATGCGGGGCAAGGGATAACGATTTTTAATGGTAAGTTTGTTGAGTTCTCTATAGTTGTTGCACATGCGAAACGATCCATCTTTCTTCTTGAGGAACAAGACCGGTGCTCCCCATGGTGATTTTCTGGATGTCTTTCAGTTCTTGACTGGTATCGACGACATGTGCGAGAAATGCATGGTACTCCTTTCGCAAGCACTTCTGAGCTTGAATGCGCGAAATGATGCGAAGGCTCGTACTAGGTTTGTCGCCGTAGATAACTAAGGTTTCGTTGTTAGGAAGGTTAAGACGAATTGCTTTTTCGAAGCACATAATGTCGGTACGAAGAAGACTCAACCAATCCATACAGATGATAATGTCGAAACATTTAATTGGGACTGGCATGAGATCTATCTTGAAAGTATGGCCATCTAAAGTTAAAGTACAACCTACGTATATGCAGTTTGTACTCTCTGTTTTCCCGTTAGCCATTTCTACCGTGAATGAATTATCTAATGCACATGGTTTTTGTTTAAGCAGGTGTGCAAATTTGTGACTTACAAAACTTTTCTATGCTCCACTATCGAAAAGTATGCAAGCATATGAGTTATCGAGGAGGAACGTACCAGTAACTATCGTAGGATCAGCTACTGCTTCCTCGTGGCCTAGGGCCATAACTCTTACTACCCCTCCAGCCGTTCCTGCTTTAGGGCAGTTCCTCTTGTAGTGGCCCACTTCGCCACAACCGTAGCAAGTTTGGCCCATACCAGCGTTAGGAGCCTGGGCGGCTTGAGCTGTTGGATCCTTGCAGAAACGGGCTGTATGCCCCTTCCTGTTGCAGTTAGTGCACTGCATCTCCTTGCAAGGTCCGTGGTGGTGGAAGTTGCACTTGGTGCACTTCGGGAGAGTTCCAGCATATGTTCTTGCTGGTAAGAGGTTCGCAGGGGCAACAGGAGTCACTGTGGCAACATTGATCGCCACAAGTTGTTGCTTATTGGAGGATCCTTGTGGAGCCCCTCTTTTCCTCTTATTCCACCCCTTCTTGTGGTAGTCGGGGTTGGACTTTTGTGGTATAGGTGTAGGGATTGTTGTGTTCTGAGGTTTCCGGTGATGGATGAGAGATTGTGCCACTTCCTTGGCGCTATCAAAGGTAATAGGCCTGGAAGCGATCACACTTGACTGGATCTGGGGCGACAGTCCCCAGATATATCTCTCGATCTTTTTGCTCTGGAGAGCAACCATATCAGGGCATAAGTTTGCCAAATCACAGAACCTATTCGTGTAGGTAGTGATGTCGGATCCAACCATTTGTAGACCCCAAAATTCTTGCTCGAGTTTTTGTATTTCACCTCGAGGACAATATTCTTTCATCAACATGTCTTTCAATTTTTCCCAGCCGATGGAATACGCCACCACCGAAGTTAGATAGTTAACATGGCTGTTCCACCATGTTAGTGCTCTGTCAGACAAGGTACAAGCTGCAAACTTGACCTTGTTGCCCTCCTGGCAAGCACAGATTTCAAAGACATATTCCATCTTTTCAATCCATTGTCTAAACACCATTACACCCCCAGTTCCATTGAAGCTGTGGGGTTTGGCGTTAGTGAAGTCTTTGTAGGTGCATCCCCGAGGGTGTCCATGGCTTTCACCGTGGTTCGAGGGTGGTGCACCTATTCCTGATCCACTAGGGGCAGGAGAGTTGATTGCTGACACAGCAGCTGCAACTGCTGCTGTGAAGGTTGCCTGGAACATGTTGGCATCGAAAGGATTTGGTGGTTGAAGAGGTACAGGTGGTGGTATTGGTGCTTCGTTGTTTGGGTTTCGCCTTGGATTCCAGTGTGGCGGCATCTTTAACTGTACGTTTAAAAGATGACGAAATGGATAAGAATAAATGATTAATGAATGTGTCTCATGGACTAAATCCCCATAGTCCAACAACAGAAAGAATAATATCACTAAATGAAGAAGATAGCATTTGGATAATAATTTCCATAAGATTAGATATCCGTCAATAAGACTGGAATTACAGATGTAACAAGTTCGGGAAAAATGGCCTAGAAGTAGGCCTTACATCAACCAAGATGGAAAATTTTGACAGAATTAAGACTAGATCAAGACCTACCAGGTCTAAGATTTATACAGATAGGAAATTAGACCAAAGTTTTACATAAACTAGGTTATACCCAAAAGATGAGTCGACGAGATTCTATCGGCGACGAGAACTGCTAGCATGAGTCCTCGATCCCGACTGTAGACGTTTGATGTCCTTTATACGCCTGTCCGAACTTGCTTGCTGAGCTCGGAGTTCTCTAACTTCAGCTTGGGTTTCATCAAGTTCCCTCTGTAAATTTGCATTGCGGACCAGAGTCCTTCCATGAGCAGACTCTAGTTGGCGAATGTGGACAGTGTTAACACCAGAGTTGGCGTCAACTTCCAAGACTTGATTGATAGTCGCATGAGCTATTATCGAGTTCCGAGAAATCCTATGCACCATGATTGGTAGGACTATATCAGCAGAACCTCCTTCAGTGAGGTTGTAGAAACTTCAGTCTCCATTGTAGGGAATGGGCTGACCCTGTTCATGACTCCATGTAATCAAGTTAGTGGCCCACAGAGGTGTGGGTCCTTGAAACACAGGGCGGGGGTTCAGGTTTGGGTTTTGAGCATTTGGGTGTAGGTTGTTGACTTCTGTCTCCGAGTCAGAACTATCAGAAAAACCCTCAGCATGGTGATCATCCAAAGGAATTGGGTGATCATCTTCTGGTTCAGCCTCCAGCCAACCAGCATTGCCTTGGTTTGGGAAGTACGAATCGCCATGGTGAAATCCAGCCATTTTAATCTACGCGAGAAAAGGGATTATAAGAAATAGCTAAATAGACGCACTAACTAAAATAATTACAGTAAGACCAAATACCCCTATGGTATTTCTTTATGGTTGTGTTGGTAAGTTTTTACACTTGCTGCCGTATCACAACCATGCTTGGGCATATTCTAATCACTCCTCGGACCAGCATAGTTGATCAGGCTATGCCATTCCCAAGACTGACCATATATCCCCAGGCTTACTTGTGATATTCAATAATCGTAATACTTTTGTTCTTGTCGTTGTGACACTGATTTTAGTATGAATGCAGGCACATATACTTACTTAAATATTTTATTATTTAAAAGTATAACTCTGAGACAGAGTGTTTTAATCCCGATGTATTTATAGTTAGTATATCTTTTATGGGTTGATATACTATATTCACTATAAACAATGCTCTGATACCAATCTGTCACACCCCAAAACCACGAACGACGGAAACGTTCAGGGGTGGAGGATGTCATGTACAGTATCACAACAGTGTAATATAATAAACAAGCAAAAACATCATCCATTGCATTATAAGTAAAGTTTAATACATGTGTGTTCTTTCATTGTAGTAAGACACCAAAAATTTACAATCAAAATAAAAGACGAGACTTGTCTGCTCCGTCTTCTCAAAACCTGGCAATCATACCTGTCTACTGCTGACCTGAGAATACAAGTTATTTTGAAAGCGAGTATCAGCTGTAAAGCTGGTGAATTCATAAGAAATTAAGTGTCGTTGTCTTGCTTATGAAAATCTGCTATGATGGCCATGTAAACCTTTAAATGAAAAATGTTGAGGTAAATATGAAATCCCTAGAAAAACCCTTATTTTCTATAAGTATGAAATGTAGTCTTCTACCAAGACCCGAATGTTTTGTTAAGACAATGTAGTCTTCTACCAAGACCTGAATGTTTTGTTATGACAATGTAGTCTTCTACCAAGACCCGAATGTTTTGTAAGTAAAATGATAGTTTTCCTTTGGTTGTTTAGTACTAAAGTACTTAGTCTGCCCTTTTGCCTCTTGAAACAGGCTTATCGGCATCATGAATGGACTTGAGCATCTCCGGCGTGAGATCCCTCGGTCCAGACTGCTTGAACTCCTTGATAGTCCGGATGATTCTGCTGTCTGCTGGGACATCAGCATACATTGTCTCCGGAATAGAACCAATAAAGGGGAATTTTGATGCATCTGAGATGATAATCTTCGTGGTATGGAAAGTACCGATCGAATACATCGATGCACCGACAATAGTGGGGACATCGAACTTATCCATCGCCGACTTAGTGATGAGAGTCCAAAACCTTGCATACGACACCTCAGAATGTCGTGAAGAAGAAGAGAGGCTTTGGATGAGTTGTTGCCAGAGAACCAACCCATAATCGACGTTGATTCCGTTGTAGACGCCGTACATGATCGACAAGAAGAGTCGACTGGAGCCATCTGATCCTGAGCTCCTTTCTGATAAACCTTTGAAAAGGACAGTGAACATACCGTTCCACTGTGGCGGCAAACATGACTTTTTAAACTTCACGACAGAGGAGAGCGCCTCTGTGTACCCCATATTGTAGAATATACTGTAGAGATGGCCAATCGGAATTGTCTCCGGATTAACCATTGAAGGGTCAGCAGCAAACCCTAGCAGTGTGCCAAATCGTTGCTTTGAAATCGAGGCTTTGTGATCAGAAACCTCGAAGAAAATCCTATCGACTGCTTTATCGTAATGTGCAGTCGCATAAACCTGCGATAGGAGCTCCATGGGCACAGATTCCACCCTAGAAAGTGCAGGAGCGATTGGCGAGTACTTCAGGCACTCGATGATCGGAAACATGTAGGAGTCGTACGCCTGAGGGGTTAAATCGATCACCAAACACTGTTGAGGGCGAATGGGAAGGATGTGTGAGGTAGCATGAACGGATGATGAATCTGCCATTGTTGAAATTGGGAAGAAGAAGATGAACAGTAAGGGTTTCAGGGAATTTTTGCTCTCTTGGGAATTCTGATGCAGTAAAGAGGTAAATGGGAGAAGACGTCTCTTTTTATATTGGGTTTTAGGAGAGAGAAAAATCTGCACAAATCTTCTATCGAAATTCCAAAGGTTTTCCCGGAATTTGACTGATGCGTGACAGTTAAGGTATGCGATGATCACATATGAGAGAGAGTGTCAGATTCCTTGGAACACGCCGCCCAACAAGCGCCGTTTCTGAAGAATCCGTTTCAATTCACACGCGTCTTTCTGTGCCAGAGAGGAACCGTTTCAAATTCGCACACGCGTCCTCGACGTCAGTTAAAGAATGGACGTTTCAAATTCGCATGCGTCCCTTTTTACCACCGTTTGAAATTCAATCCATTAGACTCCCACCTGAGTCAGCAACCCTTCATCTTATCCCTGTAACGGCATCTTTTGAATAAAACTCCCACATGGATGATTTTTGACCACATCTTTTAAGTAACCACCAATCCAGTAAAACAGTCTGCAATTATTAGTACCAGAATTTTGGAAAATCAAAGATTTTCGTGCTAAGAGTGTAAAAAGAAAAGAAATAAAGCAAATCTTTTTAGGAATAAATGTGATGTCAATAAAGACACGAAACAAATGATCCCGGGCACGAATCTCTTCCTTCAAAGTCAAGAGAGACCTTAAACTGTTAGTGTGGTTTCCCGTTGAATAACGATCAAACACTTATTAATAAGTGTTGAAAGGCTTCTTTTATTTAGGCTCCTTAGGGTGGCTTTATCTTTGATTCAACAGTCCTAATCTTGAAATAAGATAGAAAGTGAACAAAGTACTTGTGAGACCGGTGTAGTCTGTTGAACAAGTAGGTAGGAAATAATTTTAAAGTGGCTTGGAAAATATAAAATCTCAACAAAAAATTAAAAACTGGATCCCAAGGGAAGAAATGTTATGGTGTTCAACAATTTCATAGGAATCACACAAAATAAAAATTTGAGATTTCATCAAGATACATCCGTCAATTCTTTGGTGAAAACTTGAGCAAATTAATTGTTCACCGTCAATTCAGATTTGGTATTGAATTTTGGATTTCACTCAGCTCGTAGTGGCACGAAACTAAGATCATAAACATAGTTTTTGTGTAACCATAAACCTCAGTGGTAATTTCTGTGAGTCTCAAGGGTTACGTTGGTGAAACGAATGTAATGGAGAAATGTAATTGAGATGGTGTTAGAAATTAAAGTACCTCTGCTGCGAAAATGAGGACCAAGCAGAAAACTCTTATCTCATGTGAGAAGAGAGTGAGGTAGCTCACGATTAGAATAAATGTGGTAGCCTAATTGGGAAGAAAAGGTTTGTTTATACCAAGTCATTAAGGCTATTATTCAGAATCTTATGAGGCTTGAGACACATACAGCAGCATGCTTCTAGGGACACTTAACTAATCCAACAATTATATCCCCATAAGCGAACGAACACACAAATAAAATGAAAGAAAAAAAAATATTTTTGTAGTTTTTGATATATAAAAAAAACTTAGAAAAAATAAAAGGAGTAAAAAGAACTTTGGAAAAGAAAAGAAAAACATAAAAAAAAAACTTTGGAGATTTTTTTTTTTTTTTGTAACCGAACCCGAACGTTCGGTTGGTTTTGGTTGAGAAAAATTTTGAAAAATCGAACCCGAGCGTTCGGTTGGTTTCGGTTTTGAAAAATTTTGAAAAACCAAACCCGAGCGTTCAGTTGGTTTCGATTTTGAAAAATTTTGAAAAACCGAACCCGAGCGTTCGGTTGGTTTCAGTTTTGAAAAATTTTGAAAAACCGAACCCGACCGTTCGGTTGGTTTCGGTTTTGAAAAATTTTGAAAAACCGAACCCGAACCTTCAGTAGGTTTCGGTTTTGAAAATTTTTAGAAAACCAAGGAATTGAGGCTTGCAAAAAGAAAATACTTTGAACAATAAGATAAACAACTTTGTACATGACATTTACAACCAAGAAAACTACCTTTGAAGTGATGAGCGAGTGCAGATGATTCAACCGAACCCGAGCGTTCGGTCAATTTCGCTTCTTACGTTTGAGGTTGAGAGGTAGTTTGTGGTACTGACTCTGATTCCATCATACCTAGCTCTTGTAAAATTCTGTTGAATGACGCTTCAGGAAGAGCTTTGGTAAAGACATCAACCAGTTGATCAGTGGTTCTAACAAAGTGTACTTCAACGTTTCCATCTTCCACATGATCTTTGATGAAGTGATACCTCAATGCTATGTGTTTGGTTTTGGAGTGTTGCACTGGGTTATGACAGATCCTAATTGCACTTTCAGAGTCACAATATAATGGGATCTTCTTCATATTGAGTCCATAGTCTCGAAGTTGACTCTAGATCCAAATCACTTGAGAGGTGCAGGATGCAGCTGCTATGTATTCAGCTTCAGCTGTAGACAAAGACACGCACGTTTGTTTCTTTGATTGCCAGCTAACCAACTTCCCGTCAAGGAATTGGCAGCCGCCAGTGGTGCTTTTTCTATTGAGTCCACATCCTCCAAGGTCTGCATCTGAGTAGGCTTGAACGAAGAAGCCTGAGTTGGAAGGATACCATAGACCTAAGGAGGCAGTTCGCTTGAGATATCGTAGAATGTTCTTCACTGCAAGCATGTGAGGTTCGCGTGGATTTGCCTGAAATCTAGCACAGTAACACACATAAAACATTATGTCAGGCCTGCTAGCAGTAAGATACATTAGAGAGCCTATCATTTGATGATAAAGCGTGATATCAATGGCCGGTTTGTCCAGGGATGGAGTGAGCTTGGTGCCGAACGCCATTGGGACTTTGACTTTGGAATCTCCCATCATGCCAAATTTTGCTAGGAGAGTCTTCGTGTAAGCTTCCTGATTGATAAAGATACCTTCGGGTCCCTATCTAATATTTAAACCAAGGAAAAAGTTAATAGGACCCATTGCGCTCATTTCAAATTTAGTCTCCATCAGCTTTCTGAATTCAGCTGTTAGGCTAGGATTCGTTGAGCCAAAGATGATATCATCGACATAAATTTGAACGATCATAAGGTGGTTACCTTCCTTTTTGCGAAAGAAGGTTGGGTCAACCAAACCTGTTTGAATTTGGACATCTTTAAGAATTTAGTTAGTGTTTCATACCAGGCTCTCGGAGCTTGTTTGAGTCCGTACACGGCTTTATCCAGAATGTAGCAATGATTTGGATACTTTTCGTTCACGAAATCAGGAGGTTGCTCCACATACACTGTTTCTTCGAGTTCTCCATTAAGAAATGCACACTTGACGTCCATTTGGAAAACCTCAAAGTTTTTGTGGGCAGCATAAGCTAGAAATATTTTTACAGATTCCAGCCTAGCTACAGGAGCGAAAGTCTCTTCATAATCAATCCCTTCCTCCTGACAGTATCCTTTCACGACCAGATGAGCTTTGTTCCTTATACCGTTCCCTTCCTTGTCCATTTTGTTCCTAAAGACCCATTTGAGACCAACAACCGAGGCATCTGGAGGAGTTGGAATGAGGCGCCAGACTTTGTTCCTTTCACATTCGTTCAGTTCGTCTTGCATGGCTTGAACCCAATCGGAGTGATCAAGAGCAGTATTAACTGTCTTCGGTTCAACTTTTGATACGAATGAGTTAAACATGCAGAATTCAACTTTGGAAAATAAGGATGTCTGTTTTGCCTTGAGTTGTGATCGGGTCAGAACCTTTTCAGAGACATCACCAAAAACTTGAGAGACAAGATGATCTCTGGTCCATTTGGTGAGAGGAGGGTAGTTTGGATCAAAGGTTAGATCCAGTTCAGCATTTATCATTTCTTCTGGTTCGGACTGGCTTTCATAGTCGTAAGACATATCAGCTTGCTTCCCCTCGATAGATGAGCTTTCAGGAATGCTTTGCGAATCTTGAGCTTCATAGGTTTCTTGTGGTGCTGGGCTTTCAGGCGTTGATGCACCTTTGGATGGTGAGGCACTTTCGGTTGGCAAAGTGCTTTCGGGAGCAGTTGGAGACCTTGGCTCCCCCTCGACATGTGAGGTCGGCTGAGTTGATGACGGTTGATCCTCCCCCTCGACTGAAGCATTGTTTGATGGAGGTTCGTCAGAACTTGATCCTCCTTCATTCATTCTCCTGGCAGCTGCTTCAACAATTTGTTTCATGTGATCTACCTTATTGTCTACTACAGCTGCTTCTGAGAGAGTGGCTTTCTCTGGTTCGTCAAATAGCTCCATAAACTTCTCGAATAGATTAGCGATCGAGACTGTGAGTTGGCCAGTTTGAGGAAAGATTTCCCCAGCAGTGTCTTCATTGGCCTTTAGCTTTTTGACATAGCTATCATCGAAAGTCACGTAGTAAGTTTCTTTGATTTTCCTCGAACGCTTGTTTAATACCCTGTACGCTTTAGAAGTGAGAGAATAGCCCAGAAAGATTCCCTCGTCGGCTTTGACATCGAACTTGTTGCGGTGTTCCTTAGAGTTAAAGATGAAACACCGTGAGCCGAACACATGGAAAAATTTCACATTGGGCTTCCTGTTGTTGAGAATCTCATAAGGTGTGAGCGTGAATCGTTTGTTGAGATATGACCTGTTCTGTGTAAAACAAGCAGCAGAAATAGCATCAGCCCAAAAATAAAGAGGTAAGGAAGCGAAACTTAGCATGGTTCGGGCAGCTTCACACAAAGATCGGTTTCGTCTTTCGACAATTCCGTTCTGTTGAGGTGTGTAGGGAGCTGAGAAGTTGTGACTTATTCCCTTTTCTGCCAAGAATTCTTCGAATTCTCTATTTTTGAATTCCAGACCATTGTCGCTCCTGATGTTGCGAACGACCTTCTTCAGCTGTACTTCAATCTGCTTGATGAACACCTTTAGCTTGTGAGTCGCTTCAGATTTAAGCTTTAGAAAGAACACCCATGTAAAACGCGAAAAGTCATCAACAATAACAAGAATATACTTGCTACCACCGATGCTTTCGATAGATGATGGACCACACAAATCAATATGAAGTAATTCAAGTGGTTCAACAACTTTAGTGTTTATTATAGATGGATGACTTTGACGACTCTGCTTCCCCATTTCGCATGCAGCACACAAATGATCTCTATCATACTTTAGCAGTGGAAGAACTCGAACATGACCTCCAGTGACAAGTTTGTTGATGTCTTTAAAGTTGAGATGAGAGAGCCTCCGGTGCCACAACCAGCTTTCGTCAGATTGTGCCTTTGATAACAGGCAGATAGCTGGGTTTCCTTTGATGGGTTTGAGGTTTAGAGGAAACATTTCACCCTTATGCTCCGATTTGAGAATAACTCTCTTCGTCTTCTTCTCAATAATTTCAGAACCCTCATCGTCGAATGAGACTTTGAGACCGGTACCTCCAACGAGTTGAGATACACTGATGAGGTTGTGTTGTAGTCCTTCCACATATGCCACTTTCCTTATCGTGAAATCACCATTAGTAATCATTCCATAGCCTTTTATGGTGCCGAAGGAGTTGTTTCCAAACTTGACGTTTCCACCATTTGAAAGAGACCTGTATTCCCTTAGCTCTTCTTTCCTCCCTGTCATGTGACGCGAGCAGCCACTATCAATGTACCATTCTTCGTCAAACTGCTCGTCACTGATAACCTGCAAAAATTAAGCAGATTTAGGAACCCAAAGTTTCTTGGGTCCTCATGAGCCTTTCACAGGTACAGGAATAGTAAGAGAGATGTCAACAAGATATGTTCGTTTTATTAGTGTTGTTTCATCTTTCTTTTTGATGGTAAAAACTTTGATTTTATTAGGATTAGGTGCTTTCGGTTTAGACTCTGGTTTGGATGTTGAAACCTTCTGTTTGCCTTTTTGTTCAGCTGATGATTGAGATTTTGGAGAAGGAACAGAATGGAATTTTGAATGAGATGGAGAAGAGTTAGAAGAGTTTGAAGAATTGGAAGACTTAGAATGAGAGAGCTTAGATTGAGATGACTTCTTGGCTGGAGACTCTAGGTGACCCTTTTGCTTTAGATCATTGGTGGGACCGACCTTAGAGTTTTGATCTCTTTGGATTTCAGAACCGAACCTTTGCTTTCGGTTGGTTTCGTTCTCTGAACCGAACTTCTGCTTTCGGTTGGAGTCATTCTCAGAACCGAACCTTTGCTTTCGGTTGGTATTATTTTCTGAACCGAACCTTTACTTTCGGTTGATATTTTTCTCCGAACCGAACCTCTACTTTCGGTTGTTGTGACTTTCTTTCGTTTCAACAGGATTTTTCTCAGACTTTAGGTTCTTGTCTTGATGTGAGAAATAAGCATTCTGGGATTGCCAGAACTGTTTTCTTTCAGAGAGATTCTTCCTGTATCTCTGATTCCTTTGATGTTTCTGATTTCTCATCTGCTTCGGTTGATGATGGATGTTGGCTTTAGGTTTCGGTTTTTCTTTGGTTGGTTCACTCTGAACTGAAGAAGTTTCACTAGATGGAGTGTCTTCCTTTGCCGGACTTCCATTTTCTTGAGGAATGTCTTTCGTACCACTAGTACTTGGTACATCAAAGTTATTAGGCTTGTTCAAGGGTTCTGGCACGTATCTACCTTTACTTTTCCATGAGGTCCTTTCAGATAAGCCTACCGTTTCATCAGCATTATCAATTGGAGCTGACCAGAAGAACTCATCGCATCCATCAGCATTGTCTTCGTTTACAATTGCTGTGAGTTCAGCAGTCTGATGTTCGGTTACTCCTGTGATCTTGTATACTTGATTTGGAGTGGTCCTAACTTTTTGATATACAACGGCCTTCTCTGCAAGGATCGGGGACTTTTGTTAGGACATACGAGCGAACTCCACTGAATTTTCTGAGATCAGATTCTTGTGGTTTTCAGGTTCGCTTTTTACAAATTCTGAACAGTCAACCGTGTCCTTTACATAAATTTTACTCATATTGTCATCCTCATTAAGCTCAGATGCATTTTCAACATCAATTTTGTTTTCTGAGCTCAAGTTGGCGTTTAAAGAGTCAAATTTTTGTATGGTTTCGTTTCTCAGTTTCAGTCTATCATTTTCATCCAAAAGGTTTTTAAGCATGTCCTTATGGTCCTTGGATTTAATGAAAGATTCTATTTTGTCCAGTCCATACATATAGGTCGGATTAACGTCCTCAGATGATATCACACTCTCACAATTATACGCTTCAGCATCAATTTCATCCTCCTTAAACTCAAGGAAGGGCAAAATCATGCGATGAATCTTTTGTCCTATTTCACAATCCAAATGAAGCTGAGTAATATTAGTGTAAAGACGTTTAACAATCAAACAAAAAACATTTCGCTGTTTCAAAAGCTTTAAATTGTCTCTTTGTAAATAAATGTTTTCATATTTTATTTTGACTAATTCTGACTCCTTCAGTTCGATCCACATGCGTCGTTCCTCACTCTTCAAAGACACCCTGCTTAATTGGTCAGTTAGGTTAGAATTAGTGACTCGAGTTTGAGTTAAACTACTATCTAGATGAGAGATTCTTGAATTAACACTTTTTAGTTCTTTTTCATATGAGCATTGTGGGACTTTAAATGAGACAAAAACTGATTGTACCTTCTTGATCAGTTCATCAAGCTCGTTGAACTGCACGCTGAGCGGTTTGGCTGTAAAGCACAAGTTCTGTTGCTCCTTCGGTTCATTATCCCCACCATCAATGTTGTATCCCCTCATCTGAGATACGTCAGACACCATCAAGCATCTTCCTCCACTGCTTTCTTCTTTAGCCACATAAGCCTTTCCATGAGAAGGCTTCCTCACTTCATCATCTTCAGAGTCGGTTGACCAGACCTCCACGCCACCGAACTCGTCATCAGCAACCAAACCCTGCACAATTAGAGCATTCATAGAAGGGTTAGCAGTAGATTTCTTCTTCCTGATCTCATCAAGCTTTTTCTGCAGCATTGCTTCCTCATCCTTTTCAACCATCTTTTTGAGGACACAGTCCTTTGCATAGTGATTCTTTCTTCCATAATAGTAGCAGCTTACTCCAGAATCACCTTCTGCCTTCGGTTCCTTCTTAGACTCTTCAACCTTTGGTTCATCTTTAACTTTTTCAGAACTGTAACTCCCCTGCCAATTTTGGTTTTTGTTGGTGGGGAATCTCTTTTTGATGAACCTCTTGGGGTTAGACACCATCATGGCATAATCCTCAGAAGTGAGGTCATAATCCTCCAAGTTGAGGTCTTCGTCCTCCATCACAACTTTACTTTTTGACAGGAGGGCCAACGAACCTAGGCTTGAAACCACATTCTTCTCCTGCAACACAATCTTCTCCTAAGATTTGAGAATGCCCACCAGTTTCGCTAAAGAATATGATTTAAATTGCTCGTGGTCATTCACTGTGGACACAACTGCTTTCCACTCTGATCTGAGACCATTTAAGAACGTAACCTTCTTCTCAATAAGCTTCCTTTCAATGTCATGTTTGATCATCTTGCTGAGAAGATGATTGAAGCGATCGAACGTTTGGGTCACAGTTTCTTCGGATCCTTGCCTGAATTCACCAAACTCATACAAGAGTAAGGTTTGAATGGAGTGTTCAAGATCCTCGTCTGTAGAGTACAATTCACGTAGCCTGTCCCAAATCTCCTTTGTCGTCGTGCATGAACTCACCAGTCTAAAAGTATCGAACTGAAGGGCGCATCTGATCAATCTTAACGCCTTGATATTGCACTGAAATTTATCTTTTTCATCTTGCGCAATATCTTTAACATCTTTCAGAAGATCATTATACTCCTTTTGAGTTTTAATAATCCTTGATGTTGCAGAATGAGAAAACGGTCCATCAACAATTGCTTCCCAGATTAGGTATCCATTATCCTCAGATCCTATAACATAATCTTCAAAGTGATGCGCCCAGACTTCGTAATCATGGGTGTACAGGATGGGAATCTTCGTGGTTGATCCAATGCTGTTTGAAATATTGATGGGATTCGATTGCGACTCGTCCATAATGATCGAATAACCTGTTCAAAGATCATACTTGTAATAAATCAGATTAGGGCAAAACAATAAATATCAAGATACGTCAATAATGAGATGACGGCTCAATAAATATCAATAATTGCGGAAAACCCTAATTGAAACCTTTTTCACAAAAAAGAAGTGTATCGATTACACAGCCTCCTGCTCTGATACCAATTGATAAGTTTAAATCTAAACTTGAAGATCGATTAGATCTTAAACAGGTAAAATAAAGAGTAAACAGCAAGAACACAAAAACAGTAAACAACTCAAGAATGAATCAAACGTGTCGAATGATTTATAAACAACCCTCAGAAGAGCTCGATAAAGAACATCAACTGTAGAGAATTAAAGGGTTTACAGGAACGATAAAGAAATCTGCAAAGCTATCGTAATTCTATCAATCGTATCCTAGATCGTTTTCTATCGTTAAACTAATATGCATGCAAGCATATTATTATATAGTAAACCTAATAGCTCACGGTTGGACAGGGCCAAACCGGAGTACAAAATATTGGACTATTAACCGAGCCCAATGACGCAATACAAAAACTAATTCTGCTACCCAACAAGCAGTACCAAAATATTAAATCAAGATCAATATCTAAAGTAATCAATGGTTCATAATCATTTTGATTTTCAAAAAATATTGAATTCCGAGGAAACAAATGATTAACTATTTTAACATAGTAATCATCAAAGTTTAAGTTGAATATTTCTTCAATTCCTCTTGTTCATTTGTTCGTCACTCGATAGGTAATAGAGTTTTGTGCATATGAAGGAAAAAATTCTTTGACTATTTTGGATTGAAACTTTGAAAGATTATATTTCAAGTTCATAATGAAACACATGTTGGATTACGTGTCTAAGCCCATAAATATCATTGGTATGTACTTGAATTGAGAGTAGCACAGTCCTTTTGGGTTGCCCTCAAACCTAGTATAAGACTTTGACGCTATTTGGAGAGAGAGACTGATTTATTAATTTATTATTAATCAATAAATTAGAAATCAAAATAGATGATTTATTAATATATTATGAGAATAATATATTAATTATAAATATTGTTATTTAATTAGGAATTAATCAAATTTTAATTGGAATTAATTTTGGGATTAATTGGATAAATTAAAAGTAAAAGGACTAAAGGTGACAATGTTCAAAAAATGAACATTGACCCATTCTAGAACCTCCAAATAGGGGTGGACAATAACTAGAAAGGGTTCTAGGGTTTCCTTGGGCTTTAAAGAGTCGTGGATGCCTTAGGAAGAAAGTTAAGAGATTAGGTTTACCTTGGAGACACCTGCCTTATCCAATACTTTCCTACCACCTATATAAACCTCTAAGGGTTTAGAACTTCGAAATAATCATTCTAAGAGTCTTAGATTCAAAATTCTTCCTTCTCCTCCTCTCTCCTCTTTAGCCTCCACTTTGCTAGGCTTTAGGTGTGAACCATTAGAGGCACGACACTTGTGGTGCTTGTTTCCAAGAGTATTGAAGAAAGGATTTGACTAGTTTATTTACAATAATAAATTAAGGTATGTATTTTCATATATCCTTTTATGAATTTCAAAAATAGAGATTTAGTTCTAGGTTTCTAGATATTCAATAATTATTTGCATATCATAGTGAGAACATAGATCCTTATGGTGCATGTGAAGTTAGGGTTTATGTTTTTCCATCAAAAAATAGTTTTTTGTTACATATAAAACCCATCAGTGGTATCACAACCATAGTCCTCATTGATCTTGAACAAAGTTAAATTAGATCAAAATTAGGTTTCATAGAAACTAAACCCTAAGGAGGTATTTTGGAAAATTCCATTGGCTTCTTGAAACCCTAGTCTCCACCCTAGATTTCGAAATCTACAAGGGTTTTAGAAACCCTAGCCCTTTTGCCTTATTTTCGAAAATTGTGGTATCCTTTAGGTTTTATCTTATTTCCTTATTTGTTATTTTAAAAAACTTAAAATTTGAACAATTAAAACCTAGTAAAACCAAGCATATTTTAAAAAATTAAAAGGCTTAGGATAAGGATTAAATTGAATTATTTTATTAATTGTTTAATTGCAAATAATTTTTTAATTCATATACATTTAAATTAATTTAATTAACAGTAAAATAAAAGATAAAGATTAAATCATAATTAGTTTGAATTTAATTAAATTAAAAGGTTTAATTTATATAATTAATATCTGAACTTTGTAAGAAAGTTTAAAATACACCTTATATATATGTGTGTGTGTGTGTATATATATATATATACACACACACACACACACACATATATATATATATATATAATTAATATTTGAACCTTGTATTTTGAAAGTTTAAAATACACCTTATATATGTGTGTGTGTGTATATATATATATATATATATATATATATATATATATATATTTCTTCTCTTTTAATAAAACAGTACCCTCAATGGCCACGTGGCCTTACATTAGCAACTCCAACTTCAATTTTCCCGCTCAAGAGTTCTAAGTGAATTTCCATCTTTGTCATTCTTTTCGAAAATACTATCAATTCGAAACAAAAATCCTGTAATTCAGTAAAGATGTAAATAAGGATATCAGGATTTATGAAATTCAAATTTTCAATTATACCATATAAATGTGCAACAAATCTGGAAAAAAATATGTGATAAATCTATCTATTCAAAAATTACTATAAATTAGAAAAAAAAGAATGTAATCAGGAAAAATTTAAATAAGGAAATCAGGAATTTGAAATTTAAATTTTCAATCATACCATATAAATCTGGAACAAATTAGGAATATAAATCCCAATAAATAAGCCAATCGAATATCAATCCCAATAAGTGATGCAATCCAACATCAATCGAATATATATACACATTAACATTACTATTTACGTTCCTGTTTCAATCGAATATCAATTGGGTAAGCGACACTACATTGTTTTCTCTCTGTTTTTCTTATATCGAGGGTAAACTCATCGATTTTTTATTTATTTATTTATTATTTTTTTTTTGTGTTTGCAATCTATTTTTCCTATATCCAGGGTATACTCATCGACTTTTTAGTTGTGGACCGCATAATCAAGCAGGTCAGTTTACTGTTTCCGCTTATTCATGTAGTCAAATATTGCACAACAATATACTTTACAAGTAATATCAACCCACTTTTTATTATTAAATTCTTTTTTTTAACATGTTAACCATGTTAACCATTAACCATTCCGATGAATAGCAGCAATATATTTTACCTGGTTGATGTATTTATTTTTAATGTTTCCCCTTCATTGTTGTTTCTTCAGTATGTACATATATCACAATTTGTGGAATTAAAACAAGTATATGTTTTCTTATGCTATAAATGCCTAAAATGCCCCTCCCACTGTTAATATATTCTTTAATTAAAACAAGTATATGTTTTCTTTTTACAAAATCAATTAAAACTCCCCTCCCACTGTTAGTATATTATTTAATTAAAACAAGTATATGTTCTCTTTTTTACATTATCAGTTAAATAGCAATGTACTTTCTTTTTGGTTGTTTGAATTTTTTTATTATTTTTTTATTTTTTATTGGTTGATGATTATAAGTGTCAAATTTAATTTAAATAATAAATTTTAAAGTTCTTTTTACTATTCCTCCTTATTTACCCTAATTAACTTAAACACATGATAACATTGGGTCTTTGTATCAATCAAAATCAAATAAATAGCAATGTACAACCTTTTTGGTTCATGTATGTATTTTTACTGTTTCCCGATCTTTGTTGTTTCTTTTTGCTTGTTTGCTTTTTTTTTAATTTTAGTTTTTTTTTTCGTTGCTGATTATAAGTATCAATTAAATAGCAATGTACTTTCTTTTTGGCTGTTTGAATTTTTTTCGTGCTGATTATAATTGTCAAATTTATGTAAACATTATTTTAAAGCTCAACATGTAGCTATATCACGATTTGTGGACTTCAAACGAGTATATGTTTTCTATTTATATGTTATAAATGACTAAAACACCCCTCCCACTATTAATATGGTCTTTAATTTGATGATTTCCAATATTACCCCTAACAATATACTTTACCTGGTTGATGTATTTATTTTTACTGTTTCCCCTTCATTGTTGTTTCTTCACCATGTACCTATATCACAATTTGTGGAATTAAAACAAGTATATGTTTTCTTTTTATATGTTGTAAATGCCTAAAATACCACTCCCACTGTGAAATTACTCTTTAATTAAAACAAGTATATGTTTTCTTTTTTACATTATCAGGTAAATAGCAATATAATTTCTTTTTGGCTGTTGGAATTTTTTATTTGATTTTTTTATTTAATTTTTTATTGGTTGATGATTAGCAGTGTCAAATTTAATGTAATCAATAAATTTTGAAGTCCAATTTACTGTTTCCCCTTATTAACTTAAACAGATGATAACATTGGGTCTTTGTATCCATCAAAATCAATTAAATAGTGATGTACTACCTTTTTATTTGATGTATGTATTTTTACTATTTCGCATTCATTGCTGTTTCTTTTTGCCTGTTTACTTTCTATATATAATTTTAATTTTATTTTTTTCGTTGTTGATTATAAGTGTCAATTAAATAGTTAGTTTTTTACAAATCTAATATAGAACAAACTAAATCATATGTACCAAAATGATGACGAAAATACCCTTGTGATACTATGCCTTTTACTTATAAATGCAAGCAGAACAATTAGAGCACTTTTATAAAGGTTAAAATGGCTCTTTTTGCAACCTAAGCTATAAATTTATAAATGAAATTCACCTTTTTTTTCTCTGAACCTTGAACATCTATCAAGGTTTCAACAGAAACCTTGCAATCTGTTAAATTTCTCTTTCCAAACAAACTCCAATATTCCATTTACAAATTTTAGTTTTACTGATTAGATGTTACTACCATTTGCCCAAAATTAAAAAAAAAATCCATCAATTTTACCAAATTACACTAACACATAATTTATTAAAACTACTTATAAATATAACGACTTGAAAAGTATAAAGCCAGTAAAGTAAATGAATCAAACAAAAAATGACTACCAAATGATATGTGTATTACCCCAATGGCCACGTTTGCACATCATCTGCATTTCACATTACATCATGTATCATAGTCAAAGCAATGAATTCAAGTTATGAGTAGGAGTTAAGCAATGAATTCAAGTTATGAGTAGAAGTTATTGTTGGTATCAAAGACTATCTGGGTTTCTAAGGACTCCTACTGTGAATGCTCCCATCTTAAGGCTGCAATTGTGCATGTGAATTTCATAATATTTTCATTTAACGTCGTCATAGCGGAGAAGAAATACGAAATAAACATTCCATTTTTATTATTTTTACCGAAATTCATGCATGATTAACAAAAAAATTAATACTTTCAAATTTTAAAACTGATTATTGTTCCCTCCACAACATTTCAAAAACAAAAGTTCAAACCTAAATTAAAATATTATAAAACCCTAACCTTATTTTAGGTCGTTTCCTTTGAATCCTCTTTGCTATGACAATAGTAGCTCCGTTTTTGCATTCTCGATTCATGTTGTATTCTCGAACTCCCTACTACAACAGGTAAGCAATTTTTTACTTTTGAAAAATCCAAACTTTTAGCGAACTGAGAAGTCGATCTGTAGAACACGTTCGTCTTCGGACCCCGTTTTTCGGACCTTAATAGATCTGTGACCTTGTGAGTTTAATAGATCGACATAAATAAATGAATAAGCTTTAACCCAACTATTAGTTTTCGTTCTTGATTTCTATCTATAGAGAGAAGTGCGATTGTTTGCCTGTGTTTGTCTTTCAGACAGATATGTAAGCGTTGATGAGTACTTTCAAAAAACCATGTTCTATCTCCTAACTAAACAGAAATCCAGATTATACTCCATGTTTAAGTAAATTTGCGTAAATGGTCCCTGTTTCATATTAATCGACAAATATCTATTATATTACCTTGTGAATCATTAACAAAAACTTGTTTATATTTTATGAAACTTATTGTTACTTTTATATATATAAATATAATTATACTATGATCATAATTTACTTTTAGTTGCATGTGTAACTGTTAATCATGAATATTGTTTATATTTAGTTACAAATTAAAAAGTATAATTCTATTTCAATTTATCATCCGTGGATTTCCACGAGTTTAAACCTAATATATATATATATATATATATATATATATATATATATATATATATATATATATGAATATTAAAGGTTAATTACAATATGTATAAGACTAAGTCTGTCGGATCGCTAGTATGCCTCATTCACGAAGCCATACTGTAAGGGGGTATAAGGAAAATGCCTATAAAATGTAGTTAAATAGGTGTCCACTCGCACCCACCACTCCCTTGTTTGCTGGATGGTCGTTAGCAGAACGGATCTGATAGTACATATGTTGGGATTTGAGCATTCTAACACTCCTAAGGTGTACATGTAACCCTAAATACCTTGGATCTATGTTTTCTCTATTATACACGCAAACTTGAACTTTCCAAGGTATTACCCTAACTAGCATACAAAACTTTGATACTTAGGTAATAAAACAAGTTAGATGACATACCTTTTCTTGTAGCTTGTTGCTTGGAGCTTTTAGAGCTTAGTGCCCCAAGTGTTGCACATCAAATGGAATCACACAACACCACCAACAAAATGGAGTAACATGAGAAGATCTCACTCGCACTCATGAATTCAGCATGCCCTATTGTGTTTCCACTAGTCACCACTTAAGTGCCCATTTCATGAGCTAGAGGGGCTCTTATATAGTGTGGCTAACTAGGGTTACACCATGTAAACCCTAATGACTTTCCATATCCCTCATGCTCCATGGGTTAAAACCTCCATAGAGTATCCATGGGTTTAGTCCAACATGAAGAACTATGGATCATAAGCCCGCTTTCTGAGAATGAAGGATTTACCAAATCAATCCCCATATATTTATTTAGTCTCTTTTAATCGCAAAATTAACTCCAAATTAATTCCTGATCAATACTAATTAAATAATATGAATTCATATTAATATTTTAGAACTTATAATATATTAATAAGCCGTAAATAACCTCTTCTCAGTTCTCCATCCGTCAGATTGTTTCCGTGCCATGCAACACAAATAAACCATGCTACTCTCGAGTCAAGTACATACCACTACTAGAAAAAAGGCCTTTTACGACGCTCATTGCGCGTCCTAAAAGGCTCAGACGACGCGCAAATGCGTGTCAAGGAAGGCCCTGTCATAAAGAGAGACGACGCGCATTTACGACGCTCATTTACGACGCGCAATTACGACGCGCGTTTACGACACGCAATGCGTATCAAGGAAGGCCCTGTCATAAAGGAAGATGACACGCATTCGCGTGTCGTAACCTTACGACGCGCGTGTTAATGACACACAATGTGTATCAAGAAAGCCCCTGTCAAGAAAGGCCATGTCATAAATGAAGATGACACACATTTTTGCGTATCGTAAATTTAAATGTTTAAAAAAATTAATTTATATATTTATTAATTTTTAAATTAAATTTGCATTTAATTTCTCATAATAGAAATAAAATACCATATACAAAAAATACAATCCATTGCATAATATAAAATAAAATTTCATACTCAAAAAATAAAATAAATTACACAAATTGTAATGTCATACAAAGAATCATTCAAATGTTAAACAAAAATAAAACATTGCTAACATGGGTTATACATTCCTATAAAACTAACAAATAATCATACAACTCTGTTTCTTACTGGAAAGGAATGTCAAACATGATTACAAGTCTCCCTTAATCTTGATTACTCACCTGCTTAAGTAGAATGTTGTTGTTGAGAAGGTTACCTAGCAACAGAGAAAAACACAACACCTCTCCCACAATCACAACATCATTTACAGAGAAAGGTTGTCAATTACTTTCATTAAGACTTTCATTCAATCACAAAAATATTAAATAAAAGGGTGAAACAGTAACTTACTTGTGATAAGTTGATCTCCCTTAGAGCAAACACAGCTAAAGCATTGAACAAGACCCTATTTCCCTCTTCTTTTAAAGTTTCCAGAATGTTTAGAATGCTCTCCGTACTAATCATATATAATCAATAATCAGATTGAATTATATATTATGAGTAAGTAATAAAGTACATGTAACACAATAAAGTATTATTAAGGAACTTATGAGTTCAAATATTATTTTTTACACTCAGATGCCAAAATATTTTATGTTATTCTTCTACAAGTTGAGAACCAACTCAAACATGAAAGATAATAGTCCATCTGGCAGCTTTTGATGACATGGCAAATGAAATTTCTCAGAGATAGAATAATACCTGTACTATTAAAATGATGGCAACCACAACAGGTGGTCCAATAACTACAGCCAAAAACATGCATTTAATCATGTCTGGAAAGAAAAGAAAGATTGTTTGCTGCAATCATAAGTCCCATGTGTTACAAACTTATATCCAAATTTAAATTAAATAAAAAGAGAAAACTGTAAAAACAAATTATATCCAAGGTAATACACCATACAACAAAATAGCAAAGTCCATCAGTATTTTTCAAAAAAACACCGTTTTCTTAATTATTAGAACACATTAGGAAAGCTTTATACTCTTTGATTTAAGAAGCTAAGTAAACTATAAGAAATCCACAACAAAAAGAAACTATAAGAAATCCACAACAAAAAGATTTGAAACTTACCTGTCCAGTAAGAAGAGGGGTATCAGCAACAAGCTTGAAAGGAACAGGCCTTGGAGTACGCACAGGCCAAGCCTGCAAATAAAAGGTGCATCAAGTATAAAAGAGAACAGGGAAACTGATATTAAAAACAAGAACTTTGATCATTAGAATAAAAGAGAGAGAGAGAAATAGAGAGGGAAGAAATGGAATGGAATGACTCATTCCATTCCATTCCATTCTATATATTCCAACCTTTACCTTGTTTTCTTATCATTATCAGTTGTATCTGCACCTCTTTCATTTCCTGCAAGATTTATAAACGAAGAATGGCATGTGATCGTGAAGATTCCTCATTTGCATCTGTTGTCCCTGTGATTGTAAATTAGTAAAAGCATAATATAAAAAACTAAAGTAGAGAAGTGACTTGTGTACTTGATAATATATTTGTCATTTAGGCAAAACGGCTTGAAACAACCTGTTCTTCAATAGGAGTAACTTGACCAATGCAACGTTTTTTCCCATATCCTGAAACCCAAGAACTGCTACCAAGGACACGTGCCTCCATGTCCAGTACTGCATCCATTTTCTCCTTCCAACCAAATTCATCCTTTACTCTACCATAAATTTCTAAAGTGTCTATTCTTGGTAAAGTTGATCTGTTGAAAGTTGTTCCTATGGAGATTGTAATTTCTTCATCAGGTAGAAGGGATTCTGCAACTGTAAATGGGATGTCATACCATGACCTCATGCCTTCGTCTAGTTTTATAACTCTTTGGAAAATTGTTATCTCAGAGGGTATATGGTTTGCTAATGTGTTTCCCACATGGACACGAAATCCAACCATTACTATGTTTGGATTCGAATTGGAAACTGTTACCTGGAATGGGAAAACACAAGGTATCAATCATGAATCAATACAAATAATTCAGGGACTGTTTCCTTTTTCTTTTATTTTCCCATCAAGTCTTGTATGGTAAAGTGGCTGAATGGTTAGCAACTATAAAACAGCCCCTAAGACCAAATGACCATTTTACCCTTACATCCCAACAAACAGATTTCATAATCATCATCAATTTTAACATGAGTGAAGTTGGTGGAAAAAATATTAAGGGCAAGTAGGGGAAGGGTTGGTGTTTTGATACACTAAGCTGTCCAGATTAAGTGGTTAACCAAGAAAGCCCATCAAGTCAAACAAAAAAAGTAAAACATAAATAGCATTGTAACAATGCATACCTTGAACCCTGTAGGCGTAGGACTTTCAAGAAATCCTTCTTCTGTGGACCAAATCCAGGTCAAGGAATTTCTTCTGTAAATCTGGATTGAAATTAGGGCATGTGTCTCCAGAAAAAAGATCAACAAAGAAAGTAAGGACCTTCACATTAACCGATTCAGAGTTGCAATTATCCAATGCATCGAAAAAGACCAAAATATCCCCACACTGAGAGCCAAATCTGTCATCAAGTTCTTTTGAAAGATCTCCATTAGACATGAAAAACTTTAGCAATTGTGCCCTTGAAGGATCCTTTATGATGATGTCTATGATATCAACAGCTTTGGAGACTCCACATTCATTAACAGAGCTATCAACACTTTCTCTTCTCTATCTTTTTGCTCGTTTTTTCTTTTCTTTCCCATTTTCTGCTCAGTCTTGTCGCGCACACACAAAAACCATCTAGGAAGTAGGACGACGTTAGCTCAATGGTAAATTAATTAATATCTGTATATATATATATATATATATATATATATATATGTCTAATAGTGTAAGTGTCTAAAGAAAATGACAAATTATCTTATGTTTCAGATGGTGATGCTTACTGTGTATGCGTTCTTATACGGGAGATTATATCTCTATTTAAGTGGATTAGAAAAAGCGATTATAAAATCAGCAAAGATGCAAGGAGATAAAGCTTTGAAAGCAGCCATGGCTTCTCAATCTGTAGTTCAACTTGGTCTTTTAATGGCGTTACCGATGATTATGGAGATCGGACTCGAAAGAGGCTTCAGAACTGCACTCGGTGACCTAATAATCATGAACCTCCAGCTCTCCGCTGTCTTCTTCACCTTCTCTCTTGGAATCGGTGTTCCGGCGAACAAAAGCTGGGAATCATGGTGGGAGTAAGAACAGGACCACCTCCGATCCACCGGTACAGTCGGTCGTCTGACGAAAATCCTCCTTTCTCTCCGATTCTTCATTTACCAATACAGTATCGTTTACCACCTCAAAGTCGTCCAAAACGATAAATCAATCTTAGTGTACGCTCTCTCATGGCTCGTAATCGTTTTTGTTATCGCATTATTGAAAATCGTGTCTATGGGTAGAAAGAAATTCAGCGTGGATTTCCAATTAATAAGAGCCCAATCTAGTGGAGTGTGAATGAGTTTTTAGGGTTCAATAGTAGTGACGATGGCTTAGGGTTTGCAGATGGTGGTGTGGGGGTCGTCGGTTGATTTACAGAGAGATATGAAGTCGAGACGAAAAGACAAGATTGACCCATCTGGTAATAAACGGACTCGGGAAGCTGAACAAAATGACCCGAGATTGACCCATCTAGTAACAACGCTATTGATGCCATTTCTTCCATTTTCGACTGTTCATCCTCCACTTCCTCTACTGCTACTTCTTCACCATCTTCTATTTTTTCTGTATTTAGACTTGAGAGTATAATTAGGGCTTTTTCTAACAATTTCAACATCGAGTGGGAGATATGGTGGTTCCAGTAGGTAGAAGTGAGGGATGAAGTAGGCAGCAGTCAATGTCGGGAGGGGGAAGGAAGGAGTGTCCATAATTTGGGCAAGAGGGAAAGGAGAAAAAAAAGGAAGGCGGGATTTTTAATTTTTTCAGAATTTCATTTCGCCCTACTGTTAAAGGATGGAACGCGCGTTCCATTAAAAATTATAAAGCGACATCCTTAGACGACACACATTTTATTATAGGTGCCCTCCGTGTTTTTTTTAGACACTAATTTAAGGGCGCTCAATAATGCGTGTCTTCTATCCTTAAATTTTTTGAAGAGATGACATTTTTCTAATGTCACTCTCCTTTGCGTAACATAGATCAATGAGCGTCGTATTTTGCGCGTCGTAAAAGGCCTTTTTTCTAGTAGTGTACCAATTATAGTTATGGACTTAGACACTAATCCAACAGTCTCCCACTTGGATAAGTCTAATAACTATTGTTGCAAGCATGATTCCAACCCGACTAGCAATCATAGCTCTTAAAAGTCGTTGTCGAACTCTGACCTAGTCAATGACGCGTCCATTAGATATGGGATCATATATTCCTCCATTCTTGATATCATATGGACTAAGACATGGACTATACTCATTCTCTTTGTCCACCTGTTGTTTCCCGATTTCTGATTTATGATGACTGACTAATTGAACAAATCAAATCATCTCAGGCCTGGTGTAATCACTAAATCATCGAGGGGCCCACATATATCACCTTTATCCACATATGGTAAAAGGAACGGATAAACTTCGAAAAAAATGCTCGCTTGTACTTAGTCATCAAATTACACAGAACGATATGTTTTATAACATCCAAGTTGCTGGTGCGTTTACATATTTCAATGTGAAACCAACTCGCAACTACAACTCACATGTCTCCGTTTCAATAATATAAGATGTTATCGTCTCATGATCATTCATGATAAAATCCATGAAGTGATTCAAATGAGCATGGGTTGACTCAAATACTCGAATCTTATTCCAGGAGTACTCATGAACATCACAGAATCTTTGTCATAGGCAAACTACATACCCATTCATGAAATTCTTGCCTCAATACCTACTTCCATAGTATGATCGATTGTGGATAGTTTGAATAACCTAGTTATTCGGGAAGTCAAAACATGCAAACTGAAACACAAGAATAATACTAATCCTACAAAGCCCAAAAACTTTTGAGTCATATCGGATACTGATTATTCAATCTATAATGTTTCGAATAATCAACTTAATACTTGAATTAAACAATAGTCGTGCCATACTCCAATCATGCACATTATGTTTGCGTAAACAATAATTATGCCATGCACCAAGAATGTACACTATGTTTGTCTATGGTCCTTACTTTATGAAATGGATCAATTGAAAAACATTTCAAAGATGCTCATTACAAAATTCCAAATCCTTATTGCAAGTGTAATAATTCCAATTTCTTGTCACTGCTAGAATGTGTTAGATTCTAAATTATCATGCAATGATTCTTTTGTAATGTCTTGGTGCCAAAAGTCATAGAGACTTGACCAATGATATTACAAAATATTCCTTTGGAGATTGTTAGAAGACAATTCCATGGAAATGAAATCTCAAATTCAAAGTATATTCCTTTGAACAACCTTCTTTGCATAAAAGTTCTAACTTTTTCATTTATTCTTCAACTCCCGATATGGAATCATTCCATATTTGCTATACGACAACTCTTTACTAATAGACTCCTATCTATTCATAATAATGTCAATATTCTTCATCCATTATTATACTTCCAACTATCCTTATGCGACCAATCTTTGGCGAACCTTAGATTGTCCTTAACAGTTGTTTAACCACTTTAGTCATTTCCGATTATATTCCTTTTTCCCTCTAAATGCCCTAGGCATTCGGAAAATTAGAACATGAGAAGATTATAGCATACTGATGAGAATAAATCTCAGATCCATTAGATCTTTCACAGGTAAAAATATGAAGATCAAACAATTCAAACAGAATAATATTATGAACATAGTATGGAATCAACGTTATGGTTATGATTCAAATGTAGTCACGCCTCAGCAGAGCTCGATGAAGAAATTCCAGTGTAGAGGCGAGCTAGGGTTTACAAAACACAATGAGAAAAATAATAAAAGTGTTACTAACAAAGGATGCATGCATGCACCTTAAATACTAAACCCTAGAAGAAAAACCTGCACGGTTGGACAGGCCCAAACCGACAACCAAAACTGGGCTAAGGACCGAGCCCATGACGCAACACTATAAGCCCAACAATCTCCCCCTTTGCGTCAAATGAGGTG
Source organism: Lactuca serriola (assembly GCF_051521515.1). Taxonomy (NCBI): domain Eukaryota; kingdom Viridiplantae; phylum Streptophyta; class Magnoliopsida; order Asterales; family Asteraceae; genus Lactuca; species Lactuca serriola. The sequence goes on along the minus strand of NC_136410.1, from coordinate 209,185,252 downwards.
AGAGATCATTCCTTTGAGTAGGCTTCATAGTATTCACCACCTTGAATAGCCGAGGGATGATTGCAAGAAGTGTCTGCCAAAATTGAATGTACCACCTCAGCATGTTAGCGAACAACTTCTTGTCGGCTGCTGTGTTCTGATTACACCTCTGAATGATCTTCAAAATGTGCTCCAAGCAAGCGGTTGAGAAGAGGTGCTTGTCAACAAGAGCGAACAGGCATTTCTGACCTTCGCCCCTGATAAACATCATTGTGTGATACTTTGAGTCGATTTTGCCCTTGACCATTGTATTCACATCGACTGCTCTGCCTATCGTTTTGATCGTGGTTCGCTTGTGAATGGCAGAGGCGATCTGTTGGTCCATCTTTGCTAGTACGTAAATGTAGCAAACAAGCATACGCTTGATGTGATCAATAATCGGCTGATACTCCTGTGGATTTGACAGCAAAATGTTCTTGAAGGGTATCCAGTCGTAGGGATTGAGGTTCGACAGATCAACCAGAGTGAACTTATGAACCGAGCCTTCAGAGCCACGAGTCACCTTGAATTTGAAATTAACGAACTTACCATCTGAATAGGGCTTCAGTACCTTGATTGTTGTTATTTTCTATGAGCACCATGTGAAGTACTGTGGCTGAGCGAACTCTAGATAGAACTCTAGCAGATCCCGATCCACCTTTGGGTCCGGAGAAGGGATAGCAGCATTTGAATTGAAGCAGTGAAAGATGAATGCCTTTCGAGTGATTGGCATGTCAAACTGTGCATCCTTGGAGTTCTCAAGCCCAAACGACATGACTGGTTCGAGCCAAAGAACACTTGGTTCATCTATAGCACACCTTTGGAGCGAATCAAAGGTCCACTCTGGTAAAATAGACTTCTTTTTCTCCAAGAGCTCCTTTTCTTTTTGCTTTTTCTCCACGTGAGCTGTTTGCTTCTTGAACTTTTCAGCAAGCTCTTTCTCAGAAAGCTTTGTTTTCTAATAAGGTTTTTCTGGAATTTCGCCCAAAGTGTCTTCATCATCAGTGTAATCTTCACCGTTCTTCTTCTTCCTTTTACTAACTGAAGCTTCATTAACCTTCGGTTCAGCTGTTGGTTTTGGTTTAGTAGGAGGTTGAGTTTTTTTGCCTTTTCTCCCCCTTGTTTCGGCTGGACACCAGTCACCAGAACACCCTCAATACGACTAAGGATGTCCAGTGCAGGTCAGAGTTTCTAAGCCAAATGCGTTCGGATGGTAATAGTCATGATGGGTCGTGGGCGTCAAGGAGGTGAAGCAAAATGAAGTGAACATCGCCAACAGAGATTCGGATAACCTCCCTCTCAGATTTCAATCATTGAGCTCAGCTGTTGTAGTGTGAAGCTCGAGGTTCTGCATCTTTAGCTGAGCGGTTCGTTTGTCCATCTCATCCATGATACGATTTTCCACAGCCAACTCTGCTTCCAGTTGAGTCAATCGATCATTGCATTATCATGCAGAGTGGCATTGGCTGCTTCGATAACTTGATGAGCAGCTTCAAGATTGGATCTTTCAGCTTGAAGAGAACGCTGAAGATTATCAACCGAACGTTCACGGTCTGAGAGTTCTTCTGAGCAGCTGCTTGCAAGGAATCCAAAAAGAGACGAGCCTCAGAAATTAGTTTATCGAATTTTGCGGTCGCTTCTTTGCATTCCTTCGTGGAGGCCTCAATAGCAAGAGAGGCCTTTTGGCATTAGGAAGAAGTGGCATCAATAGCCTTCGCTGCAGCAGTGAGAGATGCATTATGTTCTTGAACAACAGAGGAGAACAATGCTTTGAGAGCAGCGGCTGAGTAGGCACCAGTGGAGGAGGAGGAAAGCATTTGATAAAGTTTGTCATTGACTGCCTTGAGATGACGCTTGGTCACTATAGCATCTTCATCTTCATCACTATGCACACAGTAAGGACTAAAATAAGTGGAATCAAATTCCAAGTCCTCACCTCCAAGAACTGGTGTGGTGTCAGTGGATTGGGTAGGTGATAAGGGTTTGTAGTGATGGGGGGTTTGGTTGTTACTGGTGGTTCGGTTGTAACAAGCGGTGTGGGTGCTGTGGAATGAGCCCCCGTAGTAGTTGTGGTAGTGGTAGTTTCTATGACGATTGGATTAGGGATGGGAATTGTGGATGATGGTTGGGAGGTAGTAATGGGAAAAATTGGAGGGATGGAGATTGGTACAGAAATGAGTGGAGGAGAAGGGGGTTGGGAACGAACGGGTATTTCAGGGTAGGAGAGCGAGGCAGGGTATCACCATGACCCGAAGACTCTTCATCAGAGCTTTCGCTGTATGATTCTGAGGGAGCAGTTGATTTGTGTTTATGAGGAACATACTCTGAGTCTGAATCGCTTCAAGATTGGAGTATGAGTCTCCGAGTGGGCTTCTTCTGCTTAGGCTGTGAAGGAGCAGCCTTGTCTGACTTTCGCTTCTTGGGGGTTGGACCCTTGGTTGGTTTAGCGACATTCCCCTCCTTCTGTGTTTCATTTTTCTTTCTTCTCTTAGCTGGCTTGTCAACCTCTTCAATGGAGCGAACCATGGCTGGTGTGAGTTCCTTTGGACCAGATGAAGGAAGCTTGTTGTCTTGTTGATGAACATTGCTTGCTTCAGACACACAGGCAAGAATGACATTAGGGATCGATCCACTGAAGGAAAATTTAGTAGGATTTGTGACAATAATCTTGGTGGTGTGAAAGGTGGCAATGAAGGAGAGAAGAGAGTCCACCATGATTGGAACGTGGAGACGATCCATTTCCCACTTTGTGATGATGGACCAGTACCTTCCACATGAGATCTCTGAATGTCTGGATGAAGAGTACAAGCTTTGAACCTATTGTTGCCAAATGATGGACCCATAGTCCAAATTAATCCCGTGATATAGCCCATAAAGCAACGTCATAAACGACTTGCTTGATCCATCTGAGTCGGCTATACGCTTAGAGAGTCCTTTGAATAGTAGAGTGAAGAGGCCATTCCATTGAGGAGGAAGGAAGGACTTCTTGAACTTGGTAATAGTGGCTAGGGTTTCAGTGTACCCCATTTGATAGAACATGGAGAACAGTTGACCAGTAGTGATCGATTCAGGGTTTACCAAAGTGGGTTCTTGAGAGAGACCAACTAGGGCACAGAAGCGGTTCTTGGAGATAAGGGTCTTCTCATTGTGGATTTCAAAGTGAATCCTCGCATCAAACTTGTCGTAGTAAGCAGTTGAATAGGTGAGTGAGAGGCAGGATATGCGAAAAACTTCGACCTTGGATAGAGCGTCGACAAGAATCGAGTACTTGAGACATCCGACAACATATAGCATGTAGGGTTCATAGATGAAGGGTGTAAGATCAATCATCAGGTTTTGTTGAGGTTTGATTGTGAGATGGGTGGAGTGAACAGATATGTTGTCAACTAAAGAGGAGTCTGTCATTGTTGAAGCTTTGAGAGGAAGAAGGTGAACAGTGAGAGAAATCGCTCTTTTCCTTTGAGAGAATATGTAAGTGATAAAAGAGTAAAGTGGAGTGTGGCAAAACCTTTTATACGTATAAGTAGGAGATAGAAAAATCTGGCTGATATCTTGGTTTAATTTGAAAACCATGCCTGATATGACAGAGTGAACAGTTGTCATACCCGATGATGACGCAGGAAAGAGAACGCTCGTTTCCGTTTTACACGCCATTCCATAAAAAGTGCTTTTTCAAATTGTCAAAACGATTGGATAACTGCTTACTCAGCTTTAACTTTATCCCAAGCGTCGCACCCATATTTCACTTGAACCATCATTGCCTTTTAACTTTATCGAGCATTAGAATACTTGAAGAAACGAAGTTGGAACAAGTAGGGCATCATTAATAGAAGTAGATTTTGGAAAATCAAAGATTTTCGTGCACAGAGTGTAAAAGGTAAAGAAATAAAGAAAACTTTTTGTTGGTAGTTGTGATGTCTTATTGAGACATAAAGCAATTGATTATGGGCACGAATCTCTTCCTTCAAAGTCAAGAGAGACTTTAAAGTGCTTGTGTGTCTTCCCATTAAATAACAATCAAGTACTTGTTAAGAAGTATTGAAAGGCATCTTTTTAATTAAAGCTTATAAAGTGTGGCTTTCGCTTCAATTCATGATTTCGATACTTGATATAAGATCGAAACTGAACGAAGCACTTGTGAGATCAATGTGATCTGTTGAACAAGTAGGTAGGGAAGATATTTATTAACTTGTGGACAAGTGAGAAATCTCAAAAAAAAAACTTAACTGGATCCATGGGGAAGAAAAATCTTGGTAATAGAAATTTTCAAAAGGATCACTAAAAATAAAATAAAAAAGATTTCATATAAGAACTGCAATCATAATGATGTTGTACTGTCAATTCATTAATTGTGTTGAATTGTAGGTTTCACTTAGTACATAGTGACACGAGACTAAGATCGTTAACACAAATTTTTGTATAACCATAAACCTCAGTGGTAAATGCTGAGAGTCTCAAGGGTTACATTGGTGAGATGAAGTGTGATGAAGAAAAATTATATAGGTGATATAAGAAACGAATGTACCTCTGGTATAAAAGAAGGACAAAACAGAAAACTCTAAGCTCAATATGAGTAGAGTAAGTTAGTGTGACATCCCCATTTTTACGGCCAGAAAAGACCGATTTTGTTTATGCTTTATAAAAATCAGAGTACTTTTAATAAAAATGTTGCGGAATTTCTTCCTAGAAAAACATGATAGTCGCGTTATCAAAGCATTTCTAAAGAAATATATTTTTATTCACTTTTAAAACATTTGGGATGTCATTGTCAATAAAGAAACATAAGCATAAACAGAACTTACATTCATTTACTCTAGTGATCTACATCTCTTTTAAATCTCTCAGTGTAATGTGACCTCATATCAACACCTGTGATATAAATAAACTAAGTGGGTCAGGTTGGGAAACCTGGTGAGTACATAGGGTTTTCAACCCACAATTGTCACGACTTACAATTTTGCTATGAAATTCTACTCTCATGCAATCATTCACCTAGGGTAATAACTTGTACTCTAAGTGAATACTATACTCTATTCTCATTCAAATATATCTCATATGTTTAAATAAGGTTTGGAAACCCTAGATATCCCGACTCAAGTTCATTATGGACTATGATTCTCTTATTGGACCTAATGGGCCAATAAACCCTTAACTTAATTCTTTTAAGCAAAGAGTCTTAAGTTGGGCCTTATTTGAACTCACATTCATTAAGATATAGTATTTTGGGCTTTAATGGGCCTAGAATGACCCACACCTTTCTCATGGACCTATTGGGCCGAGAACTACCCTAAAGGCCCAATGGGTCGAAAATTTTGTTTATGGGCTTCATAATATCGAACCAAAGAAAGAATTGAGCCAAGCTAATTCACCCTCCTTCCTCCTAGCCCAATTCTCGGCCCATTATCTATTTAAATAAAAAAAAGGGAGAAATTAGCTAATTAGCTTAATGCATGACACATCATTTTTATTTGGAGGATAACCAAGTCATTTACACACCATGTAACAATGCATTCACATATATCCATGCAACACCTTATCTCTTCCTTCTCTCTCCCCATAATTCACGGCCATAAGGCTTTTCCCACCCTCATCTCTCATTTCAAACACAACAATCTCTTGTCTTTACCTCTTATACTCAAGGAAATCCTCTCTTCCTTCCTCATCAAAAATCGTGGATGTGTATGGGTGTTTCAAGAGTGTTCTTCAAGGTTTCAAACTCTTGGTAAGTTGTTATCATGTATAAACTTAATGTTAAGAATTCGTTCTTACGTAGCCTTAATTCATGATCTAACTCCCTAGAACCATCTAAGTTCGAAAATCTCCACAAGGAGTTGCTAGGGCCGAAATCTTCTCTCACATCTTCATCAAAACCAAATCCAAATCTCAAGGTGAGCTTGATACTCCCTATTTTCTGTTTTATAAGTTTTGTGGGGGGGGGGGGGGAATACAAGTGAAAGTGTAGATCTATATGTGTTTTGTATGTCTTGTATGATTTCTATGCTTATATGTGTGTTTTGTATGATTATGATGTTGGATCTAGACATAAGCCCCTAAAAATCGAGATATACTTTATGTTAAATGATACTAGCATCAAATATATTTCTACATACAAAGTATTCCAAGAAAAATAGCTAAGTGGGTTAATAACATCTTCTTTGGGCTAAAAACTCAATTTTTGGACACAAAATGTTAAAAATATAAAGTTAACGGGACCAAAGTGACATATTACGAATTCTGATGGATGAGAGGAGTCAAAACAGTTTCAATAAAATATTTTCTGGAAATATACTCATTTGGAGGATTAAAAATATAAATTTCAAGCTTAATGGGCTAAAAATGACATTTCCGGCCCAATAGGGTCCAATATGCGACAATTTATGTTTTGGAGGGCTGAAACTGTGTTTTTTCAATAAAACAGTGGACTATTAGTGTTCTAAGTCCTTTTCAAAGGTTAAAAATGCTTTTCATAATTAAAAAGGACCAAAGTTGCAAAAAATTTCCAATTTGGACCAAAAATATAAAAGTTGCGAAAAAGAGGGGTTATAACTGAGAAAACTGTATTTTCAGGGACTAAAACTGTTTTCAACTAACAATGTGCTGTAAAATATCAATTTCAATAAGTTTTGGTGTTAAAATGCCAAGAAAAATGGTTTAAGGACTAAACCGGAAATTTATTTATTCAAAGGATTGAAAAAGTAAAATTTACAACATAAAGAGGAGCTGTAACATAAAATTTTCAATGTTAATTCAATACATCCGTTGTGATTAAATATTGACACTGCGACTACCCACGAATTACAATACACAACAACACCAAAAATCATTATCAAACGAATTGATTCGGTCTCGAATCAATAACAAATCCGAAACTACTAACACGACGACAACTCGATTATACACGGAAAATTTGGGAATTCAATACACACGCGAGAGTGCACCGACGTCGATACACCATCTTTGGGCTCAAAAGTGTAAAATCTTGTTTGTTGGGCCTAGCTAGCCCAATGACCTGATCTTTAGGCCCGAAGACATCAACCTTACGAGTTGTTGGGTCTTACATGATCCAACACAGCGTAAAAGGACTTTCAATGGAAAACGTGCTGCTGGTCCCCAAGGGTCCTTCGGTACTGCTAGAAAAGTCGAGACTTCTCAAATGCGAGTTGGGCTAAGGGTCCTTCGCATTCACTATAGCCTTGAACGACGTAGGGAATTACCGGGGGTTTCGCACCTTCTTTTTCCTCTCGGTCGTGGGGCTACATGAGTCCGGGGGGTTGGATTATGTGAATAAGTGCGAGCGACGCCTAAGGGATCGTTTGTACGGTTGTCAATTGGTCGTTTTCATTAACGTACGTTACAACAATTCACAACCCACTGTTTATCCAACGCCTCCGGAGCTCAACGAATACACCTGTCGTAACGAAATAACAACACATGAACTATTTAAAGTAAAGTGATAGGAAAACGTCGGGTTTTCCTAGGGTTTTCAACTATTACACCTACGAACTACATAACGAGTTTTACAAATCGTACGCTTACAACTATAGAAAACAAACAAGCATACTTATGGATCTTCACACCTTTTTTACTATACTATTTTCAGAAAATATCGGATTTTCTGGTGGTTTTCAAACAATACAAAACATTGGATTTCAAGCACTACTTATGAACTCACCAACATTTCATATGTTGACGTTTTCAAAATACTTGTATTCTCAGGTAACAGATAAAGTGAAGGATGAATTGTACTCTATGACGTTTTGCTGTTGTTTAATTAGTATCGAACAATTACTTTTGAGAATGTAACGTTTTGAGACAATGTAATGGATGTAAACACTATCAGTTGTGATATTTAAATGTTGGTGACGAATGATGTTATGTTTCATGTATATTCATTGTGATGGTATTCAATTGAGTCACAACAGCCCCCGGACGTTTCCGCCGTCTGGTTCAGGGGTGTGACAGGTTGGTATCAGAGCTCTGTTTATAGTGAACTAGCATATCTACCAATACATTGATATGCAACTATAAACCAAAAGAGGGACTAACATAACTCTGAACAAAACAAGTAAAACATAACAATAAAACACCCTTGCTTGTATTAGGAACGAGAACTTAACATCGAACCAAACAAGATAATGCTAGTATCTCGGTTAATTCAGGACTGTTCTTAGTTGTATCAAGGGGCGGATGTAGCCTGATCAACTACATTCCCTCCAAGGTACAACCATCACATGTCGTGAAGAAATCGTGATAGCTAGGAACCTAAAATCATACCCCTTAATCTCCAAAAAGGGAACCTCAACTGAATCCATGCAATAGTTGTAGAATTATAGGAGTAATTGGTATGCTATTTGTTTCTAGTATTCATAGCCCTTCGCGCAATACGCTATAGACGAGTATCATTAGCCAGGAAACCTTATCTCCCTAGTCAAGGAATAGTAGGGTGGCTCGACCCAGAGGAAGAACCCCAGGAGGAACACGAAGTAGAACTCGCAGGCAAACCCGCCGATTCAGTAAGTGGACCTTGAAGAGGAAGAGCCAGAGGGCAATGATGATGATGACTCGGATGTAGAATCCGATGACCTCAATCCTCCATGTAAAGCCAGAGTACCGACATATCGTGTTGGCCCCATTGGCCCCATGCCCCCTTAGGCTCACGATATTTGGAGATAGAGTCGCCAGTAGGGGATACGACCACACCAGGGTAGGAACCGAGGTCTCTCTGACCATTCGCCATAGAGGACCAGCTGATCGGGCCCTCCTAGTCGTGGTCCGACGCACCCGAGGTATTGATAACCAAGCTCAGGACACCGCTAATCGAACGAAACAAATGTGGTTTGCTATTAAGAGGGATGAGAGGCAAACACGGGAAGTGAATGGAGACTCTCGAGTGAGACAGTTAGTTTGGGAGGTACGCCTACGAGATACCGAGCAACAGGTAGCTCGTCTCTGAGGTGCATCCACTTCATCAGCATCATCACCAGACACTTCCCGCCACGATTAGGATCAGCTTTTTCTAGTTTCCCCTACTATCCGACATGACTCTCTTCGTGTACTAAGATGGTATTTACCCCTGAAACAATTATGTGTTATATTTATTTCATATTGCTACAAAGACTCAATTATATGCACAAGCGAACCCTCGAGACCACTAGAGACTTAAGGATCTCGAAACCAAACCACCCTATATACTCTAAGGATAAACGTGTCGATCGTGCCAAATCTGTGATTACCTACTACCGTATATACATCATAGGGATGTTGATGGAAGCAGTAAGAACTATACAACAAGATGCAAAGTATTATGGAGTACAACCAGGAATGACGATCATTACTTACAATCTAGATTATCAACGAGCAGCAGGAAAATGCCATCTCGCAAGAATAACAAGCGCACTCGCGAGACACCACTCCTGCAGATGGACTCTGCTACATTTCAAGCTGCTGTAACGGCGGCAGTAACCGCTGCTATGGCACAAATCAATGCGAACAACCCCATTAGAGACGAGAATAGCATTGAAAACTCCAGACAAAGGAACGAACATGGAAACCATCAAGTGACAACCTATCAAGGAACTCCAAACCCCAAGCTCAAGAGCAGGAAGCTGAGGACTGGAAGTAAGAGAAAGGGGCGACACACTCAAGGGTTCTTAAGGGAGCAACATGTCGTTGCTGTTCATGCGACCATGACCCTTATTACACCAGCAACCGGGAGACCATATGCTGGAAACCTTCCAAAATGCAACCAGTGCAAATTCCATTATAATGGAGCCTGCAGAGAGATGCATTGTAACAAATGCAACCGAAAGAATCACATCGCCAAATTCTGTAGAACTTATCTATGCCAGAATCGCCAGCCAAATGAAAAGGACAACAATCGCAACAACCCTAACAACAACACCAATGATGAGACCAGTCACACCTGCTATAGGTGTGGAGGAACTAGTCACATCAGGCGCAATTGCCCCAGGAATAACAATCGAAGAGCAGAAGGATCAGAAATGGTATTGACCTTGGGTCAAGGCGAAGCAATCCAAAACCCAACGGTTGTTACTGGTACGTTCCCACTTGACAACTCTTTCGCTTACCTCTTATTCAATGGTAAATCCGAGCGAAGTTTCGATTAGTATCAAATTCAAACACTTACTAAAACAACATCCCCAAAGCTAAGCTAAGCCTTTTCAATGGACATGGCCAATGGGGAAAACCGATTTAACTTAAGGTATTTATGTGGAGTACACCTTAACACTAGACAACCATTCATTACAAATAGGTTTCATGCCAGTAAATATTAGGAGTTTTAATGTGATAATCGTCATGGTTGGGTTAAGCCCCCACCGTGCTGATACTATGTGTCACGAGAAGGCCGTTTGCCTTCACCTTCGTAATCACAAAAACTCTAATAATCCATGGTGATAAACCTGGCGCAAATCCTCTTTCTATCTCGTGTATCAAGGCACAGAAGTGCCTGCACCAGAAGAACTACGTTTTCCTCACTCTTGTTGTGGACCAGACCAAGGATGAAGTAAGCATACCAGGCATTCTTTTAGCATGCGATTTTCCGGATGTATTTCCTAAAGAACTTTCGGGAATACCTCCAGAAAGACAAGTCGAATTTCAAATCAACCTCATATTGGGAACTACATCAATTGCCAATTCACCCTATGGGATGACTCTCGCCGAAAGATTCACGAGTTACCCAGTCTATTGAGAAGAATTGTTACACAAAGGACTCATCAGACCAAGCTCCTCATCCCGAAGAGCTCCGATCTTGTTCTTCAAGGAGACAAATTCTTCGGAAGCTCCAAGGAGCTAGTTACTTCTCTAAAAATAGATCTAAGAACCGGTTATCATCAACTTCGAGCCCGAGAAGAGGACATTCCAACAACTGCCTTCCGAACTCGTCAAGACCATTTCAAATTCATTGTCATACCCTTCGGTCTAACGAACGCTCCCACACTATTCATGGGCCCTATGAACCAAGTTTTCTCAACTACTCCTAGTCAGCCTTTCCTTATTTCCATCAATAACATACTCATCTTCCAACGAAGCAAGAACAAAACATTGTTAACACCTACTACCAGCCTCAAAAGCATCAAAGCCTGGGAATATCACGATGAAAGCATTGCACGGATGGATAAATCCCTCGAAGTCGAAAGAGAAAGTTTATTGTTATAAGAGTTGCGTTTGGCGCTATCCGAGTGATCGTCGATAGGTTAACCCAATCTGCCCATTTCCTGCTAATACAGATCGTGAGACTCCATGAAGTATTAGTGCCTACTATCTCGGATCGAGATAACGGGTTTACTTGAAGACTTTCACACTCACTTCAGAGGACTATGGGAACACAGCCAGATATGAGCGTTTCTTACCACCTTCAAACCAGTAGCCAAGGAAAACGAATCATTCAACCACTCGAAGTCATGCTATCAGTCTGGGTGTTTGAAATCAACAAGTCTGGGGATACCCTGTTTCCCTTGACTACATCCTCATACAATAACAATTATTGCACGAGCAATAACATTGCTCCTTTCGAAACTCTTTATAGTAACAAATGCTGATCACTCGCCAGTATTCTTATGAGACTAGAAACCATTTGCGAAACAACAGAGGAAATAATCCAAATTAAAGCTTGACTTCAAGGATCGCGAGACCGACAGGAGAGCTATTCTGAAAAGCGGCGTAAGCCATTAGGATGTCAAGTCGGCGATCGCGTGTTATTAAAAGAATCTCCTTTGAAAGGAATGATTCTCTTTGAGAAACGAGAAAACTAAACCCACGATACATCGGGCCGTTCGAGATTTTTGCTCGGATTGGTCTAAAGACTTGTAGGCTGCAACTACCAGTAGAGCTCAGCAACGTACACCCTGTGTTCAGCGTCTCGAAATCTGAAAAAGTGCCTATCAGGCAAAACTCTTATCATTCCTTTATAAGGGATCGAAATAAACAAGAATCTCATGTTCGTCCAAGAAACCAATCGAGGTGTTTTAGATAGGGAAGTAGAGCATACAAAGCAAAGCCACATTTTCATTGCGAAGGTTTGGTGGAACGCTACGCGTGGACCTAAATTCACAAGGGAAACGCGACGACCAGATGAAGTACCTACTCTCTCAATAATGAACCTACCCTTCAAAAGAATTTCGGGACGAAATTCCCTCTAACGGGGGGATGATCTCACAACTTGGAATTTTGCTAGGAAATTCTGCTCTCATGCAATCATTCACCTAGGGTAATAACTTGTACTCTAAGTGAATACTATACTCTATTCTCATTCAAATATATCTCATATGTTTCCCGACTCAAGTTCATTATGGACTATGATTCTCTTATTGGACCTAATGGGCCAATAAACCCTTAACTTAATTCTTTTAAGCAAAGAGTCTTAAGTGGGGCCTTATTTGAACTCACATTAATTAAGATATAGTATTTTGGGTTTTAATGGGCCTAGAATGACCCACACCTTTCTCATGGATCTATTGGGCCGAGAACTACCCTAAAGGCCCAATGGGCTGAAAATTTTCTTTATGGGCTTCATAATTTCGAACCAAAGAAAGAATTGAGCCAAGCTAATTCACCCTCCTTCCTCCTAGCCCAATTCTCGGCCCATTATCTATTTAAATAAAAAAAGGGAGAAATTAGCTAATTAGCTTAATGCATGACACATCATTTTTGTTTGGAGGATAACCAAGTCATTTACACACCATGTAACAATGCATTCACATATATCCATGCAACAGCTTATCTCTTCCTTCCCTCTCCCCATAATTCACGGCCATAAGGCTTTTCCCACCCCCATCTCTCATTTCAAACACAACAATCTCTTGTCTTTACCTCTTATACTCAAGGAAATCCTCTCTTCCTTCCTCATCAATAATCGTGGATGTGTATGGGTGTTTCAAGAGTGTTCTTCAAGGTTTCAACCTCTTGGTAAGTTGTTATCATGTATAAACGCCTACATTCCATCTTAATGTTAAGAATTCGTTCTTACATAGCCTTAATTCATGATCTAACTCCCTAGAACCATCTAAGTTCGAAAATCTCCACAAGGAGTTGCTAGGGCCGAAATCTTCTCTCAAATCTTCATCAAAACCAAATCCAAATCTCAAGGTGAGCTTCATACTCCCTATTTTCTGTTTTATAAGTTTTGTGTGGGGGGGGGGGGGGGAATACAAGTGAAAGTGTAGATCTATATGTGTTTTGTATGTCTTGTATGATTTCTATGCTTATATGTGTGTTTTGTATGATTATGATGTTGGATCTAGACATAATCCCCTAAAAATCGAGATATACTTTATGTTAAATGATACTAGCATCAAATATATTGATACATAAAAAGTATTCCAAGAAAAATAGCTAAGTGGCTTAATAACATCTTCTTTGGGCTAAAAACTCAATTTTTGGACACAAAATGTTAAAAATATAAAGTTAAAGGGCCCAAAATGACATATTACGAATTCTGATGGATGAGAGGAGTCAAAACAGTTTCAATAAAATATTTTCTGGAAATATACTCATTTGGAGGATTAAAAATATAAATTTCAAACTTAATGGGCTAAAAATGACATTTCTGGCCCAATAGGGCCCAATATGCGAAATTTTCTGTTTTGGAGGGCTGAAACTGTGTTTTTTTGGTAAAACGGTGGACTATTAGTGTTCTAAGTCATTTTCAAAGGTTAAAAATGCTTTTCATAATTAAAAAGGACCAAAGTTGCAAAAATTTTCCAATTTGGACCAAAAATGTAAAAGTTGCAAAAAAGAGGGGTTATAACCGAGAAAACTGTATTTTCAGGGACTAAAACTGTTTTCAACTAAAAATGTGCTAGAAAATATCAATTTCAATAAGTTTTGGTGTTAAAATGCCAAGAAAAATGGTTTAAGGACTAAACCGAAAATTTATTTATTCAAAGGATTGAAAAAGTAAAATTTACAACATAAAGAGGGGCTGTAACAGAAAAATTTCAATGTTAATTCAATACATTCGTTCTGATTAAATATTGACACTGCGACTACCGACGAATTACAATACACAACAACACCAAAAATCGTTATCAAACGAATTGATTCGGTCTCGAATCAATAACAAATCCGAAACTACTAACACGACGACAACTCGATTTATACACGGAAAATTTGGGAATTCAATACACACACGAGAGTGCACCGACGTCGATACACCATCTTTGGGCCCAAAAGTGTAAAATCTTGTTTGTTGGGCCTAGCTAGCCCAATGACCTGATCTTTAGGCGTGAAGACATCAACCTTACGAGTTGTTGGGTCTTACATGATCCAACACAGCGTAAAAGGACTTTCAATGGCAAACGTACTGCTGGTCCCCAAGGGTCCTTCGGTACTGCTAGCAAAGTCGAGACTTCTCAAATGCGAGTTGGGCTAAGGGTCCTTTGCATTCACTATAGCCTTGAACGACGTACGGAATTACCGGGGGTTTCGCACCTTCTTTTTCCTCTCGGTCGTGGGGCTACAAGAGTCCGGGGGGTTGGATTATGTGAATAAGTGCGAGCGACGCCTAAGAGATCGTTTGTACGGTTGTCAACTAGTCGTTTTCATTAACGTACGTTACAACAATTCACAACCCACTGTTTATCCAACGCCTCCGGAGCTCAACGAATACACCTGTCGTAACGAAATAACAACACATGAACAATTTAAATTAAAGTGATAGGAAAACGTCGGGTTTTCCTAGGTTTTCAACTATTACACCTATGAACTACATAACGAGTTTTACAAATCGTACGCTTACAACTATAGAAAACAAACAAGCATACTTATGGATCGTCACACCTTTTTGACTATACTATTTTCAGAAAATATCGGATTTTCTGGTGGTTTTCAAACAATACAAAACATTGGATTTCAAGCAATACTTATGAACTCACCAACATTTCATATGTTGACGTTTTCAAAATACTTGTATTCTCAGGTAACAGATAAAGTGAAGGATGAATTGTACTCTATGACGTTTTGCTGTTGTTTAATTAGTATCGAATAATTACTTTTGAGAATGTAACGTTTTGAGACAATGTAATGGATGTAAACACTATCAGTTGTGATATTTAAATGTTGGTGACGAATGATGTTATGTTTCATGTATATTCATTGTGATGGTATTCAATTGAGTCACAACAGCCCCCGGACGTTTCCGCCGTCTGGTTCGGGGGTGTGACAGGTTGGTATCAGAGCTCTGTTTATAGTGAACTAGCATATCTAACCATACATTGATATGCAACTATAAACCAAAAGAGGGACTAACATAACTCTTAACAAAACAAGTAAAACATAACAATAAAACACCCTTGCTCGTATTAGGAACGAGAACTTAACACCGAACCAAACAAGATAATGCTAGTATCTCGGTTAATTCAGGACTGTTCTTAGTTGTATCAAGGGGCGGATGTAGCCTGATCAACTACATTCCCTCCAAGGTACAACCATCACATGTCGTGAAGAAATCGTGATAGCTAGGAACCTAAAATCATACCCCTTAATCTCCAAAAAGGGAACCTCAACTGAATCCATGCAATAGTTGTAGAATTATAGGAGTAATTGGTATGCTATTTGTTTCTAGTATTCATAGCCCTTCGCGCAATACGCTATAGAAGAGTATCATTAGCCAGGAAACCTTATCTCCCTAGTCAAGGAATAGTAGGGTGGCTCGACCCAGAGGAAGAAACCCAGGACGAACACGAAGTAGAACTCGCAGGCAAACCCGCCGAGTCAGTAAGTGGACCTCGAAGAGGAAGAGCCAGAGGGCAATGATGATGATGACTCAGATGTAGAATCCGAAGACCTCAATCCTCCATGTAAAGCCATAGTACCAACATATCGTGTTGGCCCCGGTGGCCCCATTCCCCCTTAGGCACACGATATTTGGAGATAGAGTCGCCAGCAGGGGATACGACCACACCAGGGTAGGAACCGAGGTCTCTCTGACCATTCGCCATAGAGGACCAGCTGATCGGGCCCTCCCAGTCGTAGTCCGACGCACCCGAGGTATTGATAACCAAGCTCAGGACACCCCTAATTGAACGAAACAAATGGGGTTTGCTATTAAGAGGTATGAGAGGCAAACACGGGAAGTGAATGGAGACTCTCGAGCGAGACAGTTAGTTTGGGAGGTACGCCTACGAGATACCGAGCAACAAGTAGCTCGTCTCCGAGGTGCATCCACTTCATCAGCATCACAACCAGACACTTCCCACCACGATTAGGATCAGCCTTTTCTAGCTTCCCCTACTATCCGACATGACTCTCTTTCGTGTACTAAGATCGTACTTACCCCTGAAGCAATTATGTGTTATATTTATTTCATATTGCTACAAAGACTCAATTATATGCACAAGCGAACCCTCGAGACCACTAGAGACTTAAGGATCTCGAAACCAAACCACCCTATATACTGTAAGGATAGACGTGTCGATCGTGCCAAATCTGTGATTACCTACTACCGTATATACATCATAGGGATGTTGATGGAAGTAGTAAGAATTATACAACAAGATGCAAAGTATTATAGAGTACAACCAGGAATGACAATCATTACTTACAATCTAGATTATCAACGAGCAACAGGAAAATGCCATCTCGCAAGAATAACAAGCGCACTCGCGAGACACCGCTCCTGCAGATGGACTCTGCTACATTTCAAGCTGCTGTAACGGCGGCAGTAACCGCTACTATGGCACAAATCAATGCGAACAACCCCATTAGAGACGGGAATAGCATTGAAAACTCCAGACAAAGGAACGAACATGGAAACCATCAAGTGACAACCTATCAAGGAACTCCAAACCCCAAGCTCAAGAGCAGGAAGCTGAGGACTAGAAGTAAGAGAAAGGGGCGACACACTCAAGGGTTCTCAAGGGAGCAACATGTTGTTGCTGTTCATGCGACCATGACCGTATTACACCAGAAACCGGGAGACCATATGCTGGAAACCTTCCAAAATGCAACCAGTGCAAATTCCATCATAATGTAGCCTGCAGGGAGATGCATTGTAACAAATGCAACTGAAAGAATCTCATCGCCAAATTCTGTAGAACTTATCCATGCCAGAATCGCCAGCCAAATGAAAACGACAACAATCGTAACAACCCTAACAACAACACCAATGATGAGACGAGTCACACCTGCTATAGGTATGGAGGAACTAGTCACATCAGGCGCAATTGCCCCAGGAATAACAATCGAGGAGCAGAAGGATCAGAAATGGTATTGACCTTGGGTCAAGGCGAAGCAATCCAAAACCCAACGGTTGTTACTGGTACGTTCCCACTTGACAACTCTTTCGCTTACCTCTTATTCAATGGTAAATCCGAGCGAAGTTTCGATTAGTATCAAATTCAAATACTTACTAAAACAACATCCCCAAAGCTAAGCTAAGCCTTTTCAACGGACATGGCCAATGGGGAAAACCGATTTAACTTAGGGTACTTATGTGGAGTACACCTTAAAACTAGACAACCATTCATTACAAATAGGTTCCATGCCAGTAAATATTAGGAGTTTTAATGTGATAATCGTCATGGTTGGGTTAAGCCCCCACCGTGCTGATACTATGTGTCGCGAGAAGGCCGTTTGCCTTGACCTTCGTAATCACAAAAACTCTAATAATCCATGGTGATAAACCTGGCGCAAATCCTCTTTCTATCTCGTGCATCAAGGCATAGAAGTGCCTGCACCAGAAGAACTACGTTTTCCTCACTCTTGTTGTGGACAAGACCAAGGATGAAGTAAGCATACCAGGTATTCTTTTAGCATGCGATTTTCCGGATGTATTTCCTGAAGAACTTTCGGGAATACCTCCAGAAAGACAAGTCGAATTTCAAATCGACCTCATATTGGGAACTACATCAATTGCCAATTCACCCTATGGGATGACTCTCGCCAAAAGATTCACGAGTTACCCAGTTAATTGAGAAGAATTGTTGCACAAAGGACTCATCAGACCAAGCTCCTCATCCCGAAGAGCTCCGATCTTGTTCTTCAAGGAGACGAATTCTTCGGAAGCTCCAAGGAGCTAGTTACTTCTCTAAAAATAGATCTAAGAACCGGTTATCATCAACTTCGAGCCCGAGAAGAGGACATTCCAAAAACCGCCTTCCGAACTCGTCACGACCATTTCAAATTCATTGTGATACCCTTCGGTCTAACGAACGCTCCCACACTATTCATGGGCCCTATGAACCAAGTTTTCTCAACTACTCCTAGTCAGCCTTTCCTTATTTCCATCAATAACATACTCATCTACCCACGAAGCAAGAACAAAACATTGTTAACACCTACTACCAGCCTCAAAAGCATCAAAGCCGGGGAATATCACGATGAAAGCACTGCAGGGATGGATAAATCCCTCGAAGTCGAAAGACAAAGTTTATTGTTATAAGAGTTGAGTTTGGCGCTATCCGAGTGATCGTCGATAGGTTAACCCAATCTGCCCATTTCCTGTTAATACAGATCGTGAGACTCCATGAAGTATTAGTGCCTACTATCTCGGATCGAGATAATGGGATTACTTCAAGACTTTCACAGTCACTTCATAGGACTATGGGAACACATTCAGATATGAGCATTTCTTACCACCTTCAAACCAATAGCCAAGGCAAACGAACCATTCAACCACTCGAAGTCATGCGATCAGTCTGGGTGTTTGAAATCAACAAGTCTGGGGATACCCTGTTTCCCTTGACTAAATCCTCATACAATAACAATTATTGCACGAGCATTAAGATTGCTCCTTTCGAAACTCTTTATAGTCATAAATGCTGATCACTCGCCAGTATTCTTATGAGACCAGAAACCATTTGCGAAACAACAGAGAAAATAATCCAAATTAAAGCTTGACTTCAAGCATCGCGAGACCGACAAAAGAGCTATTCTGAAAAGCGGCGTAAGCCATTAGGATGTCAAGTCGGGGATCGCGTGTTATTAAAAGAATCTCCTTGGAAAGGAATGATTCGCTTTAGGAAATGAGAAAACTAAACCCACGATACATCGGGCTGTTCGAGATTTTTGCTCGGATTGGTCCAAAGACTTGTAGGCTGCAGCTACCAGTGGAGCTCAACAACGTACACCCTGTGTTCAGCGTCTCGAAATTTGAAAAAGTGCCTATCAGGCAAAACTCTTATCAATCCTTTATAAGGGATCGAAATAAACAAGAATCTCATGTTTGTCCAAGAAACCAGTCGAGGTGTTTTAGATAGGGAAGTAGAGCATACAAAGCAAAGCCACATTTTCATTGTGAAGGTTCGGTGGAACGCTACGTGTGGACCAAAATTCACAAGGGAAACGCGAAGACCAGATGAAGTACCTACTCTATCAATCATGAACCTACCCTTCGAAAGAATTTCGGGACGAAATTCCCTCTAACGGGGGGTTGATGTCACAACTTGCAATTTTGCTAGGAAATTCTACTCTCATGCAATCATTCACATAGGGTAATAACTTGTACTCTAAGTGAATACTATACTCTATTCTCATTCAAATATATCTCATATGTTTAAATAAGGGTTGGAAACCCTAGATATCCCAACTCAAGTTCATTATGGACTATGATTCTCTTATTGGACCTAATGGGCCAATAAACCCTTAACTTAATTCTTTTAAGCAAAGAGTCTTAAGTTGGGCCTTATTGGAACTCACATTCATTAAGATATAGTATTTTGGGCTTTAATGGGCCTAGAATGACCCACACCTTTCTCATGGACCTATTGGGCCGAGAACTACCCTAAAGGCCCAATGGGCCTAAAAATTTTCTTTATGGGCTTCATAATTTCGAACCAAAGAAAGAATTGAGCGAAGCTAATTTACCCTCCTTCCTCCTAGCCCAATTCTCGGCCCATTATCTATTTAAATAAAAAAAGGGGAGAAATTAGCTAATTAGCTTAATGCATGACACATCATTTTTGTTTGGAGGATAACCAAGTCATTTACACACCATGTAACAATGCATTCACATATATCCATGCAACACCTTATCTCTTCCTTCCCTCTCCCCATAATTCATGGCCATAAGGCTTTTCCCACCCTTATCTGTCATTTCAAACACAACAATCTCTTGTCTTTACCTCTTATACTCAAGGAAATCCTCTCTTCCTTCCTCATCAAAAATCGTGGATGTGTGTGGGTGTTTCAAGAGTGTTCTTCAAGGTCTCAACCTCTTGGTAAGTGGTTATCATGTATAAACGCCTACATTCCATCTTAATGTTAAGAATTCGTTCTTACATAGCCTTAATTCATGATCTAACTCCCTAGAACCATCTAAGTTCGAAAATCTCCACAAGGAGTTGCTAGGGCCGAAATCTTCTCTCACATCTTCATCAAAACCAAATTCAAATCTCAAGGTGAGCTTCATACTCCCTATTTTTTGTTTTATAAGTTTTGTGTGTGTGGGGGGGGGGGGGGGGAATACAAGTCAAAGTGTAGATCTATATGTGTTTTGTATGTCTTGTATGATTTCTATGCTTATATGTGTGTTTTGTATGATTATGATGTTGGATCTAGACATAAGCCCCTAAAAATCGAGATATACTTTATGTTAAATGATACTAGCATCAAATATGTTTCTACATACAAAGTATTCCAAGAAAAATAGCTAAGTGGCTTAATAACATCTTCTTTGGGCTAAAAACTCAATTTTTGGACACAAAATGTTAAAAATATAAAGTTAAAGGGCCCAAAATGACATATTACAAATTCTGATGGATGAGAGGAGTCAAAACAGTTTCAATAAAATATTTTCTGGAAATATACTCATTTGGAGGATTAAAAATATAAATTTCAAGCTTAATGGGCTAAAAATGACATTTTCGGCCCAATAGGGCCCAATATGCGAAATTTTCTGTTTTGGAGGGCTGAAACTGTGTTTTTCGGTAAAAAAAGTGGACTATTAGTGTTCTAAATCCTTTTTAAAGGTTAAAAATGCTTTTCATAATTAAAAAGGAACAAAGTTGCAAAAATTTTCCAATTTGGACCAAAAATGTAAAAGTTGCGAAAAAGAGGGGTTATAACCGAGAAAACTATATTTTCAGGGACTAAAACTGTTTTCAACTAAAAATTTGGTGTAAAATATCAATTTCAATAAGTTTTGGTGTTAAAATGCCAAGAAAAATGGTTTAAGGACTAAACCGGAAATTTATTTATTCAAAGGGTTGAAAAAGTAAAATTTACAACATAAAGAGGGGCTGTAACAGAAAAATTTCAATGTTAATTCAATACATCCGTTGTGATTAAATATTGACACTGCGACTACCGACGAATTACAATACACAACAACACCAAAAATCGTTATCAAACGAATTGATTCGGTCTCAAATCAATAACAAATCCGAAACTACTAACACGACAACAACTCGATTTATACACGGAAAATTCGGGAATTCAATACACACACGAGAGTGCACCGACGTCGATAAACCATCTTTGGGCCCAAAAGTGTAAAATCTTGTTTGTTGGGCCTAGCTAGCCCAATAACCTGATATTTAGGCCCGAAGACATCAACCTTACGAGTTGTTGGGTCTTACATGATCCAACACAGCGTAAAAGGACTTTCAATGGCAAACGTGCTGCTGGTCCCCAAGGGTCCTTCGGTACTGCTAGCAAAGTTGAGACTTCTCAAATGCGAGTTGGGCTAAGGGTGCTTCGCATTCACTATAGCCTTGAATGACGTAGGGAATTACCGGGGGTTTCGCACCTTCTTTTTCCTCTCGATCGTGGGGCTACATGAGTCCAGGGGGTTGGATTATGTGAATAAGTGTGAGCGACGCCTAAGGGATCGTTTGTAGGGTTATCAACTGGTCGTTTTCATTAACGTACGTTACAACAATTCACAACCCACTGTTTATCCAACGCCTCCGGAGCTCAATGAATACACCTGTCGTAACGAAATAACAACACATGAACTATTTAAAGTAAAGTGATAGGAAAACGTCGGGTTTTCCTAGGGTTTTCAACTATTACACCTACGAACTACATAACGAGTTTTACAAACCGTACGCTTACAACTATAGAAAACAAACAAGCATACTTATGGATCTTCACACCTTTTTGACTATACTATTTTCAGAAAATATCGGATTTTCTGGTGGTTTTCAAACAATACAAAACATTGGATTTCAAACACTACTTATGAACTCACCAACATTTCATATGTTGACGTTTTCAAAATACTTGTATTCTCAGGTAACAGATAAAGTGAAGGATGAATTGTACTCTATGACGTTTTGCTGTTGTTTAATTAGTATCGAACAATTACTTTTGAGAATGTAACGTTTTGAGACAATGTAATGGATGTAAACACTATCAGTTGTGATATTTAAATGTTGGTGACGAATGATGTTATGTTTCATGTATATTCATTGTGATGGTATTCAATTGAGTCACAACAGCCCCCGGACGTTTCCGCCGTCTGGTTCGGGGGTGTGACAGGTTGGTGTCAGAGCTCTGTTTATAGTGAACTAGCATATCTAACCATACATTGATATGCAACTATAAACCAAAAGAGGGACTAACATAACTCTTAACAAAACAAGTAAAACATAACAATAAAACACCCTTGCTCGTATTAGGAACGAGAACTTAACACCGAACCAAACAAGATAATGCTAGTATCTCGGTTAATTCAGGACTGTTCTTAGTTGTATCAAGGGGCGGATGTAGCCTGATCAACTACATTCCCTCCAAGGTACAACCATCACATGTCGTGAAGAAATCGTGATAGCTAGGAACCTAAAATCATACCCCTTAATCTCCAAAAAGGGAACCTCAACTGAATCCATGCAATAGTTGTAGAATTATAGGAGTAATTGGTATGCTATTTGTTTCTAGTATTCATAGCCCATCGCGCAATACGCTATAGAAGAGTATCATTAGCCAGGAAACCTTATCTCCCTAGTCAAGGAATAGTAGGGTGGCTCGACCCAGAGGAAGAAACCCAGGACGAACACGAAGTAGAACTCGCAGGCGAACCCGCCGAGTCAGTAAGTGGACCTCGAAGAGGAAGAGCCAGAGGGCAATGATGATGATGACTCGGATGTAGAATCCGATGACCTCAATCCTCCATGTAAAGCCATAGTACCAACATATCGTGTTGGCCCCGGTGGCCCCATTCCCCCTTAGGCACACGATATTTGGAGATAGAGTCGCCAGCAGGGGATACGACCACACCAGGGTAGGAACCGTGGTCTCTTTGACCATTCGCCATAGAGGACCAGCTGATCGGGC
Organism: Lactuca serriola; assembly: GCF_051521515.1. Lineage (NCBI taxonomy): Eukaryota > Viridiplantae > Streptophyta > Magnoliopsida > Asterales > Asteraceae > Lactuca > Lactuca serriola. Next base: position 209,161,999 of record NC_136410.1, on the reverse strand, counting down.
CCTCCCAGTCGTAGTCCGACGCACCCGAGGTATTGATAACCAAGCTCAGGACACCCCTAATTGAACGAAACAAATGTGGTTTGCTATTAAGAGGTATGAGAGGCAAACACGGGAAGTGAATGGAGACTCTCGAGCGAGACAGTTAGTTTGGGAGGTACGCCTACGAGATACCGAGCAACAAGTAGCTCGTCTCCGAGGTGCATCCACTTCATCAGCATCACAACCAGACACTTCCCGCCACGATTAGGATCAGCCTTTTCTAGCTTCCCCTACTATCCGACATGACTTTCTTTCGTGTACTAAGATCGTACTTACCCCTGAAGCAATTATGTGTTATATTTATTTCATATTGCTACAAAGACTCAATTATATGCACAAGCGAACCCTCGAGACCACTAGAGACTTAAGGATCTCGAAACCAAACCACCCTATATACTCTAAGGATAGACGTGTCGATCGTGCCAAATCTGTGATTACCTACTACCGTATATAGATCATAGGGATGTTGATGGAAGCAGTAAGAACTATACAACAAGATGCAAAGTATTATGGAGTACAACCAGGAATGACGATCATTACTTACAATCTAGATTATCAACGAGCAGCAGGAAAATGCCATCTCGCAAGAATAACAAGCACACTCGCGAGACACCACTCCTGCAGATGGACTCTGCTACATTTCAAGCTGCTGTAACGGCGGCAGTAACCGCTGCTATGGCACAAATCAATGCGAACAACCCCATTAGAGACGAGAATAGCATTGAAAACTCCAGACAAAGGAACGAACATGGAAACCATCAAGTGACAACCTATCAGGGAACTCCAAACCTCAAGCTCAAGAGCAGGAAGATGAGGACTGGAAGTAAGAGAAAGGGGTGACACACTCAAGGGTTCTTAAGGGAGCAACATGTTGTTGCTGTTCATGCGACCATGACCCTTATTACACCAGCAACCGGGAGACCATATGCTGGAAACCTTCCAAAATGCAACCAGTGCAAATTCCATCATAATGGAGCCTGCAGGGAGATGCATTGTAACAAATGCAACCGAAAGAATCTCATCGCCAAATTCTGTAGAACTTATCCATGCCAGAATCGCCAGCCAAATGAAAATGACAACAATCGCAACAACCCTAACAACAACACCAATGATGAGACCAGTCACACCTGCTATAGGTATGGAGGAACTAGTCACATCAGGCGCAATTGCCCCAGGAATAACAATCGAGGAGCAGAAGGATCAGAAATGGTATTGACCTTGGGTCAAGGCGAAGCAATCCAAAACCCAACGGTTGTCACTGGTACGTTCCCACTTGACAACTCTTTCGCTTACCTCTTATTCAATGGTAAATCCGAGCGAAGTTTCGATTAGTATCAAATTCAAATACTTACTAAAACAACATCCCCAAAGCTAAGCTAAGCCTTTTCAATGGACATGGCCAATGGGGAAAACCGATTTAACTTAGGGTACTTATGTGGAGTACACCTTAACACTAGACAACCATTCATTACAAATAGGTTCCATGCCAGTAAATATTAGGAGTTTTAATGTGATAATCGTCATGGTTGGGTTAAGCCCCCACCGTGCTGATACTATGTGTCGCGAGAAGGCCGTTTGCCTTGACCTTCGTAATCACAAAAACTCTAATAATCCATGGTGATAAACCTGGCGCAAATCCTCTTTCTATCTCGTGCATCAAGGCACAGAAGTGCCTGCACCAGAAGAACTACGTTTTCCTCACTCTTGTTGTGGACAAGACCAAGGATGAAGTAAGCATACCAGGTATTCTTTTAGCATGCGATTTTCCGGATGTATTTCCTGAAGAACTTTCGGGAATACCTCCAGAAAGACAAGTCGAATTTCAAATCGACCTCATATTGGGAACTACATCAATTGCCAATTCACCCTATGGGATGACTCTCGCCAAAAGATTCACGAGTTACCCAGTCAATTGAGAAGAATTGTTGCACAAAGGACTCATCAGACCAAGCTCCTCATCCCGAAGAGCTCCGATCTTGTTCTTCAAGGAGACGAATTCTTCGGAAGCTCCAAGGAGCTAGTTACTTCTCTAAAAATAGATCTAAGAACCGGTTATCATCAACTTCGAGCCCGAGAAGAGGACATTCCAAAAACCGCCTTCCGAACTCGTCACGACCATTTCAAATTCATTGTGATACCCTTCGGTCTAACGAACGCCCCCACACTATTCATGGGCCCTATGAACCAAGTTTTCTCAACTACTCCTAGTCAGCCTTTCCTTATTTCCATCAATAACATACTCATCTACCCACGAAGCAAGAACAAAACATTGTTAACACCTACTACCAGCCTCAAAAGCATCAAAGCCGGGGAATATCACGATGAAAGCACTGCAGGGATGGATAAATCCCTCGAAGTCGAAAGACAGTTTATTGTTATAAGAGTTGAGTTTGGCGCTATCCGAGTGATCGTCGATAGGTTAACCCAATCTGCCCATTTCCTGCTAATACAGATCATGAGACTCCATGAAGTATTAGTGCCTACTATCTCGGATCGAGATAACGGGATTACTTCAAGACTTTCACAGTCACTTCAGAGGACTATGGGAACACAACCATATATGAGCATTTCTTACCACCTTCAAACCAATAGCCAAGGCAAACGAACCATTCAACCACTCGAAGTCATGCTATCAGTCTGGGTGTTTGAAATCAACAAGGCTGGGGATACCCTGTTTCCCTTGACTAAATCCTCATACAATAACAATTATTGCACGAGCATTAAGATTGCTCCTTTCGAAACTCTTTATAGTCATAAATGCTGATCACTCGCCAGTATTCTTATGAGACCAGAAACCATTTGCGAAACAACAGAGAAAATAATCCAAATCAAAGCTTGACTTCAAGCATCGCGAGACCGACAGAAGAGCTATTCTGAAAAGCGGCGTAAGCCATTAGGATGTCAAGTCGGGGATCGCGTGTTATTAAAAGAATCTCCTTGGAAAGGAATGATTCGCTTTAGGAAATGAGAAAACTAAACCCACGATACATCGGGCTGTTCGAGATTTTTGCTCGGATTGGTCCAAAGACTTGTAGGCTGCAGCTACCAGTGGAGCTCAGCAACGTACACCCTGTGTTCAGCGTCTCGAAATCTGAAAAAGTGCCTATCAGGCAAAACTCTTATCAATCCTTTATAAGGGATCGAAATAAACAAGAATCTCATGTTTGTCCAAGAAACCAGTCGAGGTGTTTTAGATAGGGAAGTAGAGCATACAAAGCAAAGCCACATTTTCATTATGAAGGTTCAGTGGAACGCTACGCGTGGACCAAAATTCACAAGGGAAACGCGAAGACCAGATGAAGTACCTACTCTCTCAATCATGAACCTACCCTTCGAAATAATTTCGGGACGAAATTCCCTCTAACGGGGGGATGATGTCACAACTTGCAATTTTGCTAGGAAATTCTACTCTCATGCAATCATTCACCTAGGGTAATAACTTGTACTCTAAGTGAATACTATACTCTATTCTCATTCAAATATATCTCATATGTTTAAATAAGGGTTGGAAACCCTAGATATCCCAACTCAAGTTCATTATGGACTATGATTCTCTTATTGGACCTAATGGGCCAATAAACCCTTAACTTAATTCTTTTAAGCAAAGAGTCTTAAGTTGGGCCTTATTGGAACTCACATTCATTAAGATATAGTATTTTGGGCTTTAATGGGCCTAGAATGACCCACACCTTTCTCATGGACCTATTGGGCCGAGAACTACCCTAAAGGCCCAATGGGCCTAAAAAATTTCTTTATGGGCTTCATAATTTCGAACCAAAGAAAGAATTGAGCCAAGCTAATTTACCCTCCTTCCTCCTAGCCCAATTCTCGGCCCATTATCTATTTAAATAAAAAAAGGGGAGAAATTAGCTAATTAGCTTAATGCATGACACATCATTTTTGTTTGGAGGATAACCAAGTCATTTACACACCATGTAACAATGCATTCACATATATCCATGCAACACCTTATCTCTTCCTTCCCTCTCCCCATAATTCATGGCCATAAGGATTTTCCCACCCTCATCTCTCATTTCAAACACAACAATCTCTTGTCTTTACCTCTTATACTCAAGGAAATCCTCTCTTCCTTCCTCATCAAAAATCGTGGATGTGTGTGGGTGTTTCAAGAGTGTTCTTCAAGGTTTCAACCTCTTGGTAAGTGGTTATCATGTATAAACGCCTACATTCCATCTTAATGTTAAGAATTCGTTCTTACATAGCCTTAATTCATGATCTAACTCCCTAGAACCATCTAAGTTCGAAAATCTCCACAAGGAGTTGCTAGGGCCGAAATCTTCTCTCACATCTTCATCAAAACCAAATTCAAATCTCAAGGTGAGCTTCATACTCCCTATTTTTTGTTTTATAAGTTTTTTTTTTGGGGGGGGGGGGAATACAAGTGAAAGTGTAGATCTATATGTGTTTTGTATGTCTTGTATGATTTCTATGCTTATATGTGTGTTTTGTATGATTATGATGTTGGATCTAGACATAAGCCCCTAAAAATCGAGATATACTTTATGTTAAATGATACTAGCATCAAATATATTTCTATATACAAAGTATTCCAAGAAAAATAGCTAAGTGGCTTAATAACATCTTCTTTGGGCTAAAAACTCAATTTTTGGACATAAAATGTTAAAAATATAAAGTTAAAGGGCCCAAAATGACATATTACAAATTCTGATGGATGAGAGGAGTCAAAACAGTTTCAATAAAATATTTTCTGGAAATATACTCATTTGGAGGATTAAAAATATAAATTTCAAGCTTAATGGGCTAAAAATGACATTTTCGGCCCAATAGGGCCCAATATGCGAAATTTTCTGTTTTGGAGGGCTGAAACTGTGTTTTTCAGTAAAAAAGTGGACTATTAGTGTTCTAAATCCTTTTTAAAGGTTAAAAATGCTTTTCATAATTAAAAAGGAACAAAGTTGCAAAAATTTTCCAATTTGGACCAAAAATGTAAAAGTTGCGAAAAAGAGGGGTTATAACCGAGAAAACTATATTTTCAGGGACTAAAACTGTTTTCAACTAAAAATTTGCTGTAAAATATCAATTTCAATAAGTTTTGGTGTTAAAATGCCAAGAAAAATGGTTTAAGGACTAAACCGGAAATTTATTTATTCAAAGGGTTGAAAAAGTAAAATTTACAACATAAAGAGGGGCTGTAACAGAAAAATTTCAATGTTAATTCAATACATCCGTTGTGATTAAATATTGACACTGCGACTACCGACGAATTACAATACACAACAACACCAAAAATCGTTATCAAACGAATTGATTCGGTCTCGAATCAATAACAAATCCGAAACTACTAACACGACGACAACTCGATTTATACACGGAAAATTTGGGAATTCAATACACACGCGAGAGTGCACCGACGTCGATAAACCATCTTTGGGCCCAAAAGTGTAAAATCTTGTTTGTTGGGCCTAGCTAGCCCAATAACCTGATATTTAGGCCCGAAGACATCAACCTTACGAGTTGTTGGGTCTTACATGATCCAACACAGCGTAAAAGGACTTTCAATGGCAAACGAGCTGCTGGTCCCCAAGGGTCCTTCGGTACTGCTAGCAAAGTTGAGACTTCTCAAATGCGAGTTGGGCTAAGGGTGCTTCGCATTCACTATAGCCTTGAATGACGTAGGGAATTATCGGGGGTTTCGCACCTTCTTTTTCCTCTCGATCGTGGGGCTACATGAGTCCAGGGGGTTGGATTATGTGAATAAGTGTGAGCGACGCCTAAGGGATCGTTTGTACGGTTATCAACTGGTCGTTTTCATTAACGTACGTTACAACAATTCACTACCCACTGTTTATCCAACGCCTCCGGAGCTCAATGAATACACCTGTCGTAACGAAATAACAACACATGAACTATTTAAAGTAAAGTGATAGGAAAACGTCGGGTTTTCCTAGGGTTTTCAACTATTACACCTACGAACTACATAACGAGTTTTACAAATCGTACGCTTACAACTATAGAAAACAAACAAGCATACTTATGGATCTTCACACCTTTTTGACTATACTATTTTCAGAAAATATCGGATTTTCTGGTGGTTTTCAAACAATACAAAACATTGGATTTCAAACACTACTTATGAACTCACCAACATTTCATATGTTGACGTTTTCAAAATACTTTTATTCTCAGGTAACAGATAAAGTGAAGGATGAATTGTACTCTATGATGTTTTGTTGTTGTTTAATTAGTATCGAACAATTACTTTTGAGAATGTAACGTTTTGAGACAATGTAATGGATGTAAACACTATCAGTTGTGATATTTAAATGTTGGTGACGAATGATGTTATGTTTCATGTATATCCATTGTGATGGTATTCAATTGAGTCACAACAGCCCCCGGACGTTTCCGCCGTCTGGTTCGGGGGTGTGACAACAATAATATAATAATTATGTTTAAACAATCAAACAATCAACCCAATTACCCATCCCCATTATCTTCTTTATTCTTAAGGATCTACCTTAAGAATCAGTTATTTCTCATTTATTCATTCCTAAGGATCATCCTAAGGAAACAACACGAAGTCCATTGTTGCCAATGACACATTGGTCAAGCGCAACTGCTAATCATGTCACTTAGGCGCAGCTGCCAGAATTGGGACATTTTCTATGAGGCGCTTCTGCCGGTATTGACCTTTAAACGCTAATGTCATGGTCATAAGTCTCCCTATTAGGCGCAACTGCCGATACTGTCCTTAGAGCGCAGCTGCTAGGACATTTACCGTAGATTTAAAACATCTACGGGTTGTGGCGCATCTGCCAGTGCTCATCTATAGGGTACTAGGTTCACTGCTGCCAATGTATACCTATAGGGCACTAGGTCCATGCTACTAATGTTCCTTTATTTCAGCTTTTATCCCTCATCATTCATCTACCCATGTTTTACCCAACATATTTTGTAGATATAAAATACTTTATACAGTTTACATCATTTAAAACATGTATAAAAATCTTTCACCAGCATAGACAACAAGTATTCAGACAATATGCACACATAGCACGTAATTTATAATACAATATTTCATATCTATGTGTAAGATGAAAGAGACCATGCACTCACAACACGTAATATATATTAAATACTTCATATCTATATGTAAGATGAAAGGGACCATGCACTCACAACACGTAATATATATTAAATACTTCATACCTATTTGTAAGATGAAAGGGACCACGCACTCACCTAAAAGGTGGTGACTCAGCACTCGGACAGCACGTCGATACTCTCAAAACAATTTCCTTCGATAAAACTGAGTATCAATACCACAAAGGGTTTAGTCTAACGCTAACCGCGACAAACTAATAGTCTGACTATTATTATTATTATATAAGTGTTAAATAACACTCAATATAACTCATAATAATAGCCCAAATACTCATTATATGTTCCTAATAATGTTACTATATTAAAACATAAGCTATACTAAAGATAGGGTAGGCATAGCTCACTTACAGCGGGTTTTTCTCGAAAACCGGGCTTCGCTGGAGCAGCATTTCCGAGCCGAAAGACCCTTTTTCTCGGGACTCCGGGAGCCTCGGGGCTTCCTTCGGGTGCTACGGGGTTGACATAGACTTTAGGGGGGTTAGGATAGGCTAGAGAGAGAGTGTAGAGTGAGAAAGAAGTGGGGAAAGGTGTGAGAAATGAGAGAACCCGGCACTTCTATTTATAGGGTGAAATCCTGACGGACTCGCCGAGTCAGTGCCACGTGTCGTCATCTTATGGCTTTCCTTGAAGAGAAAGCCTTGGCCCATATTCAGCCACGTCACCCCTTTTGCAGCAGCACCCTGCCGACTTCTAAACCCTGTAACTTTCGCATACAAGCTCCGTTTTCGACGTTCTTTTATTCCAAGCATAGGTAAAAACAATGTCTACAACTTTCATTTAGACTCTATCGGCTAATTCTCGACCGATCTCAAATTTAACTGTAGGAGGCGTTTAGACTGTTAAATGACTGCGAAGAATTCGTAACTCCTTCTTACGAACTCCGTTTTCGTCCATCTTTTTACCGTTGAGTTTCTATTAATGAGATCTTCAACTCTCATTTAGGTCGCATAAGACAAAAACCGCTCGAACTAAAATTCGTGTTTCGGGCTGTACACTGCTAAGCCGAATCTTAGAAAAATCATAACTTCTTCATACGAAGTCAGATTTGGGCGTTCTTTTTATGGATTTTCTCGGTTTAACATATTGTACGACTTTCATTTAGATCTCTAAGGCTAAAAAGTCCTCCATCGTAAATTCACTATTTACGTCTCCCGGTTCCGTGCTGGTTTTGCCGTAAAACTTCGGCGGGTCATAACTTCTTCGTTATAACACGGATTTCGGCGTTCTTTATATGTACGACAACCTTGTAACATATACTACAACTTGGTTAAGATTAGTTATTCTAAAAAATCTTTTATCGAAAAGTATTTTTCGACCCTTATTGCCTCTAAATTGACTAGCCCGGATCTGCGGGCATTACAATTATCTCCTCCTTAGGATGATTATGTCCCGGAATCATCAACGAAACAGGATTGTATAATGACTCCATACGTTATCTCTTCATCCTAGGTAACAATCGTAACTTCCTCGTTTCTTCGAATGAGTATCTATCTCTTGGACTCCTTGACTGCAACCGGTGCTCGATCTTGCACATGCTCGTTAGACTTTCAATCATGACCTTCGTGTCACAAATCATTCTTTATCAGAGACTCCTTCTTCTTCTTAACACACTTAGGATAGGTTAATTTGATTACTTCAATTAACCGATGTGTCATATTCTAATGACCTATCATCGTATGTAGCAACGCTTAGACTCAGGTCTCTTAGAATCGAATTCCGGAATGGAATATGCCTTCCTTCATGGTCTAATGTGGTATAATCACATTTTAACATGTAGCATTTCTAGCTATCAACTTCTTTAACAACGAGCGCGATACTTCTATTGATCGCTTTGATTTTAATCGTTTAGTTTAAGTCGGACGCTACATCAAACTTGGTTCTCTGAACCATTTAACACACTCGTTGTAGTCGGACTCGATTTGATATGACCACTAGGGTCAGAATAACAATCATCTTCTTAGAAATTACCAAAACAATGGTAACGATATACTTGAATGAAACGAAATCAATTACTAGCTTCTTGGTAACCTTGTGACTTTCCCTGATCCAAGTGTGAGTCCTGTGTTTCCGGTAGTATAGGCCTCTACTACCATTCACACCTACTCATACTCGTCCCAAGTATTGTCCCGTAGTTTTTCCAAGTCACCAAACAAGAAATCACATAACAGCTTAACACATCAAATATCAAAACGAAGGTTTTTATTATTCCTTGAAACTATTACATAGGTGTTCAAGTTCACCCTAGACTATGCCTCTAATAGGCTACATCATATGATTATATGGTTACTTCATAACTCGACCTTCAGATGTCAAGCCTTTACTCCTGAATCCTTGCATTGTCATCTGCTTCGCCAAGGATCATTTGAAATGCTCTCGCCTTTGGCTTTGGCAGCACATTTGGCTTTGTAGCCTCCTCTCTCTTTGGGCAATCTTGCTTGAAGTGCCCTTCCTCATTACATTCATAACACACCCTTTTATTGAATTTACACTCGTTGGCAAAATGCCCATGCTTCCCACACTTGAAACAAGTCACTTCCTCACCGCATTTTCCAGAGTGTTTCTTTTTGCACTTCTCGCACCATCTTTCTTCACTCCCTCCTCCTCTAAACATCCTGGTACTGGATTTGCTTCTCTCATCGGGCTTCGCAGACCCCTCAAACTTCCTCTTTTTGCCAACCTCGGTTTTGTTGGCGGCTCTTCCCTTGATCATCTCCTCAACCGACTTGGCAGCCCAGATAGCTGCCTCCAAAGTAGGTTCCTGACGCACTGGCACCGCGTACTCCCATGGAAGTCCTTTTGCATACTTGTCGACTTTTGTCAGCTCAACCGGAACAAGACGTAAGGCGAACTCCATCTTCTCTGTGAAGTTGTTGGTGTATTCATCAACAGACATGCTTCCTTTCTTCAAGGTAAGGAATTGGTTTTCTAGCTCGAGCAGATTTTGGGCTGAGCAGTACCTACGTTTGAACTACACCAGAAATTCTGCCCATGTTAGTTGTAGGAGCTCATTGGGGCTTAGAGTCTTCCCCAAGGTATTCCACCAACGTACAACGCCTCCTCGAAACTGACGCACTGCAAATGTGGTCTGTTTTTTTCCTCTACAACCGCACGTCATGAAAGCTAACTCCATCTCTAAGATCCAATCCATGACCCCGATCGGATCCTCCTTTCTAGTGAAAGTCGATGGCTTGGAAGTCAAAAAATCCTTGTACTTGCATCCATTCCTTTCGACTTCGTCATCTTGGTTGTTTTGTCGAACTTTTGGTGGGTTGACTTGACCAACGGTTCCACTGTTGTTCCCCTCCTCAGTCTGCCCTTCGTTCAACTCGGCTATTCGATCTGAATAGTCGATTCCTCTCGATTTTGCTGGAGCAAACGTCTAGTTTCCTCCATTTGATGGTCCAACATCGCTTGGATCATCGCTTGCACTCCGGCCATCGTTATTGGCTCAGCAGCGGCTACCACAACCGGTATTTGCTCAATCACTGGGGTTGATCTCAGTTTCCATTTGCATTCATGTTTCCGCTACGGGTTCTTGCCATCTTGATCTATACGCCGAATAAGGTGAATCTAGATCTTTATTTAGGATTGATGTTTAAATCATCCTTATCACCCCGAAACGTTTATATGCTAGTTCTAATATCGTAGTTAAACGCTTAGAATCCTAAACACATAAGGTTTCTAGATCCGGTCGGCAATAGACCATAGATCCGAACAAATAACAGCATATCAGGCACAAGCATTTAGCACATAAAAGCATTTTAGGCACAATCCCTAAAATAATCTAGTGCTCACACCTCACAATCATCGCTTAGCATTCTAAGTTTAAGTCTAGAAATAAATTCATATTCCTAGTTCGCTTGAACTAATGCTATGATACCAACTGTGACATCCCCATTTTTACGGCCAGAAAAGACCGATTTTGTTTTTTCTTTATAAAAATCAGAGTACTTCTTTTAATAAAAATGTTGTGGAATTTGTTCCTAGAAAAACATGATAATCGCGTTATCAAAGCATTTCTAAAGAAATATATTTTTATTCACTTTTAAAACATTTGGGATGTCATTGTCAATACATAAACATAAGCATAAACAGAACTTACATTCATTTACTCTAGTGATCTACATCTCTTTTAAATCTCTCAGTGTAATGTGACCTCATATCAACACCTGTGATATAAATAAATTGAGTGGGTCAGGTTGGGAAACCCGGTGAGTACATAGGGTTTTCAACCCACAATAATATAATTATTATGTTTAAACAATCAAACAATCAACCCAATTACCCATCCCCATTATCTTCTTTATTCTTAAGGATCTACCCTAAGAATCAGCTATTTCTCATTCATTAATTCCTAAGGATCATCCTAAGGAAACAACATGAAGTCCATTGTTGCCAATGACACATTGGTCAAGCGCAGCTGCTAATCTTGTCACTTAGGCGCAGCTGCCAGAATTAGGACATTTTCTATGAGGCGCTTCTGCCGGTATTGACCTTTAAATGCTACTGTCATGGTCATAAGGCTCCCTATTAGGCGCAACTGATGATACTGTCCTTAGAGCGCAGCTGCTAGGACGTTTACCGTAGATCAAAAACATCTACGGCTTGTGGCGCAGCTGCTAGTGCTCATCTATAGGGTACTAGGCCCACTGCGGCAAATGCATACCTATAGGGCACTAGATCCATGCTACTAATGTTCCTCTATTTCAGCTTTTATCCCTCATCATTCATCTACCCATGTTTTACCCAACATATTTTGTAGATATAAAATACTTTATACAGTTTACATCATTTAAAACATGTATAAAAATCTTTCACCAGCATAGACAACAAGTATTCAGACAATATGCACACATTGCACATAATTCATAATACAATACTTCATATCTATGTGTAAGATGAAAGGGACCATGCACTCACAACACGTAATATATATTAAATACTTCATATTTATGTGTAAGATGAAAGGGACCATGCACTCACAACACGTAATATATATTAAATACTTCATATCTATGTGTAAGACGAAAGGGACCATGCACTCACCGGAAAGGTGGTGACTCAGCACTCGGACAGCGCTTCGATACTCTCAAAACAATTTCCTTCGATAAAACCTAGTATCAATACCACTAGGGTTTAGACTAACGATAACCGCGACAAACTAATAGTCTGACTATTATTATTATTATATAAGCGTTAAATAAAACTCAATATAACTCATAATAATAGTCCAAATACTCATTATAAGTTCCTAATAATGTTACTATATTAAAACATAAGCTATACTAAAGATAGGGTAGGCATAACTCACTTACAGCGGGTTTTTCTCGAAAACCGGGCTTCGCTGGAGCAGCGTTTCCGAGCTGAAAGACCCTTTTTTTCGGGACTCCGGGAGCCTTGGGGCTTCCTCTGGGTACTAGGGGATTTACCTAGACTTTAGGGGGGTTAGGATAGGCTAGAGAGAGTGTAGAGAGAGAAAGAAGTGGGGAAAGGTGTGAGAAATGAGAGAACCCGACACTTCTATTTATAGGGTGAAATCCTGACGAACTCACCGAGTCGGTTCACTGACTCACCGAGTCAGTGCCACATGTCGTCATCTGATGGCTTTCCTTGAAGAGAAAGCCTTGGCCCATATTTAGCCACGTCACCCCTTTTGCAGCAACACCCTACCGACTTCTAAACCCCGTAACTTTCGCCTACGAGCTCCGTTTTCGATCTTATTTTTTCCAAGCATAGGTAAAAACAATATCTACAACTTTCATTTAGACTCCATCGGCTAATTCTCAACCGATCTCAAATTTAACTGTAGGAGGCGTTTAGACTGTTAAATGACCGCGAAGAATTCGTAACTCCTTCGTACGAACTCCGTTTTCATCCATCTGTTTACTGTTGAGTTCCTATTAATGAGATCTTCAACTCTCATTTAGGTCGCGTAAGCCAAAAAACGCTCAAACTAAGTTTCGAGTTTCGGGCTGTACACTGCTAAGCCGAATCTTAGAAAAATCATAACTTCTTCATACGAAGTCAGATTTGGGCGTTCTTTTTATGGATTTTCTCGGTTTAACATATTCTACGACTTTCATTTAGATCTCTAAGGCTAAAAAGTCCTCCATCGTAAATTCACTATTTACATCTCCCAGTTCCGTGCTGGTTTTGCCGTAAAACTTCGGTGGGTCATAACTTCTTCGTTATAACTCGAATTTCGGCGTTCTTTATATGTACGACAACCTTGTAACATATACTACAACTTGGTTAAGATTAGTTATTCTAAAAAATCTTTTATCGAAAAGTCTTTTTCGACCCTTATTGCCTCTAAATTGACTAGCCCGGATCTGCGGGCGTTAAAATTATCTCCCCCTTAGGATGATTACGTCCCGGAATCATCAACGAAACAGGATAGTATAATGACTCCATACGTTATCTCTTCGTCCTAGGTAACAATCATAACTTCCTTGTTTCTTCGAATGAGTATCTATCTCTTGGACTCCTTGACTGCAAGCGGTGCTCGATCTTGCACTTGCTCGTTAGACTTTGAATCATGACCTTCGTGTCACAAATCATTCTTTATCAGAGACTCCTTCTTCTTCTTAACAAACTTAGGATAGGTTAATTTGATTACTTCAAATGACCGATGTGTCATATTCTAATGACCTATCATCGTATGTAGCAACGCTTAGACTCAGGTCTCTTAGAGTCGAATTCTGGAATGGAATATGCCTTCCTTCATGGTCTAATGTGGTATAATCACATTTTAACATGTAGCATTTCTAGCTACCAAATTCTTTAACAACGAGTGCGATACTTCTATTGATCGCTTTGATTTTAATCGTTTGGTTTAAGTCAGACGCTATATCAAACTTGGTTCTCTGAACCATTTAACACACTCGTCGTAGTCGGACTCAATTTTATATGACAACTAGGGTCAGAATAACAATCATCTTCTTAGTCGTTACCAAAACAATGGTAACGACATACTTGAATGAAACGATATCAATTACTAGCTTCTTGGTAACCTTGTGACTTTCCCTGATCCAAGCGTGAGTCCTGTGTTTCCGGTAGTATAGGCCTCTACTACCATTCACACCTACTCATACTCGTCCCAAGTATTGTTCCGCAGTTTTTCCAAGTCACCATACAAGAAATCACATAACAGCTTAACACATCAAATATCAAAACGAAAGTTTTTATTATTCCTTGAAACTATTACATAGGTGTTCAAGTTCACCCTAGACTATGCCTCTAATAGGCTACATCATATGATTATATGGTTACTTCATAACTCGACCTTCAGATGTCAAGCCTTTACTCCTAAATCCTTGCATTGTCATCTGCTTCGCCAAGGATCATTTGAAATGCTCTCGCCTTTGGCTTTGGCGGCACATTTGGCTTTGTAGCCTACATCATATGAAAATCTTTAATTAAACGAAAAAGAAAAATATTTTTGGGTAATATAAAAAGAATGAAACAGAAAAATATTTTTGGATTTTATGAAAATAAAGAAAACGTAAAAGAAAGTATTTAAAAGAGTGTATAAAAGAATACAAGCAAAATGCCTTGATAAGAAAAAGAAGCGATCGAATTCAGAAGGACCGAACCCGAAATAGACCGAACGTTCGGTTCATTTCGGTTCATGGTCGAGCCGAACCCGAAATAGACCGAGTGTTCTGTTCATTTCGGTTCGCTCTATTTTGCTTCTTTCGTTTATTGAAGCGAAGACGATTTTGGTACTCATTCTGCTTCCATCATTCATAGGCCTTGCAAAATCTTGTAGATACTTGCTTCAGGTAAAGCCTTAGTGAACATATCTGCCAGTAGATCAGTTGTGCTTACGAAGTGAATTTCCACGTTGCCATCTTCCACGTGATATTTGATGAAGTGATACCTCAATGCTATGTGTTTGGTTTTCGAGTGTTGCACTGGTTTGTGACAAATCCTAATTGCACTTTCAGAGTCGCAATATAGTGGGATTTTCTTCATGTTCAGCCCGTAATCTCTAAGCTGACTCTGTATCCATACAACTTGAGATGTGCATGATGCTGCAGTAATGTATTCAGCTTTTGTAGTGGAGGGAGAAAACATAGGTTTGTTTCTTTGATTGGCAGCTAACCAATTTACCGTCGAGAATTTGGTATCCTCCAGTGGTGCTTTTGCGATCTAATCCACAGCCAACTAAGTCAACATTTGAGAAAGCTTGGACAAAGAATCCATAATTTGCTGGATACAAAAAACCGAGAGAGGAGGTTCGCTTCAGATAGCAAAAAATATTATTCATGGCTAGTATGTGAGGTTCGCGACGGTTAGCCTGGAATCTGGCACAATAACAGACTGGGAACATGATGTCAGGTCTGCTGGCTGTGAGATACATCAGTGACCCAATCATTTGGCGATAAAGTGCCATGTTAGCGGCTGGCTTCTCTAACGAGGGTGTAAGCTTTGTCCCAAAATCCATTGGAACTTTAAGTTTGGAGTCTCCCATCATGCCAAACTTAGCAAGCAGTGTCTTGGTATATGCCTCCTGATTGATAAAAATGCCTTCGGGTCCCTGTCTAATATTTAAGCTAAGGTAAAAGTTAATAGGACCCATTGAGCTCATCTCAAATTTAGTTTCCATCAACTTCCTGAATTCAGCTGTTAAGCTAGGATTCGTGGAGCCAAAGATGATGTCATCAACATAAATTGGGACTATCATAAGGTGGTTACCCTCTCTCTTACGAAAGAAGGTATGGTCAACCGAAACTTGTTTAAATTTTGACATCTTTAAAAATCTAGTGAGGGTTTCATACCATGCTCTGGGAGTCTGCTTTAGGCCATAAACTATTTTTTCAAGTAAGTAACAGTGATCTAGGTACTTCTTGTTCACGAAGCCTCGCGGTTGCTCAACGTACATAGTTTCTTCAAGTTCACCGTTGAGAAAGGCACACTTTACGTCCATTTGATAGACTTCAAAGTTTTTGTGTGTAGCATAAGCAAGAAAGATACGAACGGACTCTAATCTTGCAACAACAGCGAAGGTCTCTTTGTAATCGATACCCTCTTCTTGATAGTAGCCTTCCACAAACAATCGAGCTTTGTTACAAATCACGTTCCCCTCCTTATCCATCTTATTTCTGAATACTTATTTGAGACCAACAACAGAAGCATCCTTTGGAGTTGGAATAAGGCGCCATACTTTGTTTTTTTCAAACTCATTCAATTCATCTTGCAAGGATTGAAGCCAATCAGAATGATCAAGAGTAGAATTCACAGTCTTCGGTTCAACTTTGGAAACAAAGGAGATGAACATGCAAAACTCTACTTGAGAGAAGAGTGAAACTTGTTTCGCTTTGATCTGTGATCGAGTTAACACCTTTTCTGAAGATTCCCCAATGATTTGACTTTGTGGATGATCTTTGGTCGATTTAACAAGAGGTGGGTAATTTGGATCACAAGAGGGATCCAGTTCTGCATTGATTTCTTCTTCCAACTTTGATAGTATTTCATCATTATTGACATTTGTGTTCTCCCCCTCGAATGATGACACCTGTTCAGTATCTGGATCAGAATGTTCCACTTCGTTTGGACTTTCAGTAGAGCTTGATAATTGTGACATTGAATTCTCCCCCTGGAATGAAGAACCTTGTACTTGTTATAAAGACGGACCCTCCCCCTGGACAGAAGGACGGTCATTCGAAGGGTCGCTGAAGTTTGGCCTCTCGGTTGCTTTAGGTTGATCAGCAGCCATCTTTTGTGAAACATCGTCGATGATTTGCTTTAGACTATCAACTTTGTTGTCTTTGGCCTTTGATTCAGAATCAATTTCCCTTTGAGGCACCTCAAGAAGAAGCATATATTGCTCGAAAAGATTTAAGATAGAAGTTGTAACTTGACTGGTCTTTGGAAATATTTCCTGCATTGCACCTTCGGTTGTCTTCATCTTCTTAACATAGTTATCGTCAAAAGTGACATAGTATGTTTCTTTAATCTTCTTAGAGCCCTTTTTTAGAACTTTATATGCCTTAGAGTGCAGGGAGTAACCTAAGAATATTCATTCATCAGCCTTAGCATCAAATTTGTTTCGATTCTCTTTAGAGTTGAAGATGAAGCATCTTGAACCGAACACATGAAAAAATTTCACATTCGGTTTTGTGTTTGTTCAAGATCTCATAAGGAGTGATAGAGAATCCCTTGTTTAGATATGATCAGTTCTGAGTATACCAAGCAGCAGCAATAGCATCAACCCAGAAATATAAAGGCAAGGAAGCGAAGCATAACAACATTCGAGTTGCTTCACACAGAGATCGGTTTCACCTTTCAACGATTCCATTCTGTTGTGGAGTATATGGGGCCAATAAATTATGAGTCGTTCCCTTCTCATCATGAAACTCTTCGCAATCCTTGTTCTTGAATTTCAAGCCGTTGTCACATCTTACGTTACGAACAAGTTTCCTCAGTTGAACTTCTACCTACTTTGTGAATAGCTTGAGCTTTGGAGTAGCCTCAGATTTTTGCTTCAAGAAAAACACCCATGTGAACCGAGAGAAGTCGTCCACTATAACCAGAATATACTTGTTTCCACCAATGATTTCAATAGAAGAGGGGCCACATAGATCAATGTGCAATAGCTCCAATGGTTCTATCACCTTTGTATTGATAATAGAGGGATGACTTTGTCTACTCTGATTTCCCATTTCACAGGTTGCGCATAGATGTTCTCTGTCAAATTTGAGAAATGGAAGACCTCGAAAATGATCTCCTAAGACAAGCTTGTTGATATCCTTGAAATTAAGATGAGACAGTCTTCTATGCCATAACCAACTTTCGGCTGAGTGAGCCTTTGTTAGTATGCAGACTGCAGGTTTCCCTCGAATTGGATTGAGGTTTAAATGGTACATTTCCCCCTTTCTCTTTGATTTCAATAGAATATTATTGGACTTCTTCTCGACTATCTCAGAGCCTTCATCATCAAACGATACCTTCAATCCGGTCCCAAGTACCAGCTGCGACACGCTAATAAGGTTGTGCTGCAATCCCTCAACATATGCGACCTTTCTTATTGAGAAATCACCATTTGTAATCATTCCATAGCCTTTGATGGTTCCATTTGAATTGTTGTCATACTTCATGATTCTACCATCCTTGAGAGACCGAAACTCTCTCAGGTCTTCCTTTCGTCCCGTCATGTGACGCAAGTAGCCACTGTTAATATACCATTCTTTGTCAAACTGCTCGTCACATATAACCTGCAAAATATTAAGAAGATTTAGGAACCCAAAGTTTCTTGGGTCCTTGTGAACCTTTTACAGGACAGGGAATAGTAAGAGAAACATCAACCAAATAAGTTTTTTTAATTAAAGTTGTTTCATCTTTTCTTTTTATTGTGAAAACTTTAATTTTATTATGGCTTAGGTTCATTCGACGTAGGTTTTGAAATTTTGACGTCTGCATTCTTTTGGTTCTGTTTTGGGCATGTGTTGTCTTTAGGAAAGAGCTTTCCTTTTCCCTTTAAACCTTTCGAAGGATGAGAATTAGAATGAGTATGAGAAGAATAGGATTTAAAAGAGATCTTGGACTGTTGATTATTATTCTTCCTTGGTTGAGAACGGGAGCACTCTTCCCTTTTGTTCGTCTGATTGAATTTTGGACCGAACTTATTCTTTTGGTTGATATTTTGTTGAGGACTGAAACCGCTCTTTCGGTTACTGATGTTCTGAGGACCGAAATCGTTCTTTCGGTTGCTATCTTGCTGTGGACCAAAACTATCCTTTCGGTTCCTTGTTTGTTGTGGACCGAGACTACCCTTTCGGTTCCTTTCATTCGAGAGACTGAAACCCTCCTGTCGGTTACTTCTTGATTCTCCTTTAGACATATGTGTCCTCTCATACCTAACATAATCAGGATTTTCAAATCTCCAAAACTGTTTCCTTTCTGAGAGATTCTTCTTGTATCTCAGATTTCGTTGGTGTTTTCGATCTGCCACTTGTTTTGGATTTTGCAGACGTTAGCCTTTTTCTTTGGAACACGAGCGTCGCTTTCGCTCTTTGTTGAAAATGTTTCACTGCTAGTTTACACCGTTTCGCCCAAAGATGTTTAGGTGCCACTAGTGCTTGGCACATCATATCTTGCAAGCTCATTTAGTGGTTCCGGCACATACCTACCCTTCACTCTCCAGGATGTTTTCTGAGATAGGCCTTTTGTCTCATCAGTGTTGTCTATTGGTGCTGACCAGAAGAACTCATCACATCCAGCTGCATTTTCTTCATCCACCATAGCAGTCATTTCTATTGTTTGTTGTGGAGTGACTCCTGGAACTGTGTGGACTTGATTTGGAGTGGTTTGTACCTTTTGATATACAACGGATTTTGCCTTGAGAATTTTGATCTTATCTGTTGACGAGCGAGCGAACTCAACAGAACTTTCAGAAATCAGATTTTTGTGAGCTCCAGGTTCGCTTTTGACAAATTCTGAACAGTCAACCAAATCCTCTATAGAGATCCTCATTAAGTCAGATGCATTTTCAACATCAATTTTATTTTCTGAACTTAATCTGACATTCAATGAGTCAAATTTATGTATAGTTTCGGTTCTTAACTTCAATCTATCATTCTCATCTAATAGATTTTTGAGCATTTCCTTATGGTCGTTGGACTTTATGTAGGACTCAATTTTGTAAAGACCAATTTTGTATGCAGGTGAGACCTCATTAGAAGATACAACGTTTTCACAGTTGTAAGCTTCGGCATCGACTTCATCCTCCTTTAGCTCAAGGAAGGGTAAAATCATGTGATGTATCTTCTTTCCTATTTCACTACCCAGATGCAACTGAGTGATATTAAAATAAAGTCTTTTAGCAATAAAACAAAAAACATTTCACTGTTTTAAAAGTTAAAGATTGTCTCGTTGCAAATAAATTGATTCATCCTTAGATATAATCAACTCTTTCTCCTTCTACTCAATCCACATCCTCCTTTCCTCAGTCTTCGACGATATCCTGCTAATTTGATTAGTTAGGTTAGGGTTTGTGACGCGGGTTTGGGTAAGACTGCTACTTATACTAGAAAATTTAGATTTTAAGCTATTCAATTCCTTTTCATAGTTAGTAATAGGTATTTTCAGAGAAGTAAGAATATTTTGTACCTTCTTGATCAACTCATCACATTCGTTGATCTGTGCGCTAACAGGTTTCGCAGCAAAACACATGTCCTCTCGCTCCTTCTCACCTTCCAGCCCACCATCGGTAGTATATCATCTTATTTGAGACACTCCTTCGGTCACCATTAAACACCTTCCTGCAGCAGGTTCTTCTTTCACCAACATCGCCTTGCCATGAGTGGGTTTTCTTACTTCTTCGTCCTCTGAATCCATGGACCCTACTTCCACGCCACCAAATTCATCACGGTTACCTGTATCCTGTACAATCAAAGCATTCATAGTTTTATTGTTAGCAGCTGATTTTCTTTTCTTGATTTCCTCCAATCGTCTCAGGAGGCTCGCTTCCTCATCATCCTCGTCTATCTTTCCTGCCCTCTTCTTCAACATACAGTCTTTGGCAAAGTGATTCTTCCCTCCACAGTAATGGCAATCAAATCCCGAGTCTCCACCAATTTTCACCTCTTTCTTGGACTCTTCTGACTTCAAACCTATCTTCGGTTCCTCCTTCACATTTTCAGAGCTATAAATTCCCTGCCAGTTTCGGTTCTAGTTGGCCTGGAACTTTCTTTTGATGAACTTTCTACGATTGGACACCATTAGGCATACTCTTCACCGGTTAGATCGTAGTCAACAAGATCCAATTCCTTTTCTTTTTCAACAGAACCTTTCCCTTTAGAAACAAGGGCTAACGAACCCAAAATGGAAACCACATTCGTTTCCTTAGACAGTGCACTTTCATGGGATTTCAAAATTCCCACCAGTTTTGCTAGAGAATACGATTTAAAGTGTTCATGTGCTTTAATAGTGGATACGAGAGCCATCCAATCAGGTCTTAGACCGTTCATAAATGTAACCTTCTGTTCGATAACCTTCCTTTCGATCCCATGCTGTATTATCTTACTTAAGAGATGATTAAAGCGATCGAAAGCCTGAACCAATTTCTCTTTGGGCTTCTATTTGAAATCACCAAATTCAGAAAGCAACAGAGTTTGAATCGAATGTTCCAGATCTTCATCAGTGGAATACAATTCTTTCAGGCTGTCCCATATCTCTTTAGCTGTAGCGCAAGAACTCACCAAACGGAACGTATCTGAATGCAAAGCAAACCTAATCATTCTTAAGGCCTTGATGTTGCATTGAAACTTCTCCTTCTCATCTTGAGGAATATGTTTCACATCATTCATTAGCTGATTGTAATCCTTCTGAGTTTTGACAATCTTTGAGGTGCTTGAGTGAGCGAATGGGCCCAGAGTGATTGCTTCCCAGATCAAGTACCCATTATCTTCTAAGTCGATCACATAATCTTCAAAGTGATGCGTCCAAACTTCATAATCTTGAGTATACAAGATTGGAATCCTTGTTGTTGAACCAATGCTGTTGGAGATGTTGATTGGATTGGTTTGATAATAATCCATGGACATTGTGATGGTGTTTGATCGATTACCTGTTTAAGATCAGACATGTAATTTTATCGATTAGAGTAAGATCAACAATTAATGAGATACGCCAATAAGATCAATCAATGCGGAATAAAACCATAATAACTTCTTCGATAGAAGAGATGTGTATGAGTTACACAGTCTCTTGCTCTGATAACAATTGATGAGAGCAAATCTCAGATTGATTAGATCTTTCACAGGCAAAAAGATGAAGATCAAACAATTCAAACACAATAATATTATGAACACAGTATGGAATCAACGTTATGCTTATGATTCAAATGTAGTCACGCCTTAGCAGAGCTCGATGAAGAACTTCCACTGTAGAGGCGAGCTAGGGTTTACAAAACCCAATGAGAAAAATAATAAAAGCGTTACTAAAAAAGGATGCATGCATGCACCTTAAATGCTAAACCCTAGAAGAAAAACATGAACGGTTGGACAGGCCCAAACCGGCAACCAAAACTGGGCTAAGGACCGAGCCCATGACGCAACACTATAAGCCCAACACATATGAATCGATCCTATACCCGAAGAATATGGGACCAGATTCATAATGTCTAACATAAAAACATGATGCTTAATCAGTCTTTTGCTATAATATTTCTATTTGCCATTTTCTCATAATTTTGATTATGAAGAGGGATGTTGTAATCATAATCAAATTTCAGAACGCAAGTAACATTTCCATATATAGAATTTCCTTATATTGAACCATTCCAACATAACATTCATATATATATATATATATATATATATATATATATATATATATATATAGGACTAAATTTGATTAAAAACTCAATCTAAGCTTTTAGAATTGAAATGAAGTATAAATTCCACTCCCTTAATTATAGCAAAAACAACTTTTCAAACCCTGCAACATTGCGAATTGAAACCTTTGTTTTCTATAATTAACATTGCTAACTTTCAACACTTACCATAATAATTATGGTCCTACTAGCATAAAAATTATTATTAGCATAACACTTATGTTCCCATTAGCTTTGACATGTATTCAAAAGTTAGCTGGACTTCTAGAAATCAATACTTATTGACTTTCATTACCAAAGTCCATATTTCTAATACGATATGCTTTGATAAGACTTTATCTAGGCTTCTCAAAATCATACAACTTTCTTTAAATAGCTCACATGTGTGTCTTAACAAATTTAGAACTTACAGCCATAAGTCTAAAATGTTCAGACCTTTGCCATTTCTCACAATTCGAATTATGAAGAGAGATGTCATAATCATAATTGAATTTGAGAATGCAAATATCACAATTTCTATCTCCTTAAAATGTACTTAGTGAAAGCGTTTTCTCACAATCATTTTCATGAATCGGAGAGAAACCTTATGACACTTAGATTTTATGGTGTATGTGTTCCTATCCATGTGAATTTGTCATTGTTGGATATAGTGTCTAAGTCCATAACTTTATTTGGTATGTACTTGACCCGACCCGGCATGGTCCATTTGGGTTGCATGGCATTGCAATACTTGGATAGACTAAATGAGAGAAAGGACACTTGTGATTATTAATATATTATAAGTTCTAATATATTAATAATAGTATTATTTAATTAGTGTTGATCAAGTATTAATTTAGAATTAATTTGGTGATCAAAATGAGACTAATTAAATATATAGGGTTGATTATGAAAATCATCAAATCTTTTATGGTGGATTTATGATCCATGGTTTATGGAGTTGGGCTTTAACCATTTGGAGCTCCATGCATAGTTCATGGGAGTTACAAACCCATGGATCATTAGAAATGAAGAGTCATGGTGTAACACTCGTGTTTCTAGCCTAGGCATTTATATTGAGGTGATAGTCTAGGTTAACCTTTGTAACTCATTTTGAAGAAATGAAAAGGAATTATGTGAATATTATGTGAATTATGTGTTTTATGCTTAATTATTAGGGCTTAATTAATTAAGAATATAAATAAGCATCAAAATTAAAGTGTGAGATAAGCCCGATATCTTTACATAAAGTTGTAGTGGTCGAAACAAGGATTGTGGGGATATAAAGAATACCAAAATCCGAGTTATAACGAAGAAGTTACGACTTGTCGAAGTTTCGCGACAAAACCGGCACGGTGCTGAATGTCGTAAAAAGTGAGTTTTTGATAAACTACTTTTTAGCCTTAGTGATCTAAACGAAAGTCGTAGTATTCGTTAAACCGAGAAGTTCGATAAAAGGAACGCCCAAATCTGACTTCGTATGAGGAAGTTATGATTTTTCGAAGTTT
This sequence comes from Lactuca serriola, assembly GCF_051521515.1. Taxonomy (NCBI): domain Eukaryota; kingdom Viridiplantae; phylum Streptophyta; class Magnoliopsida; order Asterales; family Asteraceae; genus Lactuca; species Lactuca serriola. The sequence goes on along the minus strand of NC_136410.1, from coordinate 209,137,987 downwards.
CAGCTTAGCAGTAGACAACTAAAAACTCGAATTTTAGATCGAGCGATTTTTAGCCGACACAACCTAAACAAGAATTGAAGGTCTCGTCATTTGTAGCACAATGGTAAAAAGTCTGAAGAAAACGACGTCAGATAAAGAAGTTATGAATTTTTAACGGATTTCTTATCCCGGTCTGTTAAAAATAATAATAATAAATTAAATTCAAAATTAGCCGACGAAGTCTAAATGGAAGTTGTAGAGCGTAATTGCAACTACGCATGGATATAAAGAACGTCAAAAACGGAGCTCGTAAGCGAAAGTTATGGATTTTAGAAGATTTGGCGCGAAAATCGAGAAAATTCGCATAGTCACACTTTGCCATGTCACCCTCGCTGAAAGAGTGCCACGTGTCCTGCTGAGTCACCGAGCTGCTGAGTCATGCGAAGTCACGCGTCGGATCCTAATTCGACCGAGGAGGAGGCCCAATCCGAAGCAGCCAGCTCTCCGGCCGAAGCTTCGCCCTGTTGTCGCGTGTTCCGAGCCTCGCATAGCCTAGCTCCGAGCCTCGCACATGGGTCACGAGTCCGCAGTCCAATCAGAAGCTGCCAACGAGTCCCTCTCTCCTCCGCACCCTCGCCTGCGGACCCCACCACCGAATCCGACTTCGGACCCTATAAATAGAAGGGGGCCTGCGAGCCTTCTCGGGCAGAATTAAATAATTGCCGTTTTTCACCACTTTCTTCATCTTTTCTTCACCTTAACCTTCCCCGAAGCCCCGGTATCGATTGTAATGCCCGGAATACTCCACTAAGTGTCCGTGAAGCCCGGAAAATTTATCTTTTCGGTTTCCAAGCCCGAGTTTTACAAAGCCTGGTTTCTCAATAAAACTCCCGGTTTTATTAGAAACGATCGTTTTAGGAAACGAATTGCTATCCGATTATCATCAAATCATGTGAGTGTGTGCTTACTTTCAATTTACACATAGATATGAAGTATTTAGCTTGAAATACGTGTTATGTGTAAATAGGTTAATTGTTTATTTGAGGTGACTGTTGAATTGATGTTTTATACAAGTTTTAAACTGTATATGCTTTTTATCTACAAAATATGTTGGGTAGAACATGGGGTAGATGAAATAGTTGATGTGTGTTAAAATGGTGAGAGGCCTCGATGTTGCTGTTGTTGTTGTTGTAGTCATTTAGCGGTGTATAGATGACGACCACGGACTTTTCTAGACAGTCCAGTGGAACACTAGCAGGTTCCCAACTTGTAGGTGTTGATGAATTAAATGTTCATTGGCGTACTCCATCCCCCTCATGGTTGCCTTTAGGACATGTATGGCTGAGGAAACCCCTTAGCAGTAGTGTCCATCCCGATGATAATCCTTAGGCTAGCTCCCTTGTGATAGGTGCTTAGGGACGTAAAGTGAGGACAACGGGAATGGGTAATCAGGGTTATTATTGATTGGTGAACTTAATAAGTATATTATTATTGTGGGTTGAAAACCCTATATGCTCACCAGGCTCCCAAGCCTGACCCACTCAGTTTTTATGATTACAGGTAGTGGACCCCGAGCATAGTCGGAGGACGACGAGAGATTTTTAGATTATAGGCCAGTAGTTGTAAATAACTGTTGAAAGGCTTATAATGTCTTGTTTATGCTTTTGATCTATATCGGAACATGACATCCCGAGGTTTTGATATTGATAAGTTGAAAACTAAACTTGAAGATCGATTAGATCTATAAAACAGGTAAAGAATTAAACAAGTAAACAGCAAGAACACTCGAATGAATCAAACGTGTCGAATGATTATAAAACAATCCTCAGAAGAGCTCGATAAAGAACTTCTACTGTAGAGGATTAAAGGGTTTACAGGAACGATAAAGAAAGAAATCTGTAATGCTATCGTAATCTTTGATCGTTCTATCAAAATGTTAACCTAATATGCATGCAAGCACAGTATTATATACTAAACCCTACAGCTCATGGTTGGACTGGCCCAAACCAGAGTACAAAACATTGGACTATTAACCGAGCCCAATGACGCAATACAAACAAATCAGCTACCCAACAATCTCCTCCTTTGCGTCAATTAGAGCGAGATCACTTTGTCTTCTTACTTGGGCCAGCAGCTGCAGGAGCCTTCTTCTTTACAATATCAAACAGACGCGAGATGAGGGCAAGTATTGTCTGACTGAATCGGATGTACCACTGTATCATATCATCAAAGTATTTGATATCATCCGCAGTATTCTCTTTACACCGATGGATGATCCCCAGCACATGCTCAAGACAAGTAGTGGTATAAAGAAGTTTATCCGCTAAGGCAAAGAGACATTTCTGTCCTTCAGCCCTGGTGAACATGACCGAGTTTCGCCTTGGGTCAATCTTTCCCATCTTCATCTGGTTGAGATCATTGGCCGAGCCAACAGGAGAGATCTTCGGTTTCTTCTTGAAGACATTGGCAATCTCCTGATCCATCAAGGCGACCTCCATGATATAACACACCAACATCCTTTTGAGATGGTCAATAATCGGACCATATTCAGCTTCATTCGTCAAGAGGATGTTGTGCAGAACGATCCAGTCATGGGGGTTGAGGTTCGGTAGATCTGCTAAGGATATGGCGTGTTTGGTTTTAGCAGACCCTCTGAGCACTTTGAACCAAACGTTGATAAATCTCCCAACTGTGTAAGGCTTCAGAACACGAACGTTGATTATCTTCTGAGCGCTCCAGGTTTGGTACTGGGGTTGAGCAGCCTTCAGATAGAACTCGATCAATTCCCGATCAACCTCCGGATGAGGATGGGGAACCTCAGCAATGTTGGCGAAGGCGTGGAAAATGAAGGCCTTTCGGGTTAAGGGCATGTCGAACTGAGAGTCGACAGAATTGTAGCAGTCGAAGGACATCACCGGTTCGAGCCATAAGATACTCGGAGTATCGATTGCCTCCTTGATCATCCTCTCGAGAGTCCATTCAGGGAAAAGAGTCTTCCTGCTCTCGAGTAGGTCGTGGGCTTCTTTCTGCTTGCATTCAGCTTCTCGCGCCACACGAATGTTATCATCCTCAGTATTGCGACGACTTTTGCGTTTCAGCAAGTTGGCAATAGTTTCCTGATCTTCTTCCTCTTCATCATCTGCAATGTTCTTGCCTTTGTCCTTCACACCCGAACCAGAGGCTTGGCCTGTAGGAGGAGGTTCGGTTGCGTGAGCAGCTTTAGAGGAATGAGGGGGTTGAGATCCGGACTCCTTTTCTCCCCCTTTGTTTCGGAGTGGACACGAAACTAGGTAGCCCTTCTATTTTGCTGAGCAGATCCAGGGCAGGGGCGAGTTTTTCTGCAAGGGTTCGCCTCACAGAATGGTTCAGTATGGGATCGTGCGCTTCCAGGATGTTGGATATTGCTGAGTGTACATCCGAAACACACGTCCGTATTACCTCCCGTTCGGATCGAAGAGAGTCAAATTGTTGTTGAGAACTTGAAAGTTGAGCACTCTTGACCTTGAGGGCAGTGGTTTTTCTTGCGAGAGCGTCCATCAACGAGTTATCATAAGCAAGATCCTCTTGGAGTTTAGAGAGGCGCTCGTCGATAGAGGTCCGAAGGGCAGAGTTGTCGTCTGTTAATGTTTGACGAAGGGTGGCGAAGGATTTCAACTCTGTGGAGACGAACGTGGCCAACTGTTGAACAATTGGTTCCAACGTTGTCTTGGTTGCAGCAACACTCTCCTGTAAAGATTGTAACAGGGCAGAGGCATCTGAGAATAGTTTATCGACTTTTTCGGCCGCAACCTCACAAGCTTTCGTCGAGGCGTCTATGGCAGCAGTGGCAGAAGCAACGGAATCTTGTTGAGCCCTGGAGAAGGCATCAACAATCTTCTGAAGAGCATCTTCAGAGAGAGAGGATTGAGAATTGGAGGATGAAGCAATAAGCATGTCAACCTTCTCATGCAGCTCCTTAAGATGCTTCTTTGTTACTGGAGCTTCCTCGTCATCGTCACTTTGGACCTGAAACGGACTGTAGTAGACCGAATCAAAGGTCATATTTTCCCCTCCAAGGAAAGGGTTATCTCCATCTGAGGCATGATCTGGAGATGGTGGTGGTGTTGAAGTTGGGGGTGTTGTGGTATGAGTAGGTTCAGGTTGAGTGTGGGTGGGTTTAGTTTCGGGTGGTTGTTGAGTGTGGGTAGGTTCGGGTGGTGGTTGGGTTTCGGTTGTATGTATAGGTTCGGTTACAGGTGGTGGTTCGGTGGCATCGGTATGAACCCCCGTATCAGATACGTTGGTTGTAACCTTTGCAGTAGTTGTTGTTGTTGTATCGGTGAAAATGGGTGGTGGTATAAGGAAAGAGGTTTTAGGAATGGTGGTAAAGGGGTTTATGGTGGGAATGGAAGTGGGAATTGTTTGAGTGGGAGAGGGAATAGGTGAGTTATGGATTTCCATGTCAGGAGTAGGTGATCGGGGTGGGGTGTTGCCTCTTGGAGGGGTTTCGCCTCTTTGAGAGTCGTCCGAATCCGAACTCTCACCGTCAGATTCACTCGAAAAGGAGTTGTTTCCAAACTTGACGTTTCCACCATTCAAAAGAGACCTGTATTCTCTTAGCTCTTCTTTCCTCCCTGTCATGTGACGCGAGCAACCACTATCAATGTACCATTCTTCGTCAAACTGCTCGTCACTGATAACCTTCTTGATCAGTTCGTCAAGTTCGTTGAACTGCACGCTGAGCGGTTTGGCTGTAAAGCACATATCCTGTTGCTCCTTCGGTTCATTACTCCCACCATTAGTGTTGTATCCCCTAACCTGAGATACGTCAGACACCATCAAGCACCTTCCTCCACTGCTTTCTTCTTTTGCCACACAAGCCTTTCCATGAGAAGGCTTCCTCACTTCATCATCTTCAGAGTCGGTTGACCAAACCTCCACGCCACCGAACTCGTCATCAGCAACCGAACCCTGCACAATTAGAGCATTCATAAAAGGGTTAGCGGTAGATTTCTTCTTTCTGATTTCATCAAGCTTTTTCTGCAGCAAAGCTTCTTCATCCATTTCCTCATCCTTTTCAGCCATCTTTTTGAGGACACAATCCTTTGCATAGTGGTTCTTTCCCCCACAATAATAGCAGCTTACTCCAGAATCACCCTCAACCTTCGGTTCCTTCTTTGACTCTTTAGCCTTCGGTTCATCTTTAACTTTCTCTGAGCTATAACTCCCCTGCCAGTTTCTGTTCTTGTTAGTGGGGAATCTCTTCTTGATGAACCTCTTGGGGTTAGACACCATCATAGCAAAGTCCTCAGAAGTGAGGTTATAGTCCTCCAAGTTGAGATCTTCGTCCTCCATCACAGCTTTACTTTTTGATAGGAGGGCCAACGAACCTAGGCTTGAAACCACACTTTTCTCTTGCAACACGATCTTCTCCTAAGATTTGAGAATGCCCACCAGTTTCGCCAATGAATATGATTTAAATTGCTCGTGGGCTTTAACTGTGGACACAACTGCTCTCCACTCTGATCTGAGACCATTTAAGAACGTAACCTTCTGCTCAATAAGCTTCCTTTCGATGTCATGTTTGATCATCTTGCTAAGAAGATGATTAAAGCGATCGAACGTTTGGGTCACAATTTCTTCGGCTCCTTGCTTGAATTCACCAAACTCGGAGAGGAGTAAGGTTTGAATGGAGTGTTCAAGATCTTCGTCTGTGGAGTATAATTCACGTAGCCTGTCCCATATCTCTTTTGCCGTCGTGCATGAACTCACCAGCCTAAAAGTGTCGTACTGAAGGGCGAATCTGATCAATCTTAACGCCTGGATATTGCACTGAAATTTATCTTTTTCATCTTACGCAATATCTTTAACATCTTTCAGAAGATCATTATACTCCTTTTGAGTTTTAATAATCCTTGAGGTTGCAGAATGAGAAAACGGTCCAGAAACAATTGCTTCCCAGATGAGGTATCCATTATCCTCAGATCCTATAACATAATCTTCAAAGTGATGCGCCCAGACTTCATAATCATGGGTGTACAGGATGGGAATCTTCGTGGTTGATCCAATGCTGTTCGAAATATTGATGGGATTCGATTGCGACTCGTCCATAATGATCGAATAACCTGTTCAAAGATCAGACTTGTAATAAATCAAACTAGGGCAAAACAATAAATATCGAGATACGTCAATAATGAGATGACGGCTCAATAAATATCAATAATTGCGCAATAACCCTAATCGAAACCTTTTTCACAGAAAAGAAGTGTATCGATTACACAGCCTCCTGCTCTGATACCAATTGATAAGTTTAAAACTAAACTTGAAGATCGATTAGATGTATAAAATAGGTAAAGAATTAAACAAGTAAACAGCAAGAACACTCGAATGAATCAAACGTGTCGAATGATTATAAGACAATCCTCATAAGAGCTCGATAAAGAACTTCTACTGTAGAGGATTAAAGGGTTTACAGGAACAATAAAGAAAGAAATCTGTAATTCTATCGTAATCTTTGATCGTTCTATCAAAATGTTAACCTAATATGCATGCAAGCACATTATTATATACTAAACCCTACAACTCACGGTTGGACAGGCCCAAACCAGAGTACAAAACATTGGACTATTAACCGAGCCCAATGACGCAATACAAACAAATCAGCTACCCAACATATATATATGGAAAATATATACCTTCTTAATGAAGGGTTTTGATAAACTTTTTTCATATGTTGTTTGGGGACCAATTCCGCAACAACTTTTAAAAAGATTTCTCTGATTTTATTTTAAAAAGCATAAATTAAATCGGTCTTTTGTGGCCGAGAAATTAGGGGATGTCACACATGGCAATTAAGGGCATTCATGTGTTGTAACGCCCGCGTTTCCAGGCTAGGCATTTTCGTTGATGTAATAGTCTAGGTTAACCCTTGTAACTCTTTTTGGAGTATTAATGATGAAATATTTGAGTATTATGTGACTTATGTGAATTATGTGTTTATTTTCTTAATTATTATAATTTAATGAATTTAGAATAAAATAAGCGTCAAAATTAAAGTATGAGATAAGCCCGATATCTTTTCATAAATATGTATTGGTCGAAACAAGGATTTCGAGGACATAAAGAATGTCGAAATCCGAGTTATAACGAAGAAATTATGATCTGCCGAAGTTTCGCGACAGAACCGGCAACGTTGAATGACGTGAAAAGTGAAAATTACGTCAGAGCAATATTTAGCCTTAGTGATCTAAAAGAAAGTCGTAGATTTCGTTAAACCGAGAGCGTGCATCAAAAGAACGCCCAAATCTGACTTCGTATGAGGAAGTTATGATTTTTCGAAGTTTCGACTTAGCAGTATGCAGCCCGAATACTCGAGTTGAGACCGAGCGGTTTTTAGCCGAAACAATCTAAATGAGAATCGAAGATCTCATTAATTGTAGTAAAACGATAAAAAGATAGGCGAAAACGGACGTCGGATGAAGAAGTTATGATTTTATAACGGAGTTTTCCTGTCCCGGCCTACTAAAAATAAATTATAAAAATAATATGAAAATTAGCCGATGGAGTCTAAACGAAAGTTGTAGATCGTATGAGGAAGATATGAATTTTTGAAGTTTATTAAATATTTCCGATATTTAATTTAAATATATATTAACCGATATTATCCTTGGGGGAGTCAGCGACCTTATCGTCATTACGCCCAGCGTAATTTCATATTACGGCCAACGTAATTCGAACTTCCAGCCCCTATAAAAGGAGGTTGAGGGCAACCAAGTTCATTGCTCATTTCTTCCCTTTTTCTCACGTTTTTGCATCGTTTTTCGTGCAAGAATTATCCCGAAGCCCCGGTATCATTCCCAAGCCCCGAAGCAAGTCCCGAGGTGCCGAAGATCCCGAGAAGTAAGATTCACCGAGCCGAAGCTCTGCCCGCGAGGAGTCTGGTTTTTGTGAAGATCTTCCAGATCTACCGAAGAATACTACTTCTACAAGCCGTAGTGCTGTCCGATCATCTTCTGATCAAGTGAGTGTGTGGTTACTTTCTTCTAACGCATAATTATGAAGTCTTATACATGTTATGTGTATACTTTGTGGTTATATGTGTGAATGTATATTCACTTTCTTCTATCTCATAGATCTGATTTATTCTCTATGAAATATGTGTTATGTGGGTGTGCCTCATCTGTTATGTGGAACATGTATTGAATGAAAATGCTATACAGGTTTTAAACTATGTATAAAAATATGTATTTGTATCTACTAATATGTTGGTTAGAACATGGGTAGATAGTTGGTGTGTAATAAACATATAAGAAGCCTCGATGTTGTTTTGATCCAATCATGTAGCGGAATTTAGATGACGACCACAGACTTTTCTAGACAGTCCAGTGGAACGCTAGCAGGATCATAACCTATAGGTGTTAATGAACTTGGGTGTTCATTCGCTGTAGTCCATCCCCCTCATGGTTGCCTTATTTGACTTATATTGCTGAGGAACCCCCGAAGCATGTGTTGTCGCCACGATGAAATATTCTTAGACTAGGTCCCTTATGTTAGTTGTCTTAGGGACGTAAAGTGAGAATAACGGGAATGGGTAATTGGGTTATTGTTGGTTGGTGGAAATTAAATACAATTATTTATTGTGAGTTTGAAACCTATATGCTCACCAGGCTCCCAAGCCTGACCCACTCAGTTTATTTGTATTACAAGAAGTGGCGCAAGGGCATAAGATGGATGAACCATCAAGTGGTTTTGTTTACAAGTCTGTATATGTATATATTTGTTGAATGACTTGTAATGTTATCGTTTATGCTTTACGGTCTGTATCGGAACATGACATCCCGAGTTTTGATTATATAATGAAAATACATTTCTTTATGAAATGCTTTGGTAAATATTATTTTATCACGTTTTGTTTTGGGGAACAAATTCCGCAACTCTTTCAAATCAAAAGGATTTACTCTGAAATTATTTTAAAAGAATAAATGAAAATCGGTCTTTTCTGCCCGAGATTTTGGGGATGTCACAATTGGTATCAGAGCATTAGTTTAAGCGAACTAGGAATTTGTAGGATTTCTAGACTTAAACTTAGAATGCTAAGTGAAATTTTGAGATATGTGTCTGTTATGTTTTAGACACGAGCACTAGTTTATTTTAGGAAAGTTGCCTAAAATGCTTTATGTGCTAAATGTTATATGTTGCCATATATGATATTATTTGTTCGGATATATGGTCTGTTGCCGACCGGATCTACAAACCTTATGTGTAGGATTCTAAGCGTACGTCTATGAATTTAGAACTAGCGTGTAAACGTTTCGGAGCGATAAGGATGATTTGAATATCTATCGTGAATGAGGATCTAACTTCACCTTATTCGGTGTGTAGATCAAAATGGTGAGAACAAGAAGTGGCGTTGGAAATGCTGATGAAAACAAGAATCAACCACCAGTGATTGAGCAAATACCTGTCGTAGCAGCAACACCTGAGCCAGTAACCATGGCTGGTGTGCAAATGATGATTCAAACAATGTTGGATCGTCAGATGGATGAAACTAGGCGGTTGCTTCAACAGAATCGTGAAGAACTGTCAATTCGTGTGGAAGAGCCCGAATTAAATGAAGGGCACTCGGAAGGTGGAAACTTCAGTGGGTCTATTGGTCAAGCCAACCCACCGATAGTTAGGCAAAACAACCATGATGGAAGGAATGATGGAATGGGATGCAGGTACAAGGAATTTCTAACTTGCAAACCATCGACCTTCAATGGAAAGGAGGATCCGATTGGAGTTATGGATTTGATCTCCGAAATGGAGTTAGCCTTCATGACTTGTGGCTACAGAGGCAAGTTGAAAACTATCTATGCAGTGCGTCAATTCCGAGGTGGAGCCGTTCGTCGGTGGAACACTCTAGGGAAGACTTTAAGCCCTAATAAGCCACTGCAATTGACATGGGTAGAGTTCTTGGTGCTGTTCAAATGCAAGTTTTGTTCGGCCCAAAATTTGTTGGAGTTGGAGAATAAGTTTTTGGCATTGACGAAAGGCAGCATGTCAGTTGATGAATACACCAATAACTTCACCGATAAGATGGAGTTTGCCTTGCGTATCGTCCCAGACGAGTTGACAAAGGTGGACCGGTATGCGAAGGGACTCCCATGGGAGTACGAGGTTCCAGTACGTCAGGCACATACTCTAGAGGCAATTATCTGGGCTGCCAAATCTGTTGAGAACATGATTAAGGGGAGAACCACCAACAAGGTTGAGGTTGGTGAGAAGAGAAAGTTTGAGGGAACATCTGGTTCCGGTAAGAAAAGCAAATTTTCAAAATCTGATTCGAAAAAGTTTCGTGGAGGAAAAGGAGGAGAAGCGAAGTGGTGTGATAAGTGTAAGAAAAAGCACTTTGGAAAATATAGTGAGGATGTAACCTGCTACATGTGTGGAAAAATTAGGCATTTTGCCAATGAGTGTCCGAACAACAAAAGGGTGTGTTTTGGATGTAATGAAGAGGGCACATTTTGAAAGACTGTCCGAAGAAGAAGGAGGCAGCTAAGCCCAACATTCCACAAAAGCCGAAGGCGAGAGCCTTTCAGATGACACTTGAAGCTGCGAAAGATGAAGCTGATGTCGCTTCAGGTACCTTTCTCGTAAATGAATTACCTGCTCAAATTTTGTTTAATTCTGCAGCCAACTACTCCTTTATTTCGCATGAGTTTGGTAGAAAACTAGCTTTGCCTGTTGATAGACTAGATAATGCTTTATTAGTCGAAGTTGCTAGTGGCAAGTTTGTACCTGTTAGCGAACGTATGAAAAACATCTTAATCGACCTTAATGGGAATAAGTTTCACGAGGAATTATTGCCTATCGAACTTAATGGTTTCGACATCGTGTTGGGAATGGATTGGCTTAGCGCCAATGATGCCAAAATTTTATGCAAGAAGAAGATAGTTAAAGTAAACCCGCCAGGGAAACATTCGTTTATGGTGTATGGTGTGACAACCCGAAATTTCCATTTGTACGAACAATATCTATTCAATAGAAGCCAGTCCAATTTCAGTGATTTTCAGACTTTTCCGAACAAGTTTGTGTACATTAGGGTTACACTTCAGGAAATATCAGGAGAGTGGAAATGTCCTTGAGGCCGTAAACTCCAAGGGGAAATGTCCTTGAGGCCGTAAACTCCTATTTGGAGTACTTCTATACCTTAAACCCTTCCAAGGACTTAGCCACTAAGTTAGGATAATTCTAGAAAGCATTTGGGACTTCAAAACACACCAAACACACATGTTTGGGAGTTTACGGCCGTAAACTCAAGAGTTTACAACTGTAAACTCCATGTGTGATGGTTTTTGGAGAGTAAACTCTCATATAGGGTCCTTTGGAAACCCTAAACACAAATACCCTGTCCCGCGATAGCTTAGATGAAATCCTTAGGTCTTAAAACACTTATATAAAGTGTTTATTATGCCTAGGGTGTCTTAACTTTATCAATTAGTCAATTGAGTCTAATTGAGTGCATATATGTGTGATTATATGTTCATTAGGATCATAGTGTGTGCACAAGTCCTCGCTTGACACCTAGCAATCTGATACCGTCCAGTTCATCCCAATCACCAACTACAGGTGAGTTCATACCCCTAATCAATGTTTTAAATGATTTCAAATGCTTTAAAGTGGGGGGGGGGATACAAGTAGAAACAAACATGTTATTAAATCATCGATGTGTATTTTATAACTGTGTTTATCAGTTAACAGATTTCACATGCTACAAAATGTGATGCATGAAATGGTTTTACATCTTAAAAGCACATTGTTACCAAATGTTTTACCTTTGAAATGTTTATTAAAATGACATCAAGTCATTGCTAATTATTGTTCAAAACCCATAAGATGTCTTACAGAAACCATTAGTCATTCTTGAACTAAACTATGCATATACACTTATATTCTTATATATGTACTGATGTTATAGTTTGCATCTTTCATTTGGTTTTCCCATACCCTTGAGTAGTAAGAATGGGTAAACTTACATGGTCAAGTAATTATATTACAGTAGATTATCATAGGGATAATTTGAAGATATCAAACATTACCTCTATTACAAGGAATCACACAAGAGTCAGTTCATTCATGAGTCTATACTAGTACATTATCTGATACATGAGTACTTACAGAGGTTTACCTGATACATGAATATGTTTACATATACGTACCTGTTACATGGACACACATACATGAATACTTGTACGTAGGACTATGAAGATGATTTATTAGTACTTACTTTGTAAATTGTCTTTCCTATCCCGGTTCAATGGGATAACTAGACGGGACTTACCATTCCGAACCCCACTGTTTAGCACCAGTGGTCGATGACCATCTTCGGAGGTCTAAGGTTACTACTTATATTAGGAAATTGATTTGGGACTAACCCTTCCACCCACCTACTGCTGCTATAGAGGACAATTGGACGATCTTCAGATGTTCATTAGGTTATACATTTCGCTTAATGCGATGTTGTGTTAGTCCTAGTACCCAGTGACAACACTTACAATATTACATTTTTCCTGTTTACTTTATTTTGTGATACATTCACATAAACGATGAGTTAGACTAAGCACCTTTAGTGCTAGTCAATACAAAGGAAAAACTATTATTTTACAAACAGAACATTCAGGTCTTGGTAGAAGACTACACTTCATACGTACAGAACATTCGGGTCTTGGTAGAAGACTGCATTTCATACTTATAGAAAATAAGGATTTTTCTAGGGATTTCATACTTACCTCAACATTTCCATTTAACGATTTACATGGCCTTCATAACAGATTTTCACAAACGAGGCAAAGACATTTATATACTTATGAATTCACCAGCTTTAAAGCTGATACTCGCTTTCAAAATAACTTGTATTCTCATGTCATCAGTAGACAGGTACGGAGGCCAGGTTTTGAGAAGACGGAGCAGAAAAGTTTCGTTCTTTTATTTTGATTGTATATTTTTGGTGTCTTACTACAACATAAAGAACACACATGTATTAAAACTTTACTTATAATGCAATGGATGATGTTGTTGCTTGTTTATTATATTACACTGTTGTGATACTGTACATGACATCCTCCACCCGTGAACGTTTCCGCCGTTCGTGGTTTTGGGGTGTGACAGATTGGTATCAGAGCATTGTTTATAGTGGATATAGTATATCAACCCATAAAAGATATACTAACTATAAATACATCGGGATTAAAACACTCTGTCTAAGAGTTATACTTTTAAATAATAAAATATTTAACAAAGTATACGTGCCTGCATTCATACTAAAACCAGTGTCACAACGACAAGAACAAAAGTATTACGATTGTTGGATATCACAAGTAAGCCTGGGGATATATAGTCAGTCTTGGGAATGGCATTGCCTGATCAACTATGCTGGTCCGATGAGTGATTAGAATATGCCCAAGAATGGTTGTGATATGCCAACAAGTCTAAAAACTTACCAACACAACCATAATGAAATACCATAGGGGTATTTGGTCTTACTGTAATTATCCTAGTTAGTTCGTCTATTTTAGCTATTTCTTATATCCCTTTTCTCACGTAGATTAAAATGGCTGGATTTCACCATGGCGATCCGTACTTCCCGAACCAAGGCAATGCTGGTTGGCTAGAGGCAGAGCCAGAAGATGATCACCCAATCCCTTTGGATGATCACCATGCTGAGGGTTTTTCCGATAGTTCTGACTCGAAGCCAGAAGTCAACAACCTACCCCCGGCTGCTCAAAACCCAAACCTGAACCCTCGCCCTTTGTTTCAAGGACCCACACCCTTGTGGGCCATTAACTTGACTGAATGGAGTCAGGAACAAGGTCAGCCCATTCCCTACAATGGCGACCGAAGTTTCTACAACCTCACTGAAGGAGGTTCTGCTGATAGAGTCCTACCAGTCATGGTGCGTAGGATTTCTCGGAACACGATAATGGCTCAGGCGACTATCAATCAAGTTTTGGAAGTTGACGCCAACTCTGGTGTTAACACTGTCCACATTCGCCAACTAGAGTTTGCTCATGAAAGGGCTCTGGTCCGCAATGCAAATCTGCAAACGGAACTTGCTGAAACCCGAGCTGAAGTTAGAGAACTTCGAGCTCAACAAGCAAGGTCGGACAGGCATATAAGGGACATTGAACGTCTATTGTCGGGATCGAGGACTCATGCTAGTAGTTCTCATCGCCGATAGAATATCGTCATCTCATATTTTGGATATAACCTAGTTTATGTAAAACTTTGGTCTAATTTACTATCTGTATAAATCTTAGACCTGTTAGGTCTTGATCTAGTCTTAATTCTGTCAAAATTTTCCATCTTGGTTGATGTAAGGCCTACTTCTAGACCATTTTTCCCGAACCTGTTACATCTGTAACTCCAGTATTATTGACAGATATCGAATCTTATGGAAATTATTATCCAAATGCTATCTTCTTCATTTAGTCATACTATTCTTTCTGTTGTTGGACTATGGGGATTTAGTCCATGAGACACATTCATTTATCATTTATTCTTATCCATGTCGTCATCTTTTAAACGTACAGTTAAAGATGCCGCCATGCAGGAATCCAAGGCGAAACCCAAACAACGAACCACCAATACCACCAACTCCACCACCACCTGTACCTCTTCAACCACCAAATCCTTTCGATGCCACTATGTTCCAGGCAGCTTTCACAGCAGCAGTTGCAGCTGCTGTGTCAGCAATCAACGCTCCTGCCCCTAGTGGGTCAGGAACAGGTGCACCACCCTCAAACTACGGCGAAATCCATGGACACCCTCGGGAATGCACCTACAAGGACTTCACTAATGCCAAACCCCGCAACTTCAATGGAACTGGGGGTGTTATGGTGTTGAGACAATGGATTGAAAAGATGGAATCCGTTTTTGAAATCTGTGCTTGTCAGGAGGGCAGCAAGGTCAAGTTTGCAGCATGTACCTTCTCTGACCGAGTACTAACATGGTGGAAGAGCCATGTTAACTATCTAACTTTGGTGGTGGCGTATTCCATCAGCTGGGAAAAGTTGAAAGACATGTTGATGAAGGAATACTGTCCTCGAGGCGAAATACAAAAGCTCGAGCAAGAATTCTGGGGTCTACAAATGGTTGGATCTGACATCACTACCTACACAAATAGGTTTTGTGATTTGGCAAACTTATGCCCCAACATGGTTGCTCTCTAGAGCAAAAAGATCGAGAGATATATCTGGGGACTGTCGCCCCAGATCTAGTCAAGTGTGATCGCTTCCAGGCCTATTGCCTTTGATAGCGCCAAGGAACTAGCACAATCCCTCATCGATCACCGAAAACCTCGGAACAAAACAATCCCTACACCTGTACCACAGAAGTCCAACCCCGACTACCACAAGAAGGGCTGGAATAAGAGGAAAAGAGGGGCTCCGCAAGGATCCTCCAATAAGCAACAACTAGTGGCGATCAATGCTGCCACAGTGACTCCTGTTTCCCCTACGAACCTCTTACCAGCAAAAACATATGCTGGGACTCTCCCGAAGTGCACCAAGTGCAACTTACACCACCACGGACCTTGCAGGGAGATGCAGTGCTCTAACTGCAACAAGAAGGGACACACCGTCCGTTTCTGCAAAACTCCAACAGTTCAAACTGCCCAGATTCCTAACGCCGGTATGGGCCAAGCTTGCTACGGATGTGGCGAAGTGGGCCACTACAAGAGAAACTGCCCTAAAGCAGGGGTGGCTGGAGGAGTGGGAAGAGTCATGGCTCTATGTCACGAGGAAGCAGTAGTTGATCCTATGATAGTTACTGGTACGTTCCTCCTTGATAACTCTAATGCTTGCATACTTTTCGATAGTGGAGCCGAGAAAAGTTTTGTAAGTCACAAATTTGCACACCTGCTTAAACAAAAACCATATGCATTAGATAGTTCATTCACGGTATAAATGCTAACGGGAAAACGGAGAGTACAAACTACATATACGTAGGTTGTACCTTAACTTTAGATGGCCATACTTTCAAGATAGATCTCATGCCGGTTACCATAAAATGTTTCGACGTTATCATTGGTATGGATTGGTTGAGTCTTCTTCGTGCCGACATTATGTGCTTCGAAAAAGCAGTTTGTCTTAGCTTCCTAACAACGAAACCCTAATTATCTACGGCGACAAACCTAGTACGAGCCTTCGCATCATTTCGTGCATTCAAGCCCAGAAGTGCTTGTGGAAGGAGTACCATGCATTTCTTGCACACGTCGTCGATACCAGTCAAGAACTGAAGGACATCCAGAAAATCCCAGAAGTATGCGACTTTCCCGACATATTCCCAGAAGAACTTCCCGGTTTACCACCACAACGCCAAGTCGAGTTCAGAATCGACTTAGTGCCAGGGGCTACCCCCGTAGCCAAATATCCTTATCGTCTGGCACCGGCTAAAATGCAGGAACTTTCCAGTCAACTTAACGAACTTCTCAAGAAGGGATTCATTCGACCAAGCTTCTCACCATGGGGAGCACCGGTCTTGTTCGTCAAGAAGAAAGATGGATCGTTTCGCATGTGCATCGACTATAGAGAACTCAACAAACTTACCATTAAAAATCGTTATCCCTTGCGCCGCATCGACGATTTGTTTGATCAACTTCAAGGAGCCAACTACTTCTCGAAGATAGATCTGCGATCCGGATATCACCAACTATGAGTGTTAGAGGAGGATGTTCCCAAGACAGCCTTCCAAACTCGTTATGGGCACTACGAGTTTGTAGTGATGCCATTCGGATAAACTAACGCGCCCGTAGTATTCATGGATCTGATGAATAGGGTGTGTCGTCCTTACTTGGATCAATTTGTCATCGTCTTCATTGATGACATACTCATCTACTCTTGAAGTAAGGAGGAACATAGTCAACATCTCCGTAAAATCTTAGAGACATTGCGATCAGAGAAGCTATACGCGAAGTTCTAAAAGTGCGAATTTTGGATTCGGCGAGTCGAATTTTTGGGCCATGTGGTTAGTGAAGAAGGTATACACGTGGACCCCTCCAAGATCAAAGCCATTGAGAACTGGTCAGCACCAAAGACACCTATCGAAATTCATCAATTTCTAGGTCTCGCTGTCTACTATCGCAGGTTCATTCAGAACTTCTCCAGCATAGCGAAACCCCTTACAACCCTGACCCAGAAATGCGTGGCCTTTGACTGGGAAGAGAAACAGGAAAGAGTGTTCCAAACACTCAAACGAGCCTTGTGCACCGCCCCGATACTATCCCTCCCCGAAGGGATAGAAGACTTCATTGTCTATTGTGATGCATCAAATCAAGGACTCGGATGTGTTCTGATGCAGCGAGGTAAAGTCATCGCCTATGCCTCGAGACAGCTGAAGACACAGGAGGTTAACAACACAACCCACGATCTTGAACTAGGAGCAGTTGTGTTTGCTCTGAAGATCTAGCGACTTTACCTATGCGGTACCAAAAGCACGATCTTTACAGACCATAAGAGTCTACAACACATTTTCGACCAGAAAGAGCTCAACATGAGACAACGACGATGGGTCGAGCTACTTTGTGATTACGAGTGCGAAATTCGTTATCATCCGGGGAAAGCCAATGTAGTAGCCGACGCCCTAAGTCGTAAAGAATATACTGGTCGTAGAGTCAAATCTTTGACTCTAACTATCCATTCACACTTGTCCACGCAAATAAAGGAGGCTCAGCTCGACGCTTTGAAACCTGAAAACGTGACGATTGAATCCCTTAGAGGGATGGATAAGAACTTGGAAGTCAAGGGTGGCGGAGCCTTAGACCTCATGGATCGGATCTGGACACCGAAACACAGTGGCTTCAGAGACTTAGTCATGATTGAAGCTCACAACACTCGTTATTCCGTCCACCCGGGTTCAGATAAGATGTATCTGGATCTTAAAAAGTTATACTGGCGGCCTAACATGAAAGCAGATATTGCTACCTTCGTGAGTAAATGCCTTACTTGCGCAAAGGTCAAGGTCGAATACCAGAAACCCTCCGGTCTTCTACAACAACTAGAGATACCAGAATGGAAGTGGGAGCGGATCACTATGGACTTCATAACCAAGTTGACCAAGACGACGGGTGGACTTGATTCCATATGGGTCATCGTCGATAGACTCACCAAGTCTGCACACTTCCTACCGATCAAGGAAACAGACAAGATGGAGAAACTTACCAGAACTTACATTAGGGAGATTGTAAGACTGCACGGTGTTCCTTTATCTATCATCTCAGACCGAGATAGTAGATTCACTTCGAGGTTCTGGCAGTCATTACAAAGTTCACTAGGAACTAGGTTGGACATAAGTACAGCCTACCATCCACGGACCGACGGGCAAAGTGAGAGGACTATCCAAACCCTAGAAGATATGTTGCGTGCCTGTGTGATTGACTTTGGAAAAGCTTAGGGTACTCATTTACCCCTTGTCGAACGCTCCTACAACAACAGTTATCACACGAGTATAAAGGCAGCTCCATTCGAAGCCCTTTACGGCCGAAAGTCCAGATCCCCTCTGTGCTGGGCTGAACTGGGTGATACCCAATTAGCTAAGGGATGAGTTCCCGAAAGCACTCTCACGGGTCCGGAGATCATTCGGGAAACGACAGAGAAGATCGTTCAAATTCGTGAACGATTAAAAGCCTCTAGAGACTGACAGAAAAGCTACGCCGACAAGCGTAGGAAACTATTGGAGTTCCAGGTGGGCGACCGAGTCCTACTGAAAGTCTCACCCTGGAAGGGCTTGATATGCTTTGGAAAGCGTGGGAAGCTCAATCCAAGATACATAGGGCTTTCGAGATTCTCGCAAGAATCGGCCCCGTGGCTTACAAGCTCAATCTACCGAAAGAACTCAGTAACGTACATCCTACCTTCCACGTGTCAAACTTGAAAAAGTACCTATCCGATGAGACTCTTGTTATTCCACTCGACGAGATCGAGATCAACGAGAGCCTCAACTTCGTGGAGGAACCAGTAGAAGTCATAGATCGAGAGGTCAAGCAAACAAAGCAAAGCCGTATCCCGATAGTGAAGGTGCGCTGGAACGCAAAGCGTGGGTCGGAATTCACTTGGGAACGTGAGGATCAAATGAAACTGAAATACCCTCACCTTTTCACTTAGTTATTTGTAACTTCTTATTTGCTTAAATTCTAATTTCGGGACGAAATTCCTTCTAACGGGGGGATGACGTGACAACCCGAAATTTCCATTTGTACGAACAATATCTTTTCAATAGAAGCCAGTCCAATTTCAGTGATTTTCAGACTTTTCCGAACAAGTTTGTATACATTAGGGTTACACTTCAGGAAATATCAGGAGAGTGGATGCTCCTGGGTTTGTGAAATTTGAACATTTCAAGTTTCATAATGTTATAGTCCAAGTTCGAGAATAAAAGTATTTTCTGTCAAAATGTTTCAGGACTATAAATAGTGTTCTGAATTAAATTAATTCATTATTCACAATTCCAACTAGAGAAAAGTCATTTTCTATCTGACGGATCTTCGGGTTTTTATCCCATATTGTGAGTAACTCTTTCTAGTAGTGTTAGATTACATATTAGATGCTTATAACATGATTTAGTTGGCTAAATCACTAGATATAGGAGTTTACTCCCCAAGGTGTTCTTGGGCGGTAAACTCCTGAAACGAAGCCAAAACCGACACTTGTGTTAGGATAAAGCCTTAGACCATTAGGTATGCATGTTAGGGACAAGAAAACATACACAAATCCACCCAAGATTGGGAGTTTACGGACCAGAACTCTCATAGGCCGTAAACTCCATATTCTAAACCCAAAATGGTGATTTGAGGACTTAAGGACTTTAAGGCTTGCATCTAGGCTATTTTCCCAAGTAGTATAAGGTCTTAAACACATCAAAAGACACAAAAAAAAGTGAGTTTATGGCCCAAGTGAAGCTTAGGCCGTAAACTCCATATAAATGGACATAAAGGGTGTTTTCATTTCACTTAAAGCCCTAGACCTTTACAAGAAATTGTTCCACTTAAAATGAAGGACCAAAACTCACCAAAATCACTTATCAAAGTGAGTTTACGGCCAAGAGAATTCTCTTGGGCCGTAAACTCAAAGGAATGGCACCAAAGTGTGGCTAGGGTCCTCATTTGCCTTAAACAATTATCTAGATCATGTCCTTCAAAAGCAAGAGGCTTGAAAACAACAAAAACAACACCCCAAGGGAGTTTACGGCCATAAACACCAAGGGGAAATGTCCTTGAGGCCATAAACTCCTATTTGGAGTACTTCTATACCTTAAACCCTTCCAAGGACTTAGCCACTAAGTTAGGATAATTCTAGAAAGCATTTGGGACTTCAAAACACACCAAACACACATGTTTGGGACTTTACGACCGTAAACTCAAGAGTTTACAACCGTAAACTCCATGTGTGATGGTTTTTGGAGAGAAAGCTCTCATATAGGGTCCTTTGGAAACCCTAAACACAAATAACCTGTCCCGCGATAGCTTAGATGAAATCCTTAGGTCTTAAAACACTTATATAAAGTGTTTATTATGCCTAGGGTGTCTTAACTTTATCAATTAGTCAATTGAGTCTAATTGAGTGCATATATGTGTGATTATATGTTCATTAGGATTGTAGTGTGTGCACAAGTCCTCGCTTGACACCTAGCAATCCGATACCGTCCAATTCATCCCAATCACCAACTACAGGTGAGTTCATACCCCTAATCAATGTTTTAAATGATTTCAAATGCTTTAAAGGGGGGGGGATACAAGTAGAAACAAACATGTTATTAAATCATCGATATGTATTTTACAACTGTGTTTGTTAGTTAACAGATTTCACATGCTACAAAATGTGATGCATGAAATGGTTTTACATCTTAAAAGCACATTGTTACCAAATGTTTTACCTTTGAAATGTTTATTAAAATGACATCAAGTCATTGCTAATTATTGTTCAAAACCCATAAGATGTCTTACAGAAACCATTAGTCATTCTTGAACTAAACTATGCATATACACTTATATTTGTATATATGTACTGATGTTATAGTTTGCATCTTTCATTTGGTTTTCCCATACCCTTGAGTAGTAAGAATGGGTAAACTTACATGGTCAATTAATTATATTACAGTAGATTATCATAGGGATAATTTGAAGATATCAAACATTACCTCTAGTACAAGGAATCACACAAGAGTCAGTTCATTCATGAGTCTATACTAGTACATTATCTGATACATGAGTACTTACAGAGGTTTACCTGATACATGAATATGTTTACATATACGTACCTGTTACATGGACACACATACATGAATACTTGTACGTAGGACTATGAAGATGATTTATTAGTACTTACTGTGTAAATTGTCTTTCCTATCCCGGTTCAATGGGATAACTAGACGGGACTTACCATTCCGAACCCCACTGTTTAGCACCAGTGGTCGATGACCATTTTCGGAGGTCTAAGGTTACTACTTATATTAGGAAATTGATTTGGGACTAACCCTTCCACCCACCTACTGCTGCTATAGAGGACAATTGTACGATCTTCAGATGTTCATTAGGTTATACATTTCGCTTAATGCGATGTTGTGTTAGTCCTAGTACCCAGTGACAACACTTACAATATTACATTTTTCCTGTTTACTTTATTTTGTGATACATTCACATAAACGATGAGTTAGACTAAGCACCTTTAGTACTAGTCAATACAAAGGAAAAACTATCATTTTACAAACAGAACATTCGGGTCTTGGTAGAAGACTACACTTCATATGTAGAAAACATTCGGGTCTTGGTAGAAGACTGCATTTCATACTTATAGAAAATAAGGGTTTTTCTAGGGATTTCATACTTACC
Organism: Lactuca serriola; assembly: GCF_051521515.1. Classification (NCBI taxonomy): domain Eukaryota; kingdom Viridiplantae; phylum Streptophyta; class Magnoliopsida; order Asterales; family Asteraceae; genus Lactuca; species Lactuca serriola. The sequence goes on along the minus strand of NC_136410.1, from coordinate 209,116,167 downwards.
TCAACATTTTCATTTAACGATTTACATGGCCTTCATAACAGATTTTCACAAACGAGGCAAAGACATTTATATACTTATGAATTCACCAGCTTTAAAGCTGATACTCGCTTTCAAAATAACTTGTATTCTCAGGTCACCAGTAGACAGGTACGGAGGCCAGGTTTTGAGAAGACGGAGCAGACAAGTTTCGTTCTTTTATTTTGATTGTATATTTTTGGTGTCTTACTACAACATAAAGAACACACATGTATTAAAACTTTACTTATAATGCAATGGATGGTGTTGTTGCTTGTTTATTATATTACACTGTTGTGATACTGTACATGACGTTCTCCACCCCTGAACGTTTCCGTTGTTCGTGGTTTTGGGGTGTGACAGATTGGTATCAGAGCATTATTTATAGTGAATATAGTATATCAACCCATAAAAGATATACTAACTATAAATACATCGGGATTAAAACACACTGTCTAAGAGTTATACTTTTAAATAATAAAATATTTAACAAAGTATACGCGCCTGCATTCATACTAAAACCAGTGTCACAACGACAAGAACAAAAGTATTACGATTGTTGGATATCACAAGTAAGCCTAGGGATATATAGTCAGTCTTGGGAATGGCATAGCTTGATCAACTATGCTGGTCCGAGGAGTGATTAGAATATGACCAAGAATGGTTGTGATATGGCAACAAGTCTAAAAACTTACCGGTGCCGTCCCGTGATCCTGAGAGAAACCTGAAACACATAACACAAAACACTGTAAGCACGAAGCTTAATGAGTTCCCCAAAATACTACACATAACACATATTAGCCACTCGAGGCTATAACTTTGTGGGTCCGTGGACCCTACTCTGTGAACCTTCCGGTTCTAACTCTGGGAACTTTCTGGTTCTAACTCTGTAAACATGCACAACACAAATCACATAGAAATAATGTTGTACAACATATAACATACACAGCATATAAATACTCTGTCACATAACTCTGGTTACCTACTCAAGGTAAAGTATAGTGAGAAGACTCACCTGGCAATCAGAAAGCAATTATCTGCACATGCGAACCTCGGATTCGCCACTGCCTAACACATATGGCAAATATCTCTAATTAATACTCGAAGTCCCAACTCTAATTAACCGGCGATTATTCTTTCCTTCTCTAGTCAGGTAACGGGTAAAAGACCATTTTACCCTTCCCTGACCTCTATTACCTCTGTTGACCAAAACTCCTAAAGTCAACATAAGACAACTCCAGTCAATGGTCAACACTGACTAGACTCGGCGAGTCTATACGGGTTCTCTAAATCCATTTTAAACCTCTTAGACACGACGAGTTCCCTCTCCACTCGTCGAGTTACTCGGCAACGAATCGTGGGGCAACCCTGACTCGGCTCGTCGAGTCTGCCTGTGGACTCGGCGAGTTGCTCCCATGAAAACCCTCATCTGACCTTCTGAGGTCAAATCTGCTTCACCAAACCATAAATCTAACTCCCTCAAAGCCAATAACCACGAAAAGGTAGAACCTTGGGCACTCATGCAAAGTTCTACAAGCTCATTTGGGTGAAACCCTTCATTACATAACAACCCTAGCTCAAAAATCCAAATAGAATGCATAAAGCAAGATGGAAGGGACTCTCTGGACCTCTTTGGGTCCAGATCTATGGCTTCACACTCAATGGGACACTATACTCCACAAGTCATGCCATAAAAGAAGCTAGAAAACCCTAAAATCACCAATCTTACCCAAAACAGAAAAGGGAGAACGATTTGATACCTCCATGGTGAAGATGCATGCTCAAAAGCTCTGAATCAACACCCCCCTTGACCTCCCTTTGCTAGAAATGACTACTCCATTGCACAACCACCTCAAGAATGCTCCAAAATGGCTCTTCTTCACTCTCTCAGCTCTCTAATTCGATAGGAATCTCTCAAAGGTGTAGGTGGCCGCCACTGAAGGCCATAAGGGCCTTTAAATACGTCCAAAACCCGGATAATTAGGGTTTTCCTTGACAGCGACGACTCGGCGAGTCCAAATACCCGACTCGTCGAGTCCCTTCATTAAACTGGTCCCCAAAACGCGATCCTACTCGATGAGTTGAGGCGTCAACTTACCGAGTCTCCTCATTCCCCAATATAAAACACTCAGATTCCCATACCTGTATATCTGGATGTTACAACTCCGGATGCTGCTCACGCATCTCGCGCTCCGGTTACCAAGTAGGCTCTGACCCCTTCCGGTGTTGCCACTGGACCTGCACCAGAGGCACCTCTTTGTTCCTTAGCACCTTGATCTTTCGATCCCGAATAGCCACCGGTCTCTTAACGTACTCGAGGCCCACATCCACCTGAATATCCTTTAATGCCATTACTGCCGACTCCTCGGCTATACACTTTTGCAGCTGCGACACATGGAAAGTGTCATGGATCCGACCTAGCTCTGCAGGTAGCTCCAACTGGTAGGCTACCCTGCCTACCCTCGCGATCACCCGAAAGGGACCGATATATCGGGGCCCCAACTTGCCCCACTTCCTGAATCGGATCACTCCTTTCCAAGGAGAGACCTTCATGAGTACAAAGTCACCGACCAAAAATTCGAGCTCGGACCGGTGCTTGTCCGCATAACTCTTCTGGCGACTTTGAGCGGTCAACAACCTCTGTCTGACCTGTTGTATCTGCTCTGACATCTAAAGCACGATCTATGTACTTCCCATCACATGTTGCTCGACCTCTCCCCAGCAAATGGGGTCCGATACTCCCTTCCCTACAACAACTCAAAGGGTGGAATACTGATGCACTAATGATGGCTATTGTTGTAGGAAAACTCGGCAAAGGGCCAATAGGGGCACAATTTCCCCCCGAAATCTAATACACCTGCCGGAAACATATCCTCGAGCGTCTGAATCGTTCGCTCGCTCTGAAGTGTCCATAGACATCACCATGGTAAACTCTAGCTCATTTCTCATATTCATCTTCGATATAGAGCACCAGGTCAGCTTTTGGCCCCACAGTTGAACCCCCAAAGGTCACACATAACATGATCCATAATATCTCACTAACTTCCTCCCCGTGACCACTATCACGGCCCAGTGACACGCAAGTCACGAAATTCCCTTTTCCTCATAAAAAAATACAATACAATCGCAGATCGACTCAGCTCTAACCTCTGGCGTCTGTTGCGCATATTCTCCCGCGCGCCTCGCTGACCCTCCCGACAGAGACGGAGACCCCAGTCTCACCCAGGTTAAACCATTAGGCTCCAAAAACTCAATACTAGGGCTACTCAATCCTAAAACTCTTCTGCATCATGCACTTATCGGAGAACACTCCAACATCATACTCTCTTGCCGTCTAGTGGGTACTATAGCTTCCCGCAACATTACGACAGCCTCTAACTAGTGAGTACTACGGCTCCCCGTAGTATCACAACGCCAACTAACTAGTGAGTACTACGGCTCCCCGTAGTACCACGAATCCCTCCCTCTGACTTGTGAGTACTACGGCTCCCCGTAGCATCACAACACCCTCTGATTGGCGAACACTACGGCTCCCCATAGCATCACGACTCTCTCTCTCTCTCACTTGTGAGTACTACGGCTCCCCGTAGAATCACAACACCCTCTGACTGGCGAATACTACGGCTCCCCGTAGCATCACGACTCTCTCTTTCTCTCTCTCTCACTCACTTGTGCGTACTACGGCTCCTCATAGCATCACAACACCCTCTGACTAGTGAATACTACGGCTCCCCGTAGATTCATCCTGTACTTTCATTCTCATTACAACGCCCCACTATGTTCACTAACTCATGCACCGAAGACTATCATAGATAGTTACACAAACACTTGCCCCGATATGCATTACAAACTCTGGCGGTAACCGCCATAACATAGAACCTACCTCTACGGAGATCCACTTCCTTAAATAATCCCCCTTGATGACAATACATGAAGGGCTCCCACTGGAACCGTGCATACATGATACATCACTAGTCATCTTAAACCCAAGACTCTAAATAACTTCGAAATCGGGATGCTATACGCGGAAACCACAGAACACCCTAACAGTGCATCACAATGTCCTGCCTCTACCGCTGATCCCCTTACTCCCGGCAGCATACACATACAACAATACATTTCCTCTGAATCCCATAATAATTTCCTATTTCACTCAATGCGCAACTTCAGTGCATCCAAACACTCAGTTGGAATACAAGGAAGGCGCTAACTCTTCAGAACACACTGATGATCCTCTGAAACCCTTTCCACTACTGCTCAAAATCCAAGCAAGAATACACATCCCAGCCCGGGAGTTGGCTACTCGACAATCTTCTACCCATAATTCAACTCAGAAGTTGTCAACTGCCCATACCATCATTACGAGTCTTCCACTTGAAACGACTCTGACCACCGCCAGATTCCTGACCATTGACCACCCGCCGTGGAGACACCCATTCTTTTCTCCGACATATAGCACATGCATTATCTCGCCTTGCACCTTTCCATGATCACCAATGACCCTGATCTCATGAATTCAAGCCGCAGGTCTCTGTATCCAACCCCTAACCGCTCTTGCATAAATCCCTGGTTCTCTGAATAAACCACCCGGTTCTCCCCCACTTAGGGTTCGAACCATCACTATCTGACACATCAATAACCTCACAAACTATTTTCACCAGCAATAACGCACATGCCCCTGGAAAGTGCTACGCAACGCCCGATAATCCCCCTTAAGGAAATCAATCGATCTCATAACTCTGAAACTCAGATGAAATCCTCAAGAACTTCTCGTCACGACTGCCTCTAGTCGTTCCAAGTCTTGTACCAATCCAATACCAAACAACTCAACTGCCCAAAAACATCACTGACTCATAGACTAGACCACGAAATCATCATACTCCCCCACCTCGTCTCATCAACTGACGTTCCAACACATGGATTATCCCAAGAACAGGGACCCACTCCCATATTCAATACCCAACATAGATAGAAAAACCACTGCACTTATTAATTCGTCTGGACTCTCCACTAATACCTCTACAATACGCCCTACTATACTCAAATAGGTACGTGGTCCTCGACTATCTCAGTCCTAACTGACTATCTGCTCATGGTAAATCACTGCCTTGCGACACACATGCTACCTGATACTCTGATGGAAAATCATCATCAATGACAACCTGCAGGGTTTACCCCCAAACCCAAAACTTAAACAACATGCCTCTCATGTTCCGCACACGAACATAATTAGCACCACCCAGGTCATAGAAGGTGACATCTCCTCTATCGATTGATTGCTCAACTCAGACCGAAATTCTCCCCTCCCTCTGACTCCTTACCAAAATACTCTGAAAGGCTCTTGACCTCCCTCTCAAGGGACGCCTCTTCGAACTCAATCATGGCCCACAGGCCTAAAACCCTTAGCGTCCAATCTCTACCTCATCAATCGTGACTGGATAACCGGAGAACCTCAAGCATCATTCACTACGAACCATGGTACCCATCCCATGACATCTCTTCTCAATATTCTTCGGTGTATGGTACCCGAACCATAGCATCACTCCTCCATCTGCTCTGATGTATGGTACTCGAACTATAACATCACTCCTCAATCTGCTCCGATGTATGGTACTCGAACCATAGCATCACTCCTCCATCTGCTCTGATGTATGGTACTCGAACCATAACATCACTCCTCAATCCGCTCCGATGTATGGTACTCGAACCATAACATCACTCCTCCATCTGCTCCGATGTATGGTACTCGAACCATAACATCACTCCTCAATCTGCTCCGATGTATGGTACTCGAACCATAGTATCACTCCTCCATCTGCTCCGATGAATGGTACTCGAACCATAACATCACTCCTCAATCCGCTCCGATGTATGGTACTCGAACCATAACATCACTCCTCAATACGCTCATTAGAACCTTCATAATACTCCATGTATCAAGTATTAGTCCTCTACTTTCAGTAGTACGGGCCATACTACCTGCCACATCTACCCATACTTTCCACACGGACTATCCCGGAGCTCCTAAGTAGTTGCTCGACCTTCTCGTTTACCAATTCCGTCGCACGCTCGCTCCCCAGCGAAATTCTCTACTCTGCCAGTGCACTCATCTGGCTAAAGTTACTCCCTAGGCTCTTCCTAGATTCCCACACTTCTCTGTCATCAGCTGTTGAAGAGCTCCTAATGATGCCAGCCATCTACCTCCTGAATATCGTCATATTCGCTTGGTAGCTGACTCCTATCATCGAGAGTTCCACAAAGCACGAAGCAAGCAGCACTCGAGCATCGAAGAATATATATGACTCACTCTGGGTGATAACTCCTCTTGCTTTGCTCATCCTCGAAAGTACCACCGAACTCTGCAACTCTTCCCCTCGCGGGTTCTAACTATTCTTTCGCTATGTACCACGGTACTTATCTAGGTATCTCCCCTAGATTACTCCTCTACTCAAATCCCCTAAAGGATTCCAACTAAATATTCTCACTCATCACATACTCAAAAGCACATCGCATATAACAGCAATTCCTAGGCTAAGGTATCACGAATTAGGCCACTCTAGTCCTAAGATATGTAATACCTAGCCTGTCTCTAGCATGCAATAATATGTCATAAAGTGTATCATAAATATCTCATAACACAAAACTAAGGGTATTTTGAGAAATCACCGTTTGGGCTCTGGTTGATTGTACACACTGCTCTTTCTCGCTTTCTCTTTGAACTCTTATTCGCTTTAGAAAATTATTTCTTTGAAAACTTTTCTTACTTCCTCATTTTGAGTCCAGATTTACCCGAAGGCGCATCCGAATCCCTCAAACCAAGGCTCTGATACCAACTGGTAACACCGAAAATTTCAAAACAATTTTTCATTTAAAAATAATCGTTTAATTCTTAAAAACACTTTGCTTAAAATCTCATTCATAATCGAATTACAAAACATAGCCCCATTTTCACTTGCATAATAAACCAGGATCCTCAAAACATGACTCTTTCTTTGGTGTGTACAATCGAGCCGGTGTCATCCCGTGATCCTGAGAGAAACATGAAACACATAACACAAAACACTGTAAGCACAAAGCTTAGTGAGTTCCCTAAAATACTACACATAACATATATTAGCCACTCGAGGCTATAACTCTGTGGGTCTGTGGACCTTACTCTGTGAACCTTCCGGTTCTAACTATGGGAACCTTCCGGTTCTAACTCTGTAAACATGCACAGCATAAATCACATAGAAATAATGCAGTACAACACATAACATACACATCATATAAATACTCTGTCACATACTCTGGTTACCTACTCAAAGTAAAGTATAGTGAGAAGACTCACCTGGCAATCAGAAAGCAATTATCTGCACATGCGAACCTCGAACTCGCCACCGCCTAACACATATGGCAAATATCTCTAATTAATACTCGAAGTCCCAACTCTAATTAACCAGCGATTACTCTTTCCTTCTCTAGTCAGGTAATGGGTAAAAGACCATTTTACCCTTCCATGACCTCTATTACCTCTGTTGACCAAAACTCCTAAAGTCAACATAAGACAACTCCAGTCAACGGTCAACACTGACCACACCCGGCGAGTACACAAGAGTGAATCGGCGAGTCCATACGGGTTCTCTAAATCCTTTTTAAACCTCTTAGACACGACCAGTTCCCTCTCCACTCGTCGAGTTACTCGGCAACGAATCGCGGGGCAACCCCGACTCGGCTCGTCGAGTCTGCCTATGGACTCGGCGAGTTGCTCCCATGACAACCCTCATCTTACCTTCTGAGGTCAGATCTGCTTCACCAAACCATAAATCTAACTCCCTCAAAGCCAATAACCACGAAAAGGTCGAACCTTGGGCACTCATGCGAGGTTCTACAAGCTCATTTGGGTGAAACCCTTCATTACATAACAACCCTAGCTCAAAACTCCAAATAGAATGCATACAACAGGATGGAAGGGACACTCTGGACCTCTTTGGGTCCAGATCTATGTCTTCACACTCAATGGGACACTATACTCCACAAATCATGCCCTAAAAGAAGCTAGAAAACCCTAAAATCACCAATCTTACCCAAAACAGAAAAGGGAGAACGATTTGATACCTCCATGGTGAAGATGAAAGCTCAAAAGCTCTGAATCGACACCCCACTTGACCTCCCTTTGCTAGAAATGACTACTCCATTGCACAAACACCTCAAGAATGCTCCAGAATGGCTCTTCTTCACTCTCTCAGCTCTCTGGTTCGATAGGAGTCTCTCAAAGGTGTAGGTGGCCACCACTGAAGGCCATAAGGGCCTTTAAATAGGTCCCAAACCCGGACAATTAGGGTTTTCCTTGACAGCGACGACTCGGCGAGTCCAAATACCCAACTCGTCGAGTCCCTTCATTAAACTGGTGCCCAAAACGCGATCCTACTCGACGAGTTGAGGCGTCAACTCGCCGAGTCTCCTCATTCCCCAATATAAAATACTCAAATTCCCATACCTGGATATCCGAATGTTACAAAAGTTCTGTATTGACTTGTTACCAGGAACCACGCCAATAGCAAAAGCACCTTATCGATTAGCACCGACGGAGATGAAGGAGCTGATGTTGCAACTTCAGGAGTTATTGGACAAAGGTTTCATTAGACCTAGTTCATCACCCTGGGGAGCTCCGGTGTTATTCGTAAAGAAGAAAGATGGAAATATATGAGAATGTGCATTGATTACAGAGAGCTGAACAAGGCAACAATAAAGAATAGATATCCATTGCCGAGGATTGAGGACCTATTTGATCAATTGCAAGGTTCAAGCTATTTCTTGAAGATAGATATAAGGTCAGGATATCATCAGCTGAAAGTAAGAGAGCAAGATATAGAGAAGACTACATTCAGAACACAATATGGACACTACGAGTTTTTGGTTATGTCGTTTGGACTAACCAATGCTCCGGCAGCATTCATGGATTTGATAAATAGGGTTTGTAATCCTTTCCTTGACCTCCCTTTGCTGGAAATGACTACTCCATTGCACAACCACCTCAAGAATGCTCCAAAATGGCTCTTCTTCACTCTCTCAACTCTCTGGTTCGATAGGAGTCTCTCAAAGGTGTAGGTGGCCACCACTGAAGGCCATAAGGGCCTTTAAATAGGTCCCAAACCCGGACAATTAGGGTTTTCCTTGACAGCGACGACTCGGCGAGTCCAAATACCCAACTCGTCGAGTCCCTTCATTAAACTGGTGCCCAAAACGCGATCCTACTCGACGAGTTGAGGCGTCAACTCGCCGAGTCTCCTCATTCCCCAATATAAAATACTCAAATTCCCATACCTGGATATCCGAATGTTACAAAAGTTCTGTATTGACTTGTTACCAGGAACCACGCCAATAGCAAAAGCACCTTATCGATTAGCACCGACGGAGATGAAGGAGCTGATGTTGCAACTTCAGGAGTTATTGGACAAATGTTTCATTAGACCTAGTTCATCACCCTGGGGAGCTCCGGTGTTATTCGTAAAGAAGAAAGATGGAAATATATGAGAATGTGCATTGATTACAGAGAGCTGAACAAGGCAACAATAAAGAATAGATATCCATTGCCGAGGATTGAGGACCTATTTGATCAATTGCAAGGTTCAAGCTATTTCTTGAAGATAGATATAAGGTCAGGATATCATCAGCTGAAAGTAAGAGAGCAAGATATAGAGAAGACTACATTCAGAACACAATATGGACACTACGAGTTTTTGGTTATGTCGTTTGGACTAACCAATGCTCCGGCAGCATTCATGGATTTGATAAATAGGGTTTGTAATCCTTTCCTTGACCTCCCTTTGCTGGAAATGACTACTCCATTGCACAACCACCTCAAGAATGCTCCAAAATGGCTCTTCTTCACTCTCTCAACTCTCTGGTTCGATAGGAGTCTCTCAAAGGTGTAGGTGGCCACCACTGAAGGCCATAAGGGCCTTTAAATAGGTCCCAAACCCGGACAATTAGGGTTTTCCTTGACAGCGACGACTCGGCGAGTCCAAATACCCAACTCGTCGAGTCCCTTCATTAAAATGGTGCCCAAAACGCGATCCTACTCGACGAGTTGAGGCGTCAACTCGCCGAGTCTCCTCATTCCCCAATATAAAATACTCAAATTCCCATACCTGGATATCTGAATGTTACAAAAGTTCTGTATTGACTTGTTACCAGGAACCACGCCAATAGCAAAAGCACCTTATCGATTAGCACCGACGGAGATGAAGGAGCTGATGTTGCAACTTCAGGAGTTATTGGACAAAGGTTTCATTAGACCTAGTTCATCACCCTGGGGAGCTCCGGTGTTATTCGTAAAGAAGAAAGATGGAAATATATGAGAATGTGCATTGATTACAGAGAGCTGAACAAGGCAACAATAAAGAATAGATATCCATTGCCGAGGATTGAGGACCTATTTGATCAATTGCAAGGTTCAAGCTATTTCTTGAAGATAGATATAAGGTCAGGATATCATCAGCTGAAAGTAAGAGAGCAAGATATAGAGAAGACTACATTCAGAACACAATATGGACACTACGAGTTTTTGGTTATGTCGTTTGGACTAACCAATGCTCCGGCAGCATTCATGGATTTGATAAATAGGGTTTGTAATCCTTTCCTTGACCTCCCTTTGCTGGAAATGACTACTCCATTGCACAACCACCTCAAGAATGCTCCAAAATGGCTCTTCTTCACTCTCTCAACTCTCTGGTTCGATAGGAGTCTCTCAAAGGTGTAGGTGGCCACCACTGAAGGCCATAAGGGCCTTTAAATAGGTCCCAAACCCGGACAATTAGGGTTTTCCTTGACAGCGACGACTCGGCGAGTCCAAATACCCAACTCGTCGAGTCCCTTCATTAAAATGGTGCCCAAAACGCGATCCTACTCGACGAGTTGAGGCGTCAACTCGCCGAGTCTCCTCATTCCCCAATATAAAATACTCAAATTCCCATACCTGGATATCCGAATGTTACAAAAGTTCTGTATTGACTTGTTACCAGGAACCACGCCAATAGCAAAAGCACCTTATCGATTAGCACCGACGGAGATGAAGGAGCTGATGTTGCAACTTCAGGAGTTATTGGACAAATGTTTCATTAGACCTAGTTCATCACCCTGGGGAGCTCCGGTGTTATTCGTAAAGAAGAAAGATGGAAATATATGAGAATGTGCATTGATTACAGAGAGCTGAACAAGGCAACAATAAAGAATAGATATCCATTGCCGAGGATTGAGGACCTATTTGATCAATTGCAAGGTTCAAGCTATTTCTTGAAGATAGATATAAGGTCAGGATATCATCAGCTGAAAGTAAGAGAGCAAGATATAGAGAAGACTACATTCAGAACACAATATGGACACTACGAGTTTTTGGTTATGTCGTTTGGACTAACCAATGCTCCGGCAGCATTCATGGATTTGATAAATAGGGTTTGTAATCCTTTCCTTGACCTCCCTTTGCTGGAAATGACTACTCCATTGCACAACCACCTCAAGAATGCTCCAAAATGGCTCTTCTTCACTCTCTCAACTCTCTGGTTCGATAGGAGTCTCTCAAAGGTGTAGGTGGCCACCACTGAAGGCCATAAGGGCCTTTAAATAGGTCCCAAACCCGGACAATTAGGGTTTTCCTTGACAGCGACGACTCGGCGAGTCCAAATACCCAACTCGTCGAGTCCCTTCATTAAACTGGTGCCCAAAACGCGATCCTACTCGACGAGTTGAGGCGTCAACTCGCCGAGTCTCCTCATTCCCCAATATAAAATACTCAAATTCCCATACCTGGATATCCGAATGTTACAAAAGTTCTGTATTGACTTGTTACCAGGAACCACGCCAATAGCAAAAGCACCTTATCGATTAGCACCGACGGAGATGAAGGAGCTGATGTTGCAACTTCAGGAGTTATTGGACAAATGTTTCATTAGACCTAGTTCATCACCCTGGGGAGCTCCGGTGTTATTCGTAAAGAAGAAAGATGGAAATATATGAGAATGTGCATTGATTACAGAGAGCTGAACAAGGCAACAATAAAGAATAGATATCCATTGCCGAGGATTGAGGACCTATTTGATCAATTGCAAGGTTCAAGCTATTTCTTGAAGATAGATATAAGGTCAGGATATCATCAGCTGAAAGTAAGAGAGCAAGATATAGAGAAGACTACATTCAGAACACAATATGGACACTACGAGTTTTTGGTTATGTCGTTTGGACTAACCAATGCTCCGGCAGCATTCATGGATTTGATAAATAGGGTTTGTAATCCTTTCCTTGACCTCCCTTTGCTGGAAATGACTACTCCATTGCACAACCACCTCAAGAATGCTCCAAAATGGCTCTTCTTCACTCTCTCAACTCTCTGGTTCGATAGGAGTCTCTCAAAGGTGTAGGTGGCCACCACTGAAGGCCATAAGGGCCTTTAAATAGGTCCCAAACCCGGACAATTAGGGTTTTCCTTGACAGCGACGACTCGGCGAGTCCAAATACCCAACTCGTCGAGTCCCTTCATTAAAATGGTGCCCAAAACGCGATCCTACTCGACGAGTTGAGGCGTCAACTTGCCGAGTCTCCTCATTCCCCAATATAAAATACTCAAATTCCCATACCTGGATATCCGAATGTTACAAAAGTTCTGTATTGACTTGTTACCAGGAACCACGCCAATAGCAAAAGCACCTTATCGATTAGCACCGACGGAGATGAAGGAGCTGATGTTGCAACTTCAGGAGTTATTGGACAAATGTTTCATTAGACCTAGTTCATCACCCTGGGGAGCTCCGGTGTTATTCGTAAAGAAGAAAGATGGAAATATATGAGAATGTGCATTGATTACAGAGAGCTGAACAAGGCAACAATAAAGAATAGATATCCATTGCCGAGGATTGAGGACCTATTTGATCAATTGTAAGGTTCAAGCTATTTCTTGAAGATAGATATAAGGTCAGGATATCATCAGCTGAAAGTAAGAGAGCAAGATATAGAGAAGACTACATTCAGAACACAATATGGACACTACGAGTTTTTGGTTATGTCGTTTGGACTAACCAATGCTCCGGCAGCATTCATGGATTTGATAAATAGGGTTTGTAATCCTTTCCTTGACCTCCCTTTGCTGGAAATGACTACTCCATTGCACAACCACCTCAAGAATGCTCCAAAATGGCTCTTCTTCACTCTCTCAACTCTCTGGTTCGATAGGAGTCTCTCAAAGGTGTAGGTGGCCACCACTGAAGGCCATAAGGGCCTTTAAATAGGTCCCAAACCCGGACAATTAGGGTTTTCCTTGACAGCGACGACTCGGCGAGTCCAAATACCCAACTCGTCGAGTCCCTTCATTAAAATGGTGCCCAAAACGCGATCCTACTCGACGAGTTGAGGCGTCAACTCGCCGAGTCTCCTCATTCCCCAATATAAAATACTCAAATTCCCATACCTGGATATCCGAATGTTACAAAAGTTCTGTATTGACTTGTTACCAGGAACCACGCCAATAGCAAAAGCACCTTATCGATTAGCACCGACGGAGATGAAGGAGCTGATGTTGCAACTTCAGGAGTTATTGGACAAAGGTTTCATTAGACCTAGTTCATCACCCTGGGGAGCTCCGGTGTTATTCGTAAAGAAGAAAGATGGAAATATATGAGAATGTGCATTGATTACAGAGAGCTGAACAAGGCAACAATAAAGAATAGATATCCATTGCCGAGGATTGAGGACCTATTTGATCAATTGCAAGGTTCAAGCTATTTCTTGAAGATAGATATAAGGTCAGGATATCATCAGCTGAAAGTAAGAGAGCAAGATATAGAGAAGACTACATTCAGAACACAATATGGACACTACGAGTTTTTGGTTATGTCGTTTGGACTAACCAATGCTCCGGCAGCATTCATGGATTTGATAAATAGGGTTTGTAATCCTTTCCTTGACCTCCCTTTGCTGGAAATGACTACTCCATTGCACAACCACCTCAAGAATGCTCCAAAATGGCTCTTCTTCACTCTCTCAACTCTCTGGTTCGATAGGAGTCTCTCAAAGGTGTAGGTGGCCACCACTGAAGGCCATAAGGGCCTTTAAATAGGTCCCAAACCCGGACAATTAGGGTTTTCCTTGACAGCGACGACTCGGCGAGTCCAAATACCCAACTCGTCGAGTCCCTTCATTAAAATGGTGCCCAAAACGCGATCCTACTCGACGAGTTGAGGCGTCAACTCGCCGAGTCTCCTCATTCCCCAATATAAAATACTCAAATTCCCATACCTGGATATCCGAATGTTACAAAAGTTCTGTATTGACTTGTTACCAGGAACCACGCCAATAGCAAAAGCACCTTATCGATTAGCACCGACGGAGATGAAGGAGCTGATGTTGCAACTTCAGGAGTTATTGGACAAAGGTTTCATTAGACCTAGTTCATCACCCTGGGGAGCTCCGGTGTTATTCGTAAAGAAGAAAGATGGAAATATATGAGAATGTGCATTGATTACAGAGAGCTGAACAAGGCAACAATAAAGAATAGATATCCATTGCCGAGGATTGAGGACCTATTTGATCAATTGCAAGGTTCGAGCTATTTCTTGAAGATAGATATAAGGTCAGGATATCATCAGCTGAAAGTAAGAGAGCAAGATATAGAGAAGACTACATTCAGAACACAATATGGACATTACGAGTTTTTGGTTATGTCGTTTGGACTAACCAATGCTCCGGCAGCATTCATGGATTTGATAAATAGGGTTTGTAATCCTTTCCTTGACCTGCCTTTGCTGGAAATGACTACTCCATTGCACAAACACCTCAAGAATGCTCCAAAATGGCTCTTCTTCACTCTCTCAACTCTCTGGTTCGATAGGAGTCTCTCAAAGGTGTAGGTGGCCACCACTGAAGGCCATAAGGGCCTTTAAATAGGTCCCAAACCCGGACAATTAGGGTTTTCCTTGACAGCGACGACTCGGCGAGTCCAAATACCCAACTCGTCGAGTCCCTTCATTAAAATGGTGCCCAAAACGCGATCCTACTCGACGAGTTGAGGCGTCAACTCGCCGAGTCTCCTCATTCCCCAATATAAAATACTCAAATTCCCATACCTGGATATCCGAATGTTACAAAAGTTCTGTATTGACTTGTTACCAGGAACCACGCCAATAGCAAAAGCACCTTATCGATTAGCACCGACGGAGATGAAGGAGCTGATGTTGCAACTTCAGGAGTTATTGGACAAAGGTTTCATTAGACCTAGTTCATCACCCTGGGGAGCTCCGGTGTTATTCGTAAAGAAGAAAGATGGAAATATATGAGAATGTGCATTGATTACAGAGAGCTGAACAAGGCAACAATAAAGAATAGATATCCATTGCCGAGGATTGAGGACCTATTTGATCAATTGCAAGGTTCAAGCTATTTCTTGAAGATAGATATAAGGTCAGGATATCATCAGCTGAAAGTAAGAGAGCAAGATATAGAGAAGACTACATTCAGAACACAATATGGACACTACGAGTTTTTGGTTATGTCGTTTGGACTAACCAATGCTCCGGCAGCATTCATGGATTTGATAAATAGGGTTTGTAATCCTTTCCTTGACCTCCCTTTGCTGGAAATGACTACTCCATTGCACAACCACCTCAAGAATGCTCCAAAATGGCTCTTCTTCACTCTCTCAACTCTCTGGTTCGATAGGAGTCTCTCAAAGGTGTAGGTGGCCACCACTGAAGGCCATAAGGGCCTTTAAATAGGTCCCAAACCCGGACAATTAGGGTTTTCCTTGACAGCGACGACTCGGCGAGTCCAAATACCCAACTCGTCGAGTCCCTTCATTAAAATGGTGCCCAAAACGCGATCCTACTCGACGAGTTGAGGCGTCAACTCGCCGAGTCTCCTCATTCCCCAATATAAAATACTCAAATTCCCATACCTGGATATCCGAATGTTACAAAAGTTCTGTATTGACTTGTTACCAGGAACCACGCCAATAGCAAAAGCACCTTATCGATTAGCACCGACGGAGATGAAGGAGCTGATGTTGCAACTTCAGGAGTTATTGGACAAAGGTTTCATTAGACCTAGTTCATCACCCTGGGGAGCTCCGGTGTTATTCATAAAGAAGAAAGATGGAAATATATGAGAATGTGCATTGATTACAGAGAGCTGAACAAGGCAACAATAAAGAATAGATATCCATTGCCGAGGATTGAGGACCTATTTGATCAATTGCAAGGTTCGAGCTATTTCTTGAAGATAGATATAAGGTCAGGATATCATCAGCTGAAAGTAAGAGAGCAAGATATAGAGAAGACTACATTCAGAACACAATATGGACATTACGAGTTTTTGGTTATGTCGTTTGGACTAACCAATGCTCCGGCAGCATTCATGGATTTGATAAATAGGGTTTGTAATCCTTTCCTTGACCTGCCTTTGCTGGAAATGACTACTCCATTGCACAAACACCTCAAGAATGCTCCAAAATGGCTCTTCTTCACTCTCTCAACTCTCTGGTTCGATAGGAGTCTCTCAAAGGTGTAGGTGGCCACCACTGAAGGCCATAAGGGCCTTTAAATAGGTCCCAAACCCGGACAATTAGGGTTTTCCTTGACAGCGACGACTCGGCGAGTCCAAATACCCAACTCGTCGAGTCCCTTCATTAAACTGGTGCCCAAAACGCGATTCTACTCGACGAGTTGAGGCGTCAACTCGCCGAGTCTCCTCATTCCCCAATATAAAATACTCAAATTCCCATACCTGGATATCCGAATGTTACAAAAGTCCTGTATTGACTTGTTACCAGGAACCACGCCAATAGCAAAAGCACCTTATCGATTAGCACCGATGGAGATGAAGGAGCTGATGTTGCAACTTCAGGAGTTATTGGACAAAGGTTTCATTAGACCTAGTTCATCACCCTGGGGAGCTCCGGTGTTATTCATAAAGAAGAAAGATGGAAATATATGAGAATGTGCATTGATTACAGAGAGCTGAACAAGGCAACAATAAAGAATAGATATCCATTGCCGAGGATTGATGACTTATTTGATCAATTGCAAGGTTCGAGCTATTTCTTGAAGATTGATATAAGGTCAGGATATCATCAGCTGAAAGTAAGAGAGCAAGATATTGAGAAGACTACATTCAGAACACAATATGGACACTACGAGTTTTTGGTTATGTCGTTTGGACTAACCAACGCTCCGGCAGCATTCATGGATTTGATAAATAGGGTTTGTAATCCTTTCCTTGACCTCCCTTTGCTGGAAATGACTACTCCATTGCACAAACACCTCAAGAATGCTCCAAAATGGCTCTTCTTCACTCTCTCAACTCTCTGGTTCGATAGGAGTCTCTCAAAGGTGTAGGTGGCCACCACTGAAGGCCATAAGGGTCTTTAAATAGGTCCCAAACCCAGACAATTAGGGTTTTCCTTGACAGCGACGACTCAGCGAGTCCAAATACCCGACTCGTCGAGTCCCTTCATTAAACTGGTGCCCAAAACGCGATTCTACTCGACGAGTTGAGGCGTCAACTCGCCGAGTCTCCTCATTTCCCAATATAAAATACTCAAATTCCCATACCTGGATATCCGAATGTTACAAAAGTCCTGTATTGACTTGTTACCAGGAACCACGCCAATAGCAAAAGCACCTTATCGATTAGCACCGATGGAGATGAAGGAGCTGATGTTGCAACTTCAGGAGTTATTGGACAAAGGTTTCATTAGACCTAGTTCATCACCCTGGGGAGCTCCGGTGTTATTCATAAAGAAGAAAGATGGAAATATATGAGAATGTGCATTGATTACAGAGAGCTGAACAAGGCAACAATAAAGAATAGATATCCATTGCCGAGGATTGATGACTTATTTGATCAATTGCAAGGTTCGAGCTATTTCTTGAAGATTGATATAAGGTCAGGATATCATCAGCTGAAAGTAAGAGAGCAAGATATTGAGAAGACTACATTCAGAACACAATATGGACACTACGAGTTTTTGGTTATGTCGTTTGGACTAACCAACGCTCCGGCAGCATTCATGGATTTGATAAATAGGGTTTGTAATCCTTTCCTTGACCTCCCTTTGCTGGAAATGACTACTCCATTGCACAAACACCTCAAGAATGCTCCAAAATGGCTCTTCTTCACTCTCTCAACTCTCTGGTTCGATAGGAGTCTCTCAAAGGTGTAGGTGGCCACCACTGAAGGCCATAAGGGTCTTTAAATAGGTCCCAAACCCAAACAATTAGGGTTTTCCTTGACAGCGACGACTCAGCGAGTCCAAATACCCGACTCGTCGAGTCCCTTCATTAAACTGGTGCCCAAAACGCGATCCTACTCGACGAGTTGAGGCGTCAACTCGCCGAGTCTCCTCATTTCCCAATATAAAATACTCAAATTCCCATACCTGGATATCCGAATGTTACAAAAGTTCTGTATTGATTTGTTACCAGGAACCACGCCAATAGCAAAAACACCTTATCGATTAGCACCGACGGAGATGAAGGAGCTGATGTTGCAACTTCAGGAGTTATTGGACAAAGGTTTCATTAGACCTAGATCATCACCCTGGGGAGCTCCGGTGTTATTCGTAAAGAAGAAAGATGGAAATATATTAGAATGTGTATTGATTACAGAGAGCTGAACAAGGCAACAATAAAGAATAAATATCCATTGCCGAGGATTGATGACCTATTTGATCAATTGCAAGGTTCGAGCTATTTCTTGAAGATAGATATAAGGTCAGGATATCATCAGCTGAAAGTAAGAGAGCAAGATATAGAGAAGACTACATTCAGAACACAATATGGACACTACGAGTTTTTGGTTATGTCGTTTGGACTAACCAATGCTCCGGCAGCATTCATGGATTTGATAAATAGGGTTTGTAATCCTTTCCTTGATAAATCTGTGATAGTGCTCATAGACGACATTCTGATTTATTCGAAAAGCCAAGAGGAGCATGGTAGTCACTTGCGAGAAGTGTTAGAAGTCTTGAAGAAGGAGAAGCTGTATGCAAAGTTCTCCAAATGTGATTTTTGGATTCGTGAAGTCCAATTCATGGGTCACATGGTCAACCAGGAAGGGATAATGGTTGATCCAGCAAAGATTGAGGCTGTAATGAAGTGGGAACAACCGAAAAGTCCCATGGAGATCCGAAGCTTTATAGGATTAGCCGGATATCACCGAAGGTTTATCCAAGGCTTTTCTTCGATCGCTAGTCCATTAACAGCTTTAACCCACAAGGGAGCTACTTATGCTTGGAGTGATAAGCATAAAGAAACATTCGAGAAGCTAAGGAAGAAACTATGTGAGGCACCGATTTTATCTCTACCCGATGGAGTTGAAGACTTCGCTGTTTATAGTGATGCATCTGGAGTTGGATTGGGTTGTGTTTTGACCCAAAGAGATAAGGTGATCACGTATGCATCTCGACAGTTGAAGGAGCATGAAAAGAATTACCCGACTCATGATTTGGAGTTGGCAGCGGTAGTTTTCGCTCTGAAAATATGGAGGCATTACCTCTATGGCACAAAGTGCAAACTTTTCACTGATCATAAGAGTCTCCAATATCTCTTTAATCAGAAAGAATTGAATATGAGGTAACAATGCTGGCTAGTGTTACTCAAGGACTATGATTGTGAGATACTTTACCACCCTGGTAAAGCTAATGTTGTTGCTGATGCTCTCAGTCGAAAACTCAATCTTGAAAGGAAGAGGCCAAGAGCGTTGAGAATAGAAGTTGTCTCAACAATTGTGGAGAGTATAAAAAAAGCTCAAGAGGAAGCTTCTGAGAAGAATGACCGAAAGGAGGAACATTTGGGAAAAATGTTGGTGTTTGATACAAACGGTCATGGACTGAAGGTGTTCCAAGGTCGGATTTGGGTACCTAAGTCCGGAGGGATAAGAGATCTTCTGATGGAAGAAGCTCACAAGACCATGTACTCAATTCATCCCAGTAGCACTAAAATGTACAGGGACCTGAAACCCTACTACTGGTGGCCAACGATGAAGCTTGATGTTGCAAAGTATGTGGCCGAGTGCGTGACTTGTGCGAGAGTCAAGACACAACATCAGAAACCATATGGGAGTTTAGAGCCTTTCATGTGCCTTTAGGTAAATGGGAAGACATTGCTATGGATTTTGTCACTAAACTACCCAGAACGAAAAGTGGTCACGACATGATTTGGGTGGTCGTTGATCGATTCACTAAGAGTGCGCATTTCATAGCAGCCAAGGAGAAATGGTCTATGGATAAGCTTGTGAATTATTATGTGAAGGAAATTATGAGGCTTCACGGTGTTCCGTTAATGATTGTATCGGATCGTGATAGCCATTTCACCTCGAGATTTTGGAAAAGTCTACAAGAGGAAATGGGTACCAAGTTGTGTTTAGGTACAGCTTACCATCCGCAGACTGATGGTCAGAGTGAAAGAACAATACAAACACTTGATGATATGCTGAGAGCATGTACCCTGGAAATCCTAGGTAACTGGGATGAACATTTACCTTTGGTAGAATTTTCCTACAATAATAGTTTCCACTCGAGCATAAAGATGGCACCTTATCAAGCTTTGTACAGACAGAAGTGTCGTACGCCGTCTTGTTGGCTTGAGGCTGGAGAAAAGCAGTTTATGGGTCCCGAGATGGTACATCAAACCGCTGAAAAGTTGAAAATAATTAGAGAAAGAATGTTAGCAGCTCAAGATCGTCAAAATAGCTATGCTGACAAGAAGCGAAGGCCAATGACCTTCGAAGTTGGAGATTCGTTTTTGCTTAAAGTCTTGCCGAGGAAGGAACTTATAAGATTTGGTAAAAGGGGAAAGTTGAGTCCAAGGTTTATTGGACCGTTTAAAGTTCTTCAGAGGGTTGGGAACCAAGCTTACAAGCTCGAATTACCCGAAGAACAGAATGGAATTCACAACACTTTTCATGTGTGTTATTTGAGGAAGTTCACGGGAGAAGTTCCCGATATAATTCCAATTTATGAATTGAGAATTGATGATAACAAGAGGTTAATTGAAGAATCAGAGGCAATTATTGACCGAAAGACTAATAAGCTTCGACGCAAGATGGTCGAATTAGTGCTTGTCCGTTGGAAACATTCGAATGGGCCAAATCTCACCTGGGAAACGGAGAGTGACATGTTGAGTCGCTATCCGCATTTGTTTGTTGATGTGTGATTCCGGGGACGGAATCATCCTAAGGGGGAGAGAATTGTAACGCCCTCGTTTCCAGGCTAGGCATTTTTGTTGACGTAATAGTCTAGGTTAACCCTTGTAACTCTTTTTGGAGTATTAATGATGAAATATTTGAGTATTATGTGACTTATGTGAATTATGTGTTTATTTTCTTAATTATTATAATTTAACGAATTAAGAATAAAATAAGCATCAAAATAAAAGTATTAGATAAGCACGATATCTTTTCATAAAGATGTAGTGGTCGAAACAAGGATTTCGAGGATATAAAGAATGCCGAAATCCGAGTTATAACGAAGAAGTTATGACCTGTCGAAGTTTCGCGACAGAACCGGCAACGCTGAATGATGTAAAAAGTGACATTTACGATAGAGCGATATTTAGCCTTAGTGATCTAAACGAAAGTCGTAGAGTTCATTAAACCGAGAGCGTGCATAAAAAGAACGCCCAAATCTGACTTCGTATGAGGAAGTTATGATTTTTCGAAGTTTCGACTTAGCAGTATGCAGCCCGAATACTCGAGTTGAGACCGAGCGGTTTTTAGCCGAAACAATCTAAATGAGAATCGAAGATCTCATTAGTTGTAGTAAAACGATAAAATGATAGGCGAAAACGGACGTCGGATGAAGTAGTTATGATTTTATAACGGAGTTTTCCTGTCCCGGCCTACTAAAAATAAATAATAAAAATAAAATCAAAATTAGCCGACGGAGTCTAAACGAAAGTTGTAGATGGTAGTCTCACCTACGTGGGGATATAATGAACGTTGAAAACGGAGTTCGTATGAGAAAGATATGAATTTTTGAAGTTTATTAAATATTTTCGATATTTAATTTAAATATATATTAACCGATATTATCCTTGGGGGAGTCAGCGACCTTATCGTCATTACGCCCAGCGTAATTTCACATTACGCCCAACATAATTCGAACTTCTAGCCCCTATAAAAGGAGGTCGAGGGGAACCGAGTTCATTGCTCATTTCTTCACTTTTTCTCGTGTTTTTGCATCGTTTTTCGTGCAAGATTTATCCCGAAGCCCCGATATCATTCCCGAGCCCCGAAGCAAGTCCCGAGGTCCCGAAGATCCCGAGAAGTAAGATTCCCGAGCCGAAGCTCTGCCCGCGAGGAGTCCGGTTTTTGTGAAGATCTTCCAGATCTGCCGAAGAATACTACTTCTACAAGCTGTAGTGTTGTCCGATCATCTTCTGATCAAGTGAGTGAGCGAATGCTGCCTCATTTCCTGTTCCTCGTTGGGTTGTGGATTTAGGGCGGGGTCGCTCAGTCAACAGTCCTCCCCACCTTAAATATACATGACTAGTATATGTGAGGCGATTATAGAAATGCCTTGCGAGAATTCGTTCATGAAAAGATACTCTATTTGGAAACACTTAGAACTCTCTATAGTTCCGCGTCGACTCTATCGGTCAAAGTATCCGCGGTAGCGATACATAGGACGAAACACGAGACGCCTAGAACTAGTGTGCCTGTTCGGCACATGACTCTATCGATCTTCACTTTACATCACGTCGGAGTGTGCCAACTTCGACGACTCTATTGATCATGGTTTGACTTCGTGCAACCGTGTGTATATCCTTAAGTACTGTGCAAAAAGAACTTTCTCCGAAGCCTTGTCGGCAAATAAAGGTTCTCCCGAACCTAAACCTAACACAAATAATCAAACTTAATGCAATCCGTCAATCGTCCCTCTTATCTCAAGTCTTCCGAAGTACCCAAGAGAGAGTACCCCACGTTGTTGACCGACCCCTCGTAGTCAGATAAACACCGAAACGAACGACACTGTAGATACTTCAGAAGACAACAACCATCCAGAGCATACTCAGGAGAATCCCCTGAAAGACCTTTCGCACCTCGCACAATAGGTTCGTGAATCCAGAGAATAGAACTCATGAGGCTGACCACTACAACCAGGTATACGCGGGCATACATCAAGTATTGGCGGTTAAGCCGAGCATGAGCTCTACCACGAACCTCTTCGTAAAACACTTTCACGCTATTCGATAACATAAGAGCCGAAATCAAGAGAACTAATGCGAGTTAAACTAGTAAAGTTCCAAGTGATGAAACTCTATACCCACTAGATTTGACCTAGACCGAGAAAACTCAGAACCTTCGGAAGAGTAGTTGCAGTTGATGCTCTAACTACTCAGGCACCTTGCCTACTCTGTTATAGGTAGGTAGTGCCTATCATTCTCCACACTCTTGCATGGAGGAAATCGTCGTTACCCTGTACACGATGAAATACCTTCTCCGAAGTGAACATTAGGATACCAAGAACCATAGGATAACCTTTGCAGCCAAGAATATTTGGTCAAGAGTGAAGGTAGTTGCGTTAAATCTCATGACTCGGATCCCGAAGAGATCATAGGCTTGACACCAGCCCTGGTGTTAGTCGAAGGGCTATGCAGGAACATACACTTTCCACGCTAGAGGGAACCACAGTCTTAGAGATTCCTTGGACTATTAGGTGTTCCACGAATACTATCTTGCGCAGGGATAGTAGAACCACCTCCCGAAATAGTCCAACACTCGTCTGGTGAGACCCTATCTCCCCGATCCTCATGGTTTCTGTATCTCAAGCATCGTTAGTGCAGGTCCATTTTACACGAGTTTGGGTTAGACACTCTATAGCAAACCGATGACCATAGTTGCGCAATCCACACGGCAATCTAGAAAATCTCTATTAGCCAGTTGAAAGAAAACACGAAATCGAAGAACACCTGAGCTTCCTAAGAACTAACCTAAAGGACTACACATCCAGTACAAGTGAGAACGATAGGAACTTCGGAATGGCAATCACGCCAGTGATGATCTTGCCATAGAAGTACACTATGTTCTTAGTACTGAAAAGCTCTACTCCTTTCCAAGAGCTTAGGACCATCCGAGAATCCTCATGGAGTCATGGTCCAAACCTTTTCAGACCGCTACTACTTTCAGATATACCACCAGGCTCACACTCGATCGATCCACGTCTTAGACTTGATATGCGATTATCCGACATCACTCTTCGTACCCCACTCATCTCGATAGAATCCATGGAAAACTCTAACCTCATAGATTCACCCGGCGGAACCCACTAGTTACTCGAGACGGAATCCGCATCCCGTACGTGGAGGTCTGTTGGAATGACAAACACAGACTAGGGTTCACTTGGGAATGCGAGGTCAACCGTATCGAAAGCATTCCCTTACATATGCTTTGCCATTCATGCCTACTTTCTTGCCTAGAACTAAATTTCGGGACGAAATTCCCTCTAACGGGGGATGATGTGACAACCCAAGTGTTCCCGTTACATTTTCCCCGTTACCATTAACGGAATATTCCACTGTATAAAAGTTCCGTTCGTTAGAGGGCGTTAATGTAATAAATGTTCCATTTGTTTATAATTAATATGTCGTCAAGTCGTGATAAAAGGGGAATAAAAAACACATGACACATATTTCCATTAAGTTGGAAAATGTCAAGTTTTATTATTACGACCACTAAATCGGGTGCGACCAAAAGCCCCGTTTAACGGCAGTATCGGGTAAAATACCACTGAGCCCCATCTCAAAACCCTATATAAGGGTGAGTGGAGTCCATTGGAGACTTCTTACACTCTCTCTCTAAACTCTCTCTCTAGACCCGTTTTCGTCCCGAATCCGCAACCAAACGCTTCCAAATTGTAAGTCCGCTTACCCTAGCTTATCCTAAATGTATAGATTTATGTTCGTAGCCCAAAAACCATCCAAGAAGGCATAGGATAAGGAGTTTACAGCCTAGGAACACTCTAGGGCCGTAAACCCCTAAAAAGGTGCCAAATATGCCTTTAAACTTGCCCTTAAGCTTGGAAACTAATTAGGGATCTAGCCTAGGATTGTTTAAACATTAAAACTCATGGATTTAGGGCACAAAGGAGAGTTTACGTCCCAAGCACAAGCTTAGGCCGTAAACACCTCAAAATCCTGTATAAAGGCCCCAAAAACACTCCCAAACCTCCCTAGGGCTTAACACATAAATTGGGGACTTAGTACTTTGGGTTTAGACCACTTAAACACATCAAATTGAAGGCCAAAAAGGAGTTTACAGCCCAGGTCTATACCAAGGCCGTAAACTCCCCAAAACATGCCCAAAATGTAGTTTTTGCCCCCCAAATGACCATAGGCTATTTCTATAAAATGCTAGGAAGGATTTAAGGGCTTAAACACAATGAATTATGGGGTGACTTGGAGTTTACGGCCCAAGCAAGTACCTAGGCCATAAACTCCCCAAAACTCTTGCAAATGTTAGATTTAATCCCCGAAAATAGCATCACACATCACTAGAAATTGCTAGAAGGGTATTTGGGGCTTGAAACTTCACTTAACTCAATGATCTAGAGTTTACGGCCGTAAACTCCTTTAGGAGTTGTTCCTAGGCCATAAACTCCATTATAAAGCCCTTAGGAGCCTCAAATCCACTCATGCCTTTTGGGAAAAGTGCTTAGAATAAATCAATGAGCAAGCTAGAAGCATAAAACACCCAAGAATATGACCTTGGGAGTTTATGGCCGTAAACTCCCTTAGGTTGGACCGTAAACTCCATGTTTGGTCCATGCTAATGCTTTAAACCCATTCACACACTTGATATTTGAGTTTAGCAAAGTTCCACAACTGATAGGAGACCCTTAGCACCCTTAAACGCTATCCGGAACCCCAACCACTCAACCAAAAGTGTTTTCCGCTCCTTTGAGCGTGTATATTTGTTTAATTAGTACTAAATATACTAATTGTATGTGAACATATGTTAAATAGGTCATTGTGTGTGTTTAAGTCCTTGCGTGACACCGAACGCCCAAACGACACTTTCGTCGGTCCTACTTACACTAGGTGAGTTCATACCCCTGAATGAACCTTTTAAATACTTTTAAATGTTTTTATAGGGGGGGGGGATTACAAGTTAAACATGCCAGTTATCATATAAATCACATGTGATTGATAACCCGCATGCACAAGATTTTGCCACTGTACACTGTTTTTACCGAGTAGGACGCTATAACACTTTTTCAATTGTTTTAAAACTCTTACTTATACCTTTTAAACTAAATTCATTCCAAACTGGTTTGTGAAAGATTTTCCAATATTACCAAACATATTTCACAAAAGAATACAAAGTGTGAAATTTTCTGTTTGTAAAGGCTTTTCATTAAGATTCCTTTTTACGTATATTTTTATTTGAAGTTATTGCTGATTCGCTTATAATTATTTCATATTCCTACTCTGTAATGCTTCCACTTATACTGATAGTCGCTTATACCTGATGACGCTTATACTTATTCACGCTCTTACTTAGTGATACGATTCTTCTTCGCTTATACTTGATAACAACTCTACTTCACTTATACTTGATACGCTTTCGCTTCACTTATTGTCGCCTCTACTTCATGATACGCTTATACTTGTTCGACACTTCTACTTCACTTGTTAGACACTTCTACTTCATAAGGATCACTTCTACTTGAAACGCACTCAGTGATAGTTAGATGTATGTCCGTGCTTATATAGGTATATATAGGTAATGATTGAAAGACTTAGGAAGGCTCGTCTGCCCTATTTCCTTTTCTTCGTTGAGATGTGGTCTGGTGGGATCGGGTGGCCGTCCGAAGGTCGTTTGGTTCATTGGTTATATACTATGTATATGAGTATGGACATACAAGAAATTCTCTAGTCAAGTCAGTTAATAGTCTCTACTTCTATTCTACACTTACTTTAGAAACACACTATCCACTGTTTGGAAGTCTCTACCTCTAGTATATCACTTACATTAGAAACCCACTCCCCTCTAGAAACACACTATCCTCTATTTGGGATGCATCTTCGGGACGCGGCCTTCTCCGTCGTCTAGTTGGTAACCAGAGTCTCCTGTAGGGAGAGCGGACATTGTGTGTATAGGCCTATACGGGATTGACAACCCCGCACCCTGACTGCGAGCTACAGTCCACAGCCTACCAAGCCAAGGGGTGACAAATGTCACATTATATAGATGCTTGTAGGGCGTCTGGAACTCTAGTCAGTATGGTTACGAGTTTCCCGGGTTACCTTATAATTCATGGCTTTAAGGTAACAGTATTTTTGTCAGCAATTTACACTGTATGCTGATGTCCATTTTCAGAGTCACACTGTTTTGACCTTGCTAGACGTATCTTTCATTTGATACTGTCTGGGGTCTGTAGTCTTTGTTTTGACCTTGCTAAACGTATCTTTCATTTGATACTGTCTGGGGTCCGTAGTCTTTGTTTCGACCGTGCGAGATGTACCTTTCATTTGGTATCATCTTCGGTCTATATTCACTGTTTTAGACTTTACCAGCTGTACCTTTCATTTGGTACCTTCTGGGGTCTGTGTCTCCCCTTTGTTAGACTAAACCAGGCGTGTCGTTAGTTCGATACTCTCCTGGAGTCTATGATTCTTTGCCTTAGTCAGCAGTCCTCACTGCTGAGGCATATGTTATTCCCTGATGTCTCTTGCTTTCTTTAATAATCAAACTTAGTATTTTGATAATGATAGCAATTAAGGGAAAACTACCTTTTACCACATTACACTAAACAGTCTTGGTAGAAGGCTGCTTTATTTAAAGAAAATATAGGATTTTCTGGAAAGAACACTGATGCACTAAAAACACTTAAACTACTACTTATTAAAGTTATTTGACTAAATGACACTAAATACTTATGAACTCACCAGCATTTGTAAAAATGTTGATACTCGCTTTTCAAATAACTTGTAATCTCAGGTCAGCAATTAGACAGGTACATCCCCGGAGCTGCTGATGAAGATGGCTTAAGTACCTTGCTGCACTTTATATATTTTGCTTGTATTACTTTTATACTATGTAATGTAACCATGTAAAATTATTTCTATTAATGCAATGTTTTGTTGTACTTTGATTACTATATTCATGTGTTGTGATACTTGACATGAAGTCATCCACCCCAGAACGTTTCCGCCGTTCCGGTTTTGGGGTGTGACATGTTAACCCATTTCAAATGACTATTATCAATTTTCAAGTTTTATATATGTTAATATGATTTCTTGAAATTGTTTGATATGAATATTTGTTCTTATGAGTTTTAGAAGATCATAGGAATTGTGTGTAACCTACATGCTTGTTTAATTCATGATCTTAATGCTAATGATGGTGTCCATAACTTGTCCTCAAGTTATGGATAAAAAAAAAGGTCACTTCTTTAAAATTTGTCATTAAAGAATAGTCGGTTTCATAACATGAAGAGTCTTCAACTTTATGAACCATTAAAACTCATAAGTTACAAATTTAAGAGTCTTGAAATAGTTTCAAAACTTGCCCTCAAGTTTTAAAAAGTTTAAAAAACAACACTTATACTATTATTATAATCTTATTTATATAGATATTTATAAGAATAAGTCAATCTTACCGCAAGTAGGCCTCATTCACGAAGCCGGTCTATAAGGGGGCTATAAGGTTGTTGCCTATAAAATGACAGCTTAATGGGTGTCCACTCTCACCCACTGCTTCCTTGACTGATGGAGGGTCGTTAGCCGAACAGGTAGGATAAGACTTTAACTCTCATTAAAAGTATAATGAATTATAAAGTAACTATACATTATTAACTCCCAATCTTAGTTACTTTAGGAAAATGTGAAATAGGTGCTAGCCCGTAAAATTACATTTTGTACCTTACCAAGTCGTTAGTGGAGCGTGTGTGGTTAACCGACACACTAGCAAGGACTAGTAAGTGTGGCAAAGGGTAACTTGACTTTAATATAGATTGGTGGAGGGTGTGTGGTTAACCAGAACATCGATTAGGTAATATAGTTA
This sequence comes from Lactuca serriola, assembly GCF_051521515.1. Lineage (NCBI taxonomy): Eukaryota > Viridiplantae > Streptophyta > Magnoliopsida > Asterales > Asteraceae > Lactuca > Lactuca serriola. The sequence continues at coordinate 209,087,121 of NC_136410.1, read as the reverse complement.
AGGTACCAAGTCAATTTGTATGGTTATTCACACCTTGTTTGTGATCCTCGACATCCTAGTCACAAACTTGAGAGGGCACAATCGAGATTCAAACATGCCATTGAAAGTTCAATGTATCTCAAAAGATCTAGGAGTTTCAAAATCCGATAAAACCTAATAATAAAATATTCCGTTCTTATGGTGGAAATTGGTAAATCGTCATTTACCTACCTTCAAATATTTTATAGTGTGGATTACGGCATCCCTCTTCCAACTATAAATAGTTTTTTGGATCCTAGCCTTAATAATTCATGTGGGTGACTTATTAAGGATTCTTCATCTAATTAAAACTTGTCCTTCTTTCTTTCAGATGTCTTCCAATACTACTACTGGCTCAAACCCTACAGGCTCCTTTTCCCTCATGAACTTGTGTAGGAAAGTCACTTTTGATGGATCTAATTTCAATGAATGGATTAGAAACATCAGGATGATTACCCGCTATGAGAACAAGGAATATGTCCTTGATAAGGATCTTAGGGTTATCAACGAGTCCACTGCTACTCCTGAGGAGGTTGAGGAGTACACTGCACATGAGAGGGATGCTACCAAAGTGTCCTGCATCATGTTGGCTACCATGACTCCCAAACTGCAGAAATCCTATGAAGATTTCTAACCCTATGAGATGCACCTGGATCTGATGGATAGGTTCCATCATAGCGTGCATCAAGAGAGGTATGAAATCATCTCCTCCATGATAACGCCCAGGATGAAGGATGGTGAACCTATCACCGGTCACTTGCAGAAAATGGAAAGGTTTGTGGACCGGTTGGTGAAGCTGAATGTAGACTTCCCTGAGGACTTGGCGATTGATATCATTCTCCATTCCTTACCTCCTAGTTGTGATCAGTTTCGTATGACTTATTATATGAACAAGGAGGAAGTTACACTTAGCAAACTTCAAGGACTTTTAAGGACCGCTGAAAGCAGCCTTAAAGGTAAGTCAGCTGTTACTTCTACACCTACTCCTACATCAGCCCATGTTCTTGCAATTGGCCAGGGAAAGGGTAAGAAGAGGAAAAACCCTTTGAAGGGTACCAAGGGTAAGCCCCTTGATGGTTCCTCTTCAATTGGGACAAAGAAAGGTCCCATTACTCCTTCCTAAAACCCAAAGGAGGCACAATGCTTCCATTGCTAGGAAAAGGGGCACTAGAAACGAAGCTGCCCCAAATACTTGCAAGATGTAAAGGATGCGAAAGTTAAACCCACTCATGCAGGTATTTATACAATATTGTCTAATAAATCATCTAATGCTAGTTCTTGGGTGCTTGATACAGGTTGTGGTATTCACATTTGTACTGATTTGAAGGGCCTAAGAAGAAGTGAGCAAGTGGAGCACGGGAAGATAAACTTAGTAATGGGCAACAGGAAAGCGTCACCTGTCACCAAGATAGGAATTTATTCTTTATTGCTTAATAATGGGTTAATGTTAGATTTGAATAAATGTTGTTACTCACCTGAAATGGTGAGAAATATTATTTCCTTTCAAGGCTTGTACAAACAAGGGTTTACATTTTCATTTGATAATAATAATGGTGCTACTAATGTTTATTACAATGATGTATTTTACTTTAAAGCATTACCTTGTGATGGTGTATATGAAGCTGTGAATGTTGTAGAAAATCTTGGACAAAATGTGTTGTATATTGATTCTTCAAATAGCTTAGATAATGCGTCCTTGTGGCATTATCGTCTTGGACATGTCAACAAGAAGCACATAGGCTAACTCCAAAAGGCTGGAGTCTTGGAATCATTTGACCTAAAGTCAGATGATATTTACGAGTCTTGTTTACCTGGAAAAATGACAAAGTCACCCTTCACAGGTACTTGTGATAGGGGTGACAGTTTGTTGGACCTGGTACACCCAGATGTGTGTGGGCCCTTCAGAGTTGCTACAAGGGATGCTAATCGCTATTATGTGACTTTCACTGATGATTACATCAAATATGGATATATCTACTTAATCAATCATAAGTCAGAAACCTTTGAAAAGTTCAAAGAGTTTAAGCAGGAAGTAGAGAATCAATTTGGCTAGAACATCAAGATGCTTCGATCCGATCGGGGAGGAGAGTGTCTTAGAATTGAGTTCCTTGACTATCTTAAGGAATGTGGGATTGTCTCACAATTGACACCTCCAAGAACACCATAGCTGAATGGTGTAGCTGTGAGGCGCAATCGAACCTTGTTGGATATGGTTTGTTCCATGATGAGTCGAGCTTCGTTACCAATATCTTTCCGGGGGTATGCCTTAGAGACTACCACCCATATCCTTAATCTAGTCCCTACTAAAAAGGTTGCCAAAACACTTCACGAGATGTGGACCGGGAAAGTTCCTAATTTAGACCACATCAAGATTTGGGGTTGTGAAGCTTTCGTGAGGCATGAGACTCATGATAAGCTTGAACCTCGAAATGAGAGGTGTATTTTCATAAGCCACCCACGGATATCCTTTGGTTACCTCTTCTACAGACCGAATGATAATGTGGTCTTTGTAGCAAGAAGAGGAGTCTTTCGTGAGAGAGAATTTATAAGCGAAGGGGCAGTGGGAGGCAAATTGACCTTGAAGAGCTTCAAGAGTCAAGTGGTGAAGGAACCTCAAATACTACTGACCAAGTTGAGGGGGGAAAGTCATGTTGAGCTGATATATGAGTTTGTACCTCCGAGGCGTTCCACTAGGGTGATGAACACACCTGGTTTTTATTATGGTTATCATACCACCACTGATGGTGATACATTTATCAGTGATAATACACTGATAGATTTGGATGAACCTAATAATTACAAGGAAGCCATGGCAAGCCCTGAGTCTGGTAAATGGAAGGAGGCTATGGATAGTGAGATTCAGTCCATGTATGACAATAAAGTGTGGAACTTGGTTGACAATGTACTAGGTCGTAAGACTGTTGGGTGCAAATGGATCTTCAAGAAGAAGACCGACATGGATAGGAAGGTACACACCTACAAAGCAAGACTGGTGGCAAAAGGTTTTACTCAAACTCCGGGAGTTGTCTATGATGAGACCTTTTCACCAGTAGCAAAGATTAAGTCTATTAGAGTTTTGTTGGCCATAGCTGCATTTCATGATTAGGAAATATGGCAAATGGATGTCAAAACCTCTTTCCTTAATGGAAAGTTTTCTAAGGATGTTTACATGGCTTAGCCATAGGGTTCTGTCGATGCAAATGATGGGTTTTGAGCATTCTAACACTTCCTAAGTGTACATGCAACCCTAATAACCTTGGATCTATGTTTGTCTAATTATCATGCAATGTTGAATTCCAAGGTTATATTTGTTGGATTAATGTCTAAGTCCATAACTATAATTGGTAAGACATGACCCGACCCAGCATGGTCCATTTGGGTTGCATGGCATCATGCATTTGGATAGACTATAATGAGAGAAATAAGACACTTATGGTTATTAATATATTATAAGTTCTAGTATATTAATAATAAGAATAATAATATTATTTAATTAGTATTGATCAAGAATTAATCGAGGATTAATTAAGTGATCAAAAGAAGACTAATTAAATATATGGGTTGATTGTGTAAATCATCCATACTTGTATAGTGGGCTAATGCTCCATGGATAATCAAGTTGGGCTAAAACCCATAGGATGGTCCATGGATGCTCCATGGTGTATTTGAACCCATGGATCCAAGGAAATGGAAAGTCATGACAGTTAGCGTTTACCCTAATTGTAACAGTATATAAAGATCTTATTCTTGACAAAATCAGTCACTAGTATCATTCTAGAGAGGGCTAGCCGATTTCATGAAGTGTAGAACTTTCTCAAGTTATTCCAAGTGTATTTGGTGTTGTGTGAACCATTTGAGGTGTCACACTTGGGGAACTTGGCACTCAAGGTTCATGAAGACTTTCTACATGAAAGAGGTATGTATTCTATCTTGTTATATTCATTATTTTATATGCTAGATTAGGATAATACCTTGGATGTTCATATTTGTATCTATAATAGAGAAAACATTGATCCAAGGTATTTAGGGTTGCATGTAAACTTAGGAGTGTTAGAATGCTCAAAACCCAACAGTGGTATCAGAGTCTATGCTTGTTTTCAATTATACTTGATGCAAATTGCTGAAAATGTTGAAAAACTTGATTTTCTGGCTTTCTGGGCACTGGACTCGCCGAGTCCACTGATGAACTCGCCGAGTCCATGAGTAAAATCATCCAACTCGCCGAGTTGGTTCATGCACTCGACGAGTAGGAGCCCCAGACAGCATATTTTTGAGGTTTTTGTCTAGAAATGGACTAGGAACATTACCCTAAGCTATTTTTGAACTTATAAATTTGTTTTTGATGTGGTAATGTTCATGCTAATCCAATTTCAAAGATAATTGTCAATAGATTCATGTTTTGTATTAGTTTAAGGTTTGGACTAATTACATGAAAAAGTTTGATTTGAATTATCTTGTTCTGATGAGTTGCTTAGATTAATAGAAAGTTGCGTGAAATACTAGTATTCAATCCAAATTAATCTAAGAGTTGATTCTAAAATGTGTTTTTGTAACTTGTCCTCAAGTTATATGAAAAGTCACATTTAAGTTTCATAAAACTCATAATAGGTGGCAAATGTTACAAAAATGAAGAGTCAAGTTCTAATTAAATGGTGTTATGACTCCATAATTTGTCCTCAAGTTATGCAGGACCAAGAGTCTCTTCATTAAATAATAAATGAAAAAAAAGTGTAACCTTAATTAATTCCATAAGTTATAAAATAAAGAAATAGTTAATTCTTTTATTAGTTTAAAGTCTTCCATGACTTTAAACTAATTTCATAAGTTATAAAATAAAGAAAAGTTAATTCTTTTATTAGTTTAAAGTCTTCCATAACTTGTCCTCAAGTTATGGAACTTGAAGAGTTTTTGGATTAAAACTACTTTAAACACATAAGTTATGGAATTAATTAGTTTTGAATAGTTTCAAAACTTGCCCTCAACTTTTGGAATTTGTAAAGTTTTCTCTTATGAATACTTTAATTCCAAGTTAGCCCTTAGAATTTTAAAAGTTAAAATTCAACGCTTATACTTTATAATATTATAAGTTAATAATATATATATGTATAAGAGTAAAGTCAGTCTTACCGCTAGTACGCCTCATTCACGAAGCCGGTCTATAAGGTGGGTATAAGGTTGTTGCCTATAAAATGGAAACTTAATGGGTGTCCACTCTCACCCACCGCTTGCTTGACTGGTGGAGGGTCGTTACCTGAACGTGTTTGACAGGACTAGAATTCTCCCTTCATTAAAAGTATTAATGATAAATACTAAGTAACTAAACTCTTAATAATACCCAATCTTAGTTACTTAGGAAAATGTGAATAAAGTGCTAATCCATGAAATTACACTTTGCACTTTCTTTAAGTCGGTTAGTGGAGCGTGTGTGGTTAACCGGCACACTAACTCGTATTTAACAAGGTAGGTAAAGGGTAACTTGATGTTTATCATAGTATCGATGGAGCGTGTATGGTTGACCGACACATCGATTAAGGGGTAAACACTTAAGGGTACTAAGTAATTTGCATGGTTACTTCACACCTTGTTTTGTGATCCTCGGCATCCCAATCACAAAACCTGAAGGGCACACTCAAGATTGAAACATGCCATTTAACAGTTGAATGAATCTCAAAAGATCTAGGAGTTTCAAAACCAATTAAAACCTAATAAAACATTTCGTTTATCTTGGTGGAAATTGGTTAATCGTCATTCACCTACCTTCAAATATTTTATTGCTTGGATTACGACATACCTCTTCTAAGTTATAAAATAGTTTGTAGGGTCCTAGCCTTAATATTTCATATTGGGTGTCATATTAAGGACTTAAGATCAACTATCTTGAATATCTCCCAAAAGATGTTTGGTTTAGACATTTATGATCTTCCCAAATCTCTTGAAACAAGCTTTCCTAAATGAAGATGATGTCCCTTGGAAATCATACTTCATTCACCTCCTCCAATTATTCTCCCTAACCCAAAAGTTCAAGGTCACTCAAGCCATATTGGCAAGGCAAGGTCTAGGTTTGATCACATCTTGGAGATGTAATCAAATATTGACAAGCCGGGAGAGTTGGGTGTCAAAGTCTTGAGAAAGTTGGTGGTTCAATCACTTTCTAAGTCACATAGTGAGTTCCTTTGGGACACCTATGAAACAGACTATGACAAGACCCTCAATGATCTTATCTATTTGTTAAGATCAACTTCCTTAAAACTTGATGGACATTGACAATAGTGACACATGAAATCCAGAAAAGCATTCTCTTCCCAATGGAAAGGGATTGGCCATAGTCAACTCGGTTGACCAAATGGTAAAGAGAAACACTAAGTCTGTAATAGTCCCGTGTACCATCATCAAAGGGTCCATATGTTTATATTGCCAAAGAAAGGGGCATTGGTTGCGAAGCTGCCAAATTTACCCAAGGATGTTAATGTCAATAAGTTTGACACTACTTCAGGTAATGTCCACTATCTAACTCTGCTAAGTTGCTATTATGAGATTCTTGATACATGATGTGACTGGGTCACATGTTGATGTTTTAAGAATCAAAGAAAAATTAAAGAAACTTAAAGAAAGAATATGCTGAATTTGATCGCGTAGATGGATTTCTATCGCATAGTTTGAAGATTGGATTCTTGAGCTACATCTTAGGAGTTATGATATTTTTACTTAGGAATAGACAACAAAAAGTTTTCATATGGATTGTAAGGATAAGTTTTCCGCAAAGGTTTTTAAAATAAAAAGGAAATTTTTTGAATTTATTTATTTTAAAATATCCTTACAATGGCATCTGTGAAAATTTTTGTTGCTTACAAGAATCCATTAATAGCAAGAGTGGAAATATGAAATTGATTTTTTCATTTGTGGTAATGTCTAAATTTACCAAATAAAGAAAGATTCTCATCACCCAAGTTTCAATTGGACAGGAACTTGGAATCATGCAAGTTATATAGCATGATGAATGAGAACTTCCAAGTATTGGAAAAATTAAGACTAATTACTTGTTCACATGGATGTGTGAGTCATGTAAAGGACTAAGGGATCGAGTACACTTTCTTGTGCACTGATTAAGTCCACCACAAAAGAGTGATAAGACTATTCGTCATAGTTTACTAAAGCTCAGTAAATATGGTTATACTTACAAGATTAAGTGTAATTCTGAGACATTGGAAAGGGTTCCAATGTAAGGCAGAGCGAATACGAAGAATCAAATTAGGCAGAAGGATAGAAGTTTCTCTAATCTGAAAAGATGGGAGAGTACTTTCGTATCAGTTTTTATGATCATCTTAATGATTTAGAGACCTTATCACAATTCATCCTCTAAGTGCTTTCTTATAGCTAAGAAAAGGAACTATGAATTGTTGACGTGGTTAAATCAAGAAGATGATTCATACTTCATTCCAAAAACAATTCTTAGATTCATACTCCAAGATTGTAACTTCAGTGACATGTCTTAAAGAAGGTTTAAAACACTTGTTAAATGTAAGAGTAAAAGTTTTCTACTCTTGTACATTTGAAATTGGTAAATTGTGATGTTTTGGATAAAACAATGACCAACTTAGGACAATTGTGTTAAGTGTTTGTCTTGATTAGAATCCACACTATCTCTTGGATGTTTGACAAGGGAGTCTTATAGGTCAAGAGGACAGTGGGAGTCTTAAAGGTCTTGAAAGTCTCAAGAACTAATCAAGAATAAAACCTGAAGTTCTTCACTAGCACAAGACTTGAGGTTTATAACCTATCGTGATGAAATATTCTGTGCCCATTCCAGTTAAAGTTGGCTTTGCATATGAGTTCTTAGAGTTCTCAATGTGTCGCACAACAACTTGGAAGCAATGGCAGGCCCTTGAGCTGCCAGGTGGCAAGAAGTTAAGATTGAGTTCAATCCATATGAGTTTGGATTTGCCATTATCCTTGTCTTGTGACTATGGTTTTGACAATTCACATGGATAAGAACACATACACCATTAAATCTAAGTGTCATAAGGTTTCTCTCCGATTCATGGAAATGTTGGTGAGGAAACACTTTCACTAAGTAGATTTTAGCTAGATAGCAATTGTGATATTTGCATTCTCAAAGTCGTTAGTGGAGCGTGTGTGGTTTACCGGCACACTAACCTGGACTTGTGAGAAGTGGCAAAAAGGTCTAACCATTATGATTACGACATCCCTCTTCATAATTGTTTAGACACACAAGTGTGCTATCTAAGGGAAGGTGTATGATTTTGATAAAGTCTTATCAAAACAATCTAGTATCAGAAATCTTAACTTTGGTAAGAAAGTCAGCTGTTTTCTGAGTACATGTCAAAGCTAGTGGGAGCATAAGTGTTATGCTAATAATCATCATGTTAGTGGGAGCATGAAAATTATGATAAGTATTGCAATCTAGCAATGTTAATTATAGAAAACAAAAGTTCCAATTGGCAAAGAGTTGTTTTGCTATAATTAAGGGAGAGGAAATTATACTTCATCTCAAATATAAAAGGTTAGATTGAGGTTTTAATCGTATTTAATCAAGGATATATATATATGAATTTCATGTGGGAATGGGTCAACATAAGAAAATTCTGTATATGGGTTCATTATTTGCGTTCTAAAATTCTATTATGATTACGACATCCCTTTTCATAATCTGAATTATAAGAACTTGGCAAATTGAAATGGAAATGTTATAGCAAAAGACTGGTTTAGTCTTTATGTGAGACATCATGAATCGATTCCCATATGCTTCGGATATAGGATCGATTACATGTTCTATATTCATCCTTTCTAAAATTTTCCAAATGCCTGGGGCATTACGAAGGGAAAAGGTTTAGAACTAGATATGACTAAAAGGATTAAACAATTGTTGAGGACAATCTAAGGTTTTACCAAAGATTGGTTGCTCAAGGACAGTTGGAAGTCTAGTGATAATTCTGGAAGGACCATATTGACATAATATGGAAGGAGGCAACTCTTGTTCAGAAATGATAGTCAAAATGGAATCTGGAAATGTTTCAAAGTTAGAATTTTCAATCTGTTTAAGATTAGGAAACTTAATGCAAGAACGTTGTTTCCAAGGAGCTGATCTCCTTTGGAATACTCTGTAATGATTGTTGTCAAGTCTTTCTGACTTTGTGCATAATCATTACAAGAGGATCAATGCATATAAGTTTAGAATCTAGCAGATTTCAGTAAATGACATGAATTTGGAATTCTTATATTTGCAGTAAGGATTTGGGAGTGTGAAAAGAGAATCATTAAAGTTATGTTCAATGGATCTAGTTCACAAAGTAAAGATCATAGACAAACATAGTATGCATACTTGGTGTATGGCATGACTAGTGTTTAGAAAACATAGTGTACATGCTTGGAGCATGGGACAACTATTGTTTTAAATTCAAGAATAAAGTTGATAGATGAAACAGTATACAATGAATAATGTGTAATCATACGGTGATAAATAAAAGGTGTTTTATTTATGTTCATAGGTTTTGATACCATATTGGATTCAATTATTATTGTGTTTCACTTTGCATATTTTGACTTCCCGAATAAACTGGGTTATTCTTTCGGAATGACAATGTTATTCAAACCATCCACAGTCGGTCATATGTTGGAAATAGTTATGAATTAAGATTGTCATGGGTTGGCTTGTAGAGGTCTAAGGTGTTGGACAAAGGGCTACAACACTCATGAGTGCTCATAAGTTCTGAGTTTTGGATTCAACCCGCGCTCATTGGAATCACTTCATAGATTTTATCACGAGTGATCATGAGACGATAATATCTTATATTCTTCAAACCTAGAGATATGATTTGTTACTATGAGTTGATAGTACATTGATTGCACGAAAACGCATTGGTAACTCGATGTAATAAAACGTGCCTTTGTGTATGATTCAACAAGTAGTAGAACAAGCCATATGAGTCGAAGTTTATCCATTCCTTTTACCTTCGGGATAAAAGCGATATGTGGGCCCCTCGATGATTTGATGATGACAAATGGAAGTGCTCGGCTGGGCCAGGACTGATTTGATTTGTTCAATTAGTCAGTCATCATAAATCGGAAATCGGGAAACAACAAATGGATAGAGAGAATGATTATAATCCATGTCTCAGTTCATATGATATCTAGAATGGAAGAATATATGATCCCTTATCTAATGGACAAGTCATTGACAAAGGTCAGAGTTCATCGACAAGGTCAGAGTTCGACAGAAGCTTTTGAGAGCTACGATTGCCAGTTGGTTCCTGAAGTCATACGCAATAATATTTTTAGACTTATCTAAGTGGGAGACTGTTGGATTAATGTCTAAGTCCATAACTATAATTGGTAAGACTTGACCCGACCCGGCACGGTCCATTTGGGTTGCATGGCATCATGCATTTGGATAGACTATAATGAGAGCAATAAGACATTTATGGTTATTAATATATTATAAGTTCTAGTATATTAATAATAAGAATAATAAGATTATTTAATTAGTATTGATCAAGAATTAATCTAGGATTAATTAAGTGATCAAAAGAAGACTAATTGAATATATGGGTTGATTGTGTAAATCATCCATACTTGTATATTGGGCTAATGCTCCATGGATAATCAAGTTGGGCTAAAACCCATAGGATGGTCCATGGATGCTCCATGGTGTATTTGAACCCATGGATCCAAGGAAATGGAAAGTCGTGACAATTAGGGTTTACCCTAATTGTAACACTATATAAAGATCTTATTCTTGACAAAATCGGTCACTAGTATCATTCTAGAGAGGGCTAGCCGATTTCATGAAGTGTAGAATTCTCTCAAGTTATTCCAAGTGTATTTGGTGTTGTGTGAACCATTTGAGGTGTCACACTTGGGGCACTTGGCACTCAAGCTTCATTAAGACTTTCTACATGAAAGAGGTATGTATTCTATCTTGCTATATTCATTATTTTATATGCTAGATTAGGATTCATATTTGTATGTATAATAGAGAAAACATAGATCCAAGGTATTTAGGGTTGCATGTACACTTTGGAGTGTTAGAATGCTCAAAAGCCAACAATATTCCTATCTAGCATACATGGGGAAAAATTCTTAACTTGAATGAAAGATAGAATAACTTACCTTGTTGTTGCTTATGTTCCTTGAAACCTTGTGAGCCTAGCACCCCAAGTATGATGCCTCAAATGCTTCACACAACACCAAATTCTCTTGGAAAGACTTTTGAGAGAACACACACTTCTTAAAATCGGCCTAGCCCTCTTGTTGCATATGTATATCTGATTTTGGTGGAGAATGGGACTCTTATATAGTGTTGACACATCGAGGGTTACACCATGTAAACCCTAATGTCTTCATTTCCATGACCCATGTGTTTGTAACTCCCATGGAGCATCCATGGAGCATCCTATGGGTGGAACCCAACTTGATAATCCATGGAGCCTCTTAGTCCACTATACAAGATATGGATGATTTACATAATCAACCCATATATTTAATTAGTTATCTTTTGATCACTTAATTAATTCTAAATTAATTCTTGATCAAACTAATCAAATAATATTATTAATATATTAGAACTTATAATATATTAATAATCTCCAAGTGTTATTTCTCTTATTTAGTCTATCCAATTGCATGGTGCCATGCAATCCATATGGACCATGTCGGGTCGGGTCTTACCAGAAATAGTTATGGACTTAGACAGCTTATCCAACAGTCTCCCACTTGGATAAGTCTGATAACTATTACTACAGTACTTCAGGAACCGATCGGCAATCGAAGCTCTTTCAAGTTCTCTCGGAACTGAGAAGATGTTGATACGCCATTTAAGATAAGTGATCATATAATCCTCTATTCTAGATATCAGCTGGACAAATACATGGAACAATGTCTTACTTATTGTCCAGCAGTTTGTTTCTCGATTTCCGATTTGTTTGACAAAGAACTTAATTGAACACATCAACTTAGTTCTGACCGGGCCCGGTACATAGGTCAAAACAAAATCATCGAGGGGCCCAGATATCAACTTCTAATCCAAGAAGGAATAGATAAACTTCGACTCATATGTTTGTTCTACCACTCATTGAATTATACACAAAAGCATGTTTTATAACATCGAGTTACCGTTGCATTTTCGTACAATCAATGCATAACCAACTTGTAAGTAACAAATCATATCTCCAGGTTTTAAGACTTATATGATATTACCGTCTCATGATCACTCGAGATAAATTCCATGAAGTGATTCCAGTGAGCATGGGTTGAGTCCAATGCTCAGAACTTATGAGCACTCATGATTGTTATAGTCATGTCCAACACCTTAAACCTCTGCAACCAATCATGACAGTCTTGATTCATACCTACTTCCGACATATGACCGACTGTGGAGGTTTGAATAATATGATATACCAAACATAATTATTCTTGAAGTCAAAACAAGCAAAAGAAATATAGTAAACAATCGACAAGAGATCGCAACACTTTACTCATAAATAAAACACCTTTTATTCATCATCTAATGTCAATTACACTTTACAAATTTCGAGGTTATATAACTACTAAATCTAATATCATCCTTCAGCCCTATGCTCCGAGCATGCTGGAGATGCTTAACCCGAGACAGTCCCTTCGTGAGGGGATTTTCTGGATTCTCATCTGATGATACCCTCTTTGCCACGAGGAGTCCTTCTTCTATTCGATGTCTGATAAAATGGTATTTTCTGTCGATGTGTCAGGATCTCCCTTGATCCCTTGGTTCCTTGGCTAAGGCAACAGCACTTTCACTATCACAGAAAATTTCCATTGGTTCTTTAATAGCCGGTACGACTCCAAAGTCTCCAATGAAGTTCTTCAGCCATATCACCTCCTTTGCTGCCTCACTAGCTGCAATATACTCTGATAAACAAGTTGAATCAGCCACTATTTCTTGCTTGGAACTCTTCCAAGAAATTGCTCCTCCGTTTAGGGTTAAGACCCAGCCTGAATGAGAGCGGAAATTATCCCTATCAGTATGAAATCTAGCATCACTATACCCTACAACTCTCAAGTTATCACTCCCACCGAGGGTAAGGACCCATTCCTTAGTCCTTTGTAGGTACTTGAGGATATTCTTTACCGCAGTCCAATGTGCCTTGCCAGTGTTCCCCTGATACTTGCTAACCATGCTCAGGGCAAAGCCTACATCAAGTCGAGTACACGTCATAGCATACATGATCGATCCTACAACTGAAGCATAAGGTATTGGACTCATTTCTGTTATCGCAGCCTTAGTGCTACGGCTTTGTGTCTTACTCAATCTGGCATTACTCTGGATGGGTGACTCTCCTTTCTTGGAGTCCTGCATGCTGAATCTCTTTAGCACCTTATCCAAGTAGGTACTCTGACTAAGTCCAATTAGTCTTTTACTTCGGTCTCTCAAGATCCTTATCCCTAGAATATAGGCAACTTCTCCTAGGTCCTTCATAGAGATAAACTTCCCAAGCCAGGACTTAACTTCCTGCAGAGTTGGGATGTCATTTCCTATGAGTAGTATGTCATCCACATACAATACCAAAAAGCTAACTATACTCCCACTAGCCTTGACATACACACAAGATTCATCTTCACTCCTAGAAAAGCCAAATTCCTTGACTTTCTCATCAAAGCAAAGATTCCATCTGCGAGGTGCTTGCTTTAATCCATAAATGGATTTTTCAAGCTTACACACTCTGTTAGAGTACTCTATATTGACAAAACCCTCTGGCTGACTCATGTAAACATCTTCAACCAACTTTCCATTAAGGAAAGCGGTTTTGACATCCATTTGCCATATTTCATAGTCATGAAATGCAACTATGGTTAACAGAACCCTAATAGACTTAATCTTCGCCACTGTAAAAAAGGTCTCATCATAATCAACTCTTGGAGTCTGTGAGAAGCCTTTTGCAACCAGTCGAGCCTTATAAGTGTGTACATTACCATCCATGCCAGTCTTCTTCTTGAAGATCCATTTGCACCCTACTGTCTTACGACCTGGTACATTCTCAACCAAGTTCCAAACTTGATTGTCATACATGGATTGTATCTTGCTGTCCATTGCCTCTTTCCACTTGGCTGACTCAGGGCCAGCCATCGCTTCCGCGTAACTGTTAGGTTCATCCAAACCTATCAGTGTCTGATCACTGATAAGTGTATCACCTTCTGCAGTAATATGGAATCCATAGTAATTCTCAGGTGCATTCCTAACCCTTGTGGAACGCCTCAAAGGTACAGACTTGTCAATTGGCTCAACAGGAGTTTCCTCCTCAAGTTGAGTTCTAGGGTTTGAAGTTCCTTCACCGCTTGACTCTTAAATTTCTTCAAGATCAACTTTCCTCCCACTGTCTCCTTGGCTTATAAGCTCTCTCTCTATAAATAAAGCCCTCCTAGCTACAAAGACCACATTTTCACTAGGTCTGTAGAAGAGGTAACCAAAGGATTGTTGTGGGTAGCCGATGAAAATACACCTCTCGCTTCGAGGTTCGAGCTTATCATGAGTCTCGTGTCTCATGAAAGCCTCGCAACCCCAAATCTTAATGTGGTCTAGTTTGGGTACTTTACCAGTCCACATCGCATGAGGAGTTTTGGCAACTTTCTTTGTAGGGACTAGATTAAGGATATGGGCGGCAGTCTCTAAGGCATACCCCCATAATGAGATTGGTAGCGAAGCTCGACTCATCATGGAACGAACCATATCCAACAAGGTTTGATTACGCCTCTCAGCCACACCATTCAACTGTGGTGTCCTAGGAGGTGTCAATTGTGAGACAATCCCACATTCCCTAAGATAGTCGAGGAACTATGAACTAAGATACTCACCACCTCGATCGGATCGAAGCATCTTAATGTTCCTGCCCAATTGATTCTCGACTTCCTGTTTAAATTCCTTAAACTTTTCGAAAGTCCCTGAATTATGCTTGATTAAGTAGACATATCCATATCTACTGTAATCATCAGTAAAAGTCAAATAATAATGATTAGCATCCCTTGTGGCATGTTTGAAGGGCGCACACACATCCGTGTGTACAAGATCCAACAAACCTTCACCCCTGTCACATGAACCTATGAAGGGTGACTTTGTCATTTTTCCAAGTAAGCATGATTAGCAACTATCATCTGATTTTAAGTCAAATGACTCCAAGACTCCATCCTTTTGGAGTTGGCCTATGCGTTTCTTGCTTATATGTCCAAGACGACAATGCCATAATGATGCTTTATCCAAGTTATAATTAACAGAATCAATACACAATACATTATTTCCTAAGTTATCAACCACATATATTGTTTCATACACGCCATCACAAGGTAATGCTTTAAAATAAAGAACATTATTAAAGAAAGCATTAATAGAACCAACTTCATTATCAAATGAAAAGGTGAAACCTTGTTAATACAATGCATGAAGGGAAATAATATTTCTTACCATTTCTGGCGAATAACAACACTTATTCAAATCTAAACTAAACCCGCTACTGAGCGATAAAGAGTAAACTCCAATCTTTGTGACAGGTAAAGCTTTCCTATTCCCCATGATTAAGTTTATTCTTCCTTGCTCCACATTCTCACTTCTTCTTAGTCCCTGCAAATCAGAACAGATATGAATACCACAACCGGTATCAAGGACCCAAGAGTTAGAATGGGGTGAGTTATTAGATAAGATAGTGTAAATACCTGCATGGTTGGGTTTAACTTTCGCATCCTTCACATCGTGCTGGTATTTTGGGCAGTTTCGCTTCCAATGTGATTTTTCATGGCAATACAAGCATTCAGCCTCTTTTGGGTCAAAAGAAGGAGTGACGAAACCTTTCCTAGTTCCACTTGAAGAAGAGCCATCAAGGGTCCTAGCCTTGGTACCCTTCGAAGAGCTCATTCTCTTCTTCCCTCAACTTTTCCCGATTGCCAAAACCAGAGTGGATTTTGGAGTAGGAGTGTTAACAACCGACTTCCCCTTAAGACCTGTTTCTGCGGTCTTGAGAAGCCCCTGAAGTTTGCTGAGTGTGACCTCTTCCTTATTCATGTGATATGTCATGCGGAATTGATCATAGCACGATGGTAAGGAGTGCATAATAGTATCTATTGCAAGCTCCTCAACGAATTTCACATTAAGCTTCAGCAACCGATCGACATACCTTTGCATTTTCTGCATGTGGCTCGTGACGGATTCCCCGTCCTTCATCATGGTTGTTATCATGGAGCAGATGATTTCATACCTATGTTGTCGTGCATGTTGATGGTATCTTTCCATCAGATCTTGGTGCATTTCAAAAGGGTAGAAGTCCTCATAGGACCTTTGGAGTTCCGCTGTCATTGTGGCCATCATGATGCATGCCACTTTGGTAGCATCCCTTTCATGTGCCTAGAAGTGAGCGATCTCCTGAAAAGTTGCAGTGGTCTCATCAATCTCCTTAAGCTCCTTGTCGAGGACATATTCTTTGTCCTCGTAGCGGGTAATCATCCTAATGTTTCTGATCCATTTATTGAAGTTGGATCCATCAAAAGTGACTTTCTCACACAAGTTCATAAGGGTAAAGGAGCCATTAGGATTAGAGCCAGAAGCAGCATTGTTTGAAGACATCTGAAGGAAGAGGACAAGATTAGTTTAGATATTAAGAGAGTCCTTAATAAATCACCCAAATATAATATTAAGGCTAGTATCCAATCACAATATATTATAACTTAGAAGAGGTATGCCGTAATCAGAGCTATAACATATTTGAAAGGTAGGTGAATGACGATTCACCAATTTCAACCACGAAAACCGAAATATTAACTATTAGGTTTTTTATTGGTTCTTAGAAATTCCTAGATTCTTTTGAGATTCAATGAACTTTTCAAAGGTATGTTTCAATCTCGGGTGTGCCCTCCAAGCTTTGTGACTGGGACACCGAGGATCACAAAACGAGGTGTGAAGTAACCATGAAAATCGCTTGGCACCCTTAAAGTTTATCACTCAATCGATGTGTCGGTAAACCACACACGCTCCACCGATACTATGATAAACCTTAAGTCACCCTTTACCTTACCTTGTTAAGTCCAACTTAAACAAAGTGTAAAGTGTAATTTCATGGATTAGCACCTTATTCAGACTTTTCCTAAAGTAACTAAGATTGGGAATTTAATAAAAGCATTTAGTTACTTTATAATATTCATCATACTTTTAGTGAGAAATTATAAGTCCTAATAACCTTGGATCTATGTTTGTCTAATTATCATGCAAAGTTGAATTCCAAGGTTATATTCCTATCTAGCATACATGGGGAACAATTTTTTTTAACTTGAATGAAAGATAGAATAACTTACCTTATTGTTGCTTATGTTCCTTGAAACCTTGCGAGCCTAGCACCCCAAGTGTGATGCCTCAAATGCTTCACACAACACCAAATGCTCTTGGAAAGACTTTTGAGAGAACACACACTTCTTAAAATCGGCCTAGCCCTTTTGTTTCATATGTATATCCGATTTTGGTGGAGAATGGGACTCTTATATAGTGTTGACACATCTAGGGTTACACCATGTAAACCCTAATGTGTCATGACTCTTCATTTCCATGACCCATGGGTTTGTAACTCACATGGAGCATCCATGGAGCATCCTATGGGTGGAACCCAACTTGATAATCCATGGAGCCTCTTAGTCCACTATACAAGATATGGATGATTTATATAATCAACCTATATATTTAATTACTTATCTTTTGATCACTTAATTAATTCTTGATCAAACTAATCAAATAATATTATTAATATATTAGATCTTATAATATATTAATAATCTCCAAGTGTTATTTCTCTGATTTAGTCTATCCATTTGCATGGTGCCATGCAACCCAATGGACCATGTCCGGTCGGGTCAAGTACTTACCAGAAATAGTTACAGACTTAGACACCTTATCCAACAGCAAACTACCCTAATAGGGTGTGTAAACTTGATAAATCCATTTATGGATTGAAACAAGCATCTCGTAGATGGAATCTTTGCTTCGATGAGAAAATCAAAGAGTTTGGTTTTTCGAGGAGCGAAGATGAGTCATGTGTGTATGTTAGGGCTAGTGGGAGTATAGTCAACTCTCTGGTGTTGTATGTGGATGACATACTACTCATAGGAAATGACATCCCTACTTTGCAGGAAGTTAAGTCCTGGCTTGGGAAGTGTTTCGCTATGAAGGATCTTGGAGAAGCTGCCTATATCATAGGGATAAAGATAATGAGAGACAAGAGTAAGAGACGGATTGAACTTAGTCAAAGTACCTACTTGGATAAGGTGCTGAAGAGGTTCAACATGCAAGAATCCAAGAAAGGGGAATTACCTATCCAGAGTAATTCCAAGTTGAGTAAGACTCAGAGTCCGAGTACAGAGCTTGAGATAGCAGAAATGAGTCATATACCATATGCTTCCACTGTGGGCTCTATCATGTATGCTATGACTTGTACTCGCCCTGATGTGGCCTTTGCTTTGAGCATGGTCAGTAGATATCAAGGGAACCCTGGCAAGGCTCATTGGAATGCGGTAAAGAACATTCTCATGTATCTGCGGAGGACAAAGGACTGGGTCCTTACCCTCGGTGGCAGTAATGAATTGAGAGTGGAAGGATATAGCGATGTTAGCGTCCAGAACGATACGGATAATTTCCGATCACAGTCACGCTGGGTCTTTATTCTAAATGGAGGGGCAATTACTTGGAAAAGTTCCAAGCAGGAGACAGTAGCTGATTCTACTTGTGAATCAGACTACATAGCAGCGAGTGAAGTAGCAAAGGAGGCAATATGGCTAAAGAACTTCATCGGAGACTTTGGAGTTGTACCAGCTATAAAGGAGCCAATGGAAATTTTCCGTGACAACGAAAGTGCGGTTGCTTTGGCAAAGGAACTGTGACATCCCCAAATATCTCGGCCAGAAAAGACCGATTTAATTTATGCTTTTTAAAAATCAAATCAGAGAAATCTTTATAAAAGATGTTGCGGAGTTGGTCCCCAAAACAAAATATGATAAAAGTTTGTCAAAACCTTTCTTTAAGAAATATATCATTTCTTTTTATATCAAAACCTCGGGATGTCATGTTCCAATACAGATCAAAAGCATAAACAACACATTATAAGCCTTACGACAATTATTTGTAACTACTGGCCTATAATCCAAAATTTACTCATCATCATCATCCGACTATGCACGGGGTCCTCTACCTGTAATATAAATAGCTGAGTGGGTCAGGCTTGGAAGCCTGGTGAGCATATAGGGTTTTCAACCCACAATACATAAATTTATTATGTTTAAACATCAATCAATCAACCTAACTACCCCAAACCCCATTATTTTATTTATTTCTTAAGGGTTTACCCTAAGAATCAACTATCACGCCTTCCTAAGGATTCATCCTAAGGAATAGACACAAAGTCACCTCGTAACCGGGGTTTATAGAACGGGCACTAATTCCATAGCTGCCAAAGTTTATTCAACATGTGCTAAGTCCATAGCTCTCATTTATCGACAATATTATTTCCAGGTGTTCTCTCCTGCAATACATGTCAATGGGTTTTAGAGTATAGCAAATGAACATATAGTTCATTACACCTACATGTTGCGGGCCTGCTAGTGTTCCGTAGACTATCTAGAATAGTCCATGGTTGTCATCCATACTCTGCTGAATGACGGGGGCCAACAATTTGGGTAAGTGATTCTCTCAAATTTTCACCACTCACCCTCAACTCAGGATCAATATTATTGATCATCTCCTTTATCCAACTCACCTTTCATCATACCCACTATTTCATCTACCCATGTTCTACCCAACATATTTTGTAGATAAAAAGCATATACAGTTTAAAACTTGTATAAAACATTAATTCAACAGTCACCTCAGTCAAACAATTAATATATTTACACATAACACGTATTTCAACGTAAATACTTCATATCTATGTGTAAATTCAAAGTAACTACACACTCACATATTTTGGTGAAAATCGGGCAGCAATTCGTTTCCTAAAACGATTGTTTCTAATAAAACCGGTAGTTTTATTGAGAAACCGGGCTCTGCGAAAGGTCGGGCTTCGAAACCGAAAAGATAAATTTTTCGGGCTTCTCGAGCAATTCGTGGGGTATTCCGGGCTTTACAATCGGTACCGAGGCTTTGCGGGATGTTAAGATGAAGAAAATATGGGTTTAGGGGCTAAATATGGCAAAATTCCAAAAATACCCGGGAGGTCTCGCACCCTCCTATTTATAGGGGGAAGCTTCTGATCGGACGGTCAGGAGTCTTCTGATCCGACGGCTGAGAAGGCTCGTAGAGGGGGAGGCTCGCATGAGGGCTGCGCGTGCGAAGGGCTCTCTGGCGGCTTGTGATTGGACCGAGGTCTAGGGTCCGAAGTAGGGGGTTCGTGGCGCCTGCGAGGGTTCGGACTCATGAGTCACTACACACGCGTCGGATGCGAGGCTCGCCACCGAGGCTTCTACGTGTAGTCAGCAGATTGGACCGCAGTTCGGACTCAGAAGGAAATGACATGCCTCGACAGGTGGCTTCGGTGACTCAGCAGGTTCCGGATACGTGGCACATGCGAAGCGAGGACACGTGGCACTTCCGGGTGAAGCCTATTTATGCGAAATTTCTCGAATTTTGTGCCAAAATCTTCAAAAATTCATAACTTTCGCATACGAGCTCCGTTTTTGACGTTCTTTATATGCACGTGTAGCTAAAATTACGATCTACAACTTCCGTTTAGACTTTGTCGGCTAATTTTGAATTTAAATGTTATATTATTATTTTTAACAGACCGGGACAGGAAATCCGTTAAAAATTCATAACTTCTGCATCCGATGTCCGTTTTCGTCAGACTTTTTACCGTTGTGCTCCTAATGACGAGACCTTCAATTCTCGTTTAGGTTGTGTCGGCTAAAAATTGCTCGATCTAAAATTCGAGTTTTTAGCTGTCTACTGCTACGCTGAAACTTCGAAAAATCATAACTTCCTCATACGAAGTCAGATTTGGGCGTTCTTTTTATCGAACTTCTCGGTTTAACGAATACTACAACCTTCGTTTAGATTACTAAGGCTAAAAAGTAGTATATCAAAAACTCACTTTTTACGACATTCAGCACCGTGCCGGTTTTGTCGCGAAACTTCGACATGTCATGACTTCTTCGTTATAACTCGGATTTTGGTATTCTTTATATCCCCGAAATCCTTGTTTCGACCACTACAACTTTATGTAAAGATATCGGGATTATCTCCTATTTTAATTTGATGCTTATTTTTTTATTTTTAATTAATTAAACCCTAATAATTAAGCATAAAACACATAATTCACATAAAATTCACATAATTCCTCCTCATTTCTTCTAAATGAGTTACAAAGGTTAACCTAGACCATTATGTCAATATTAATGCCTAGCCTAGAAACACGAGCGTTACAACTATCTCCCCTTAGGATGATTCCGTCCCCGGAATCACACAACGACAAACAACTACGGGTAGCGACTCACTATGTCACTCTCCGTTTCCCAGGTGGGATTTGGCCCATTTATAAGTTTCCAATGTACAGGCACTAAATCGACTATCTTACGTTACAACTTCTTAGTCTTATGGTTAACGATTGCGTTAGTTTCTCTAATTTAACCTCCTATTCTCGTCCAACCTTAATTTAGAAATGGGAATTATGTCGGGCACACCTCCCGTGAACTTTTTCAAATAACACACATGAAAGGTGTTATGTATACTCTCTAGTTCTTCCGGTAATTCTAGCTTGTAAGCTTCATTCCGGATTCTCTGAAGAACTTTAAATGGTCCAATAAACCTTGGACTCAACTTTCCCCTTCTACCAAATCTTATAATTCGCTTCCACGACGAGACTTTATGTGAAACCGAATCTCCAACTTTGAATGAAATAGGTTGTATTTTCTTGTCAACATAGCTCTTTTAAGCAGCTAACATTTTTTTTATCACTTACAACTTTTCAGCAATCTAATGGACTATTTCAAGTCCCATAAACTGCTTTTCCTCAGCTTCCAGCCAACATGATGGCATCCGACACTTTTTCCCATGCAAAGCGTGATAAGGTACCATCTTGACACTTGAGTGGAAACTATTATTATAGGTGAATTCTACTAAAGGTAAGTGTTCATCCCAGTTACCTTAAAATTCTGGGGTACATGCTCTCAGCATATCCTCCAACGTTTGAATCGTCCATTCGCTCTGACCATTGGTTTGCAGATGGTAAGCTGTATTCAAACACAACTTGGTACCTAATTTTCTTTTATAGACTCCTCCAAAACCTTGAGGTAAAACGGCTGTCACGATCGGATACAATCGTTAATGAAACACCATGAAGCCTCACAATTTCCTTCACGTAAGAATTCGCAAGTTTATCCATAGACCATTTCTCTTTGGCCGCTATGAAATGCGCACTCTTAGTGAAGCGATCAACGACTACCCAAATCATGTCGTGACCGTTCCTTGTTCTGGCCAGTTTAGTCACAAAATCCATGGTGACATCTTCCTATTTACCCATGGGTACGGGTAAAGGTTCTAAACTTCCATATGGTTTCTGATGTTGTGCCTTAACCCTAGCAAAAGTTACACACTCGGCCACATACCTAGCAACATCGAGCTTCATCGTCGGCCACCAATAATAGGGTTTTAAATCCATATACATTTTTCTACTGCTGGGATGAATCGAGTACATGGTCTTGTGAGCTTCTTCCATCAGAAGATCTCTTACTCCGCCCGTCTTAGGTACCCAAATCCTATCTTGGAATACCTTCAACTCTTGGTTGTTTGTACCGAATACTAAAGTTTTTCCCAAACGTGCTTCCTTTCGGTCACTTTTCTCTAAAGCTTCCTCTTGAGCTTTCTTTATACTTTCCACAATTTTCGAGACAACTTCAATTCTCAACGCTCTTGGCATTTACTTTTCAAGGTTTACCTTCCGACTGAGAGCATCAACAACCACATTTGCTTTACCAGGGTGGTAAAGTATCTCGCAGTCGTAATCCTTGAGTAACTCTGGCCAGCGTTGTTGCCTCATGTTAAATTCCTTCTGATTAAAGAGATATTGAAGACTCTTATGATCAGTGAAAAGTTTACACTTTGTGCCATAAAGATAATGCCTCCATATCTTTAGGGCGAATACTACCGCTTCCAACTCCAAATCGTGAGTGGGGTAGTTCTTTTCATGCTCTTTCAATTTCCTCGATGAATATGCTATCACCTTATCCATTTGGGTCAGAACACATCCTAACCCAACTCCAGAGGCATCACTATAAACTGTGAAGTCATCAACTCCTTTGGGTAATGAAAGAATCGGTGCTTCACACAACTTCTTCTTTGACTTCTCAACGCTTCCAATGCTTCTCATTCCAAGTATAGACAACTCCTTTGTGGGTCAAAGCTGTCAATGGAGTCGCGATCGAAGAAAAGCCTTGGATAAATCAGCGATTATATCCAGTTAATCCTAAAAAGCTTCAGATCTCCATAGGACTTTCAATTGTAACCTTCGAGTTACAAAATAAATCCTTATTGAGGACTCATCCTTCTTCTTGGAATAAGTATTTATTGTAACAGACCGATGGGTCATGTTCTAATGATCTCTCATTGTATACTGCACTACTTAGACTCAGATCTCCTAGGGACAAATTTCAGAACAAATTATACCTTCCTTCATGTTCTAATGTGATACAATCACCGTTCAAAATGTATCATTTCTAACTACCAACTTCCTTAACAATGAGTGTGATACTTCTATTGATCGCTTTGATCATCTTTCATTTCAATCATCTGGCTTAAGTCAAATGTTACATCGAACTTGGTTCTCTGAACCACATAATAAACTCATCGTAGTCGGACTCAATTTGATATGACCTCTAAGGTCGGAATAACAATCATCTTCTTAGTCATTACCGAAACGATGGTAACGACAGACTAGAACAAGACGGAATCAAATAATAGCTTCTTGGTAACCTTGTGACTTTCCCTAATCCAAGTGCGAGTCCTGTGCTTCCAGTAGTATAGATCTCTACTACTATTCACACCTACTCATACTCGTCCCAAGTACTGTCTCGCAGTCCCCAAGTCCTAAAATCACAAAACAATTTAACACATACAAATGTGTCCAATTAATCATAAAATTTTCCTAGACTCTACTAGGACTTCTTTCACGCGTATCTTCAATGATCAACTCTACTTCAACTTGGTTGGTGATGGAAATTTCAGATGATTGGGACAACTTCAAAAATTACACCAGCTATTCTTTTCATCAGATGACAAAACCAGGGTTTATTTTATTTCCTTGAAACGATTACACAAAGGTTCAAGTTTACCCTATACTATGCCTCTCATAGGTAAAACTACTTGTTACTATTCACATTACTACTTCGTAACTTGATCTTCGGGTATCAAGTCTTGACTTCTACTTCCTACTATTATTAATCGCTTCTTCAAGGATATCCTGAAATTCCTTTGGCATTGATGGTGCACTTGGCCTTGTTACTTCATTGTTCTTCTGACAATTCTTAGAAATATGGCCTTCTTCTTTACATCCGTAGCACACCTCCTTAGGAATCGTACACTTATTCGCATAATGCCCTATTTCTCCACATTTAAAGCACTTTACCTTCCCATCACAATTCCCAGAGTGTTTATTTTTGCACCTCCCGCACCATTTTTCCTTTATCTCTTCTTTTGCCAAACTTTGAGGATATGTTGCTCTTGTTGGGCCTTAAAGACCCCTCAAATTTCCTCTTCTTGCCAACTTCAACTTTGTTGGCGGTTGTGTCATTGATCATTTCCTCAATAGACTTAGCAGCCCTAATAGTTGCCTCAAGAGCAGATGTCTGACCTTTTGGCTCAATAAGTTCATCCTTACTTTGTTGAAGTAAACATTTTGTTTCTTCCATCTGTTCACCTAACATCGTATGTACCATTGCCTGCACTCCAGTCATCGTGATTGGCTCAGACTGTGGATTATCACTTCTGAACCCACTTTGAGTACTCGACATTTCGATCTATATACCAATCGTAGGTGAATTTATTTCTTCATTTTTTTTGTTAGATGTTAAGTCTTCGAAACGTTTATATGTTAGTTCCAATATCGTAGTCAAACATTTAGAATCCTACACACATAAGGTTTCCAGATCCGATCGGCAACAGACCATAGATCCGAACAAATAATAGCATCATTATAGCTATAACACAAAACATTTAGCACATAAGGGCATTTTAGGCATCTTCCCTAAAATAAACTAGTGCTCGTGTCTAAAATATGGTAGACACTCATCTCACAATCATCACTTAGCATTTTAAGTTCAAGTCTACAAATTCTACAATTTTTTAGTTCGCTTAAACTAATGCTCTGATACCAACTGTGACATCCCCAAATTTCTCGGCCAAAAAAGACCGATTTAATTTATGCTTTTTAAAAATCAAATCCGAGAAATCTTTATAAAGGATGTTGCGGAGTTGGTCCCCAAAACAAAATATGATAAAAGTTTGTCAAAACCTTTCTTTAAGAAATATATCATTTCTTTTTATATCAAAACCTCGGGATGTCATGTTCCAATACAGATCAAAAGCATAAACAAGACATTATAAGCCTTACGACAATTATTTGTAACTACTGGCCTATAATCCAAAATTTACTCATCATCATCATCCGACTATGCACGGGGTCCTCTACCTGTAATATAAATAGCTGAGTGGGTCAGGCTTGGAAGCCTGGTGAGCATATAGGGTTTTCAACCCACAATACATAAATTTATTATGTTTAAACATCAATCAATCAACCTAACTACCCCAAACCCCATTATTTTATTTATTTCTTAAGGGTTTACCCTAAGAATCAACTATCACGCCTTCCTAAGGATTCATCCTAAGGAATAGACACAAAGTCACCTCGTGACCGGGGTTTATACAACGGGCACTAATTCCATAGCTGCCAAAGTTTATTCAACATGTGCTATGTCCATAGCTCTCATTTATCGACATTATTATTTATAGGTGTTCTCTCCTGCAATATATGTCAATGGGTTTTAGAGTATAGCAAATGAACATATAGTTCATTACACCTACATGTTGCGGGCCTGCTAGTGTTCCGTAGACTATCTAGAATAGTCCATGGTTGTCATCCATACTCTGCTGAATGACGGGGGCCAACAATTTGGGTAAGTGATTCTCTCAAATTTTCACCACTCACCCTCAACTCAGGATCAATATTATTGATCATCTCCTTTATCCAACTCACCTTTCATCATACCCACTATTTCATCTACCCATGTTCTACCCAACATATTTTGTAGATAAAAAGCATATACAGTTTAAAACTTGTATAAAACATTAATTCAACAGTCACCTCAGTCAAACAATTAATATATTTACACATAACACGTATTTCAAGGTAAATACTTCATATCTATGTGTAAATTCAAAGTAACTACACACTCACATATTTTGGTGAAAATCAGGCAACAATTCGTTTCCTAAAACGATCGTTTCTAATAAAACCGGGAGCTTTATTGAGAAACCGGGCTCTGCGAAAGGTCGGGTTTCGAAACCGAAAAGATAATTTTTTCGGGCTTCTCGGGCACTTCGTGGGGTATTCCGGGCTTTACAATCGATACCGGGGCTTTGCGGGATGTTAAGATGAAGAAAATATGGGTTTAGGGGCTAAATATGGCAAAATTCCAAAAATACCCAGGAGGTCTCGCACCCTCCTATTTATAAGGGGAAGCTTCCGATCGGACGGTCAGGAGTCTTCTGATCCGACAGCTGAGAAGGCTCGCAGATGGGGAGGCGCGCATGAGGGCTGCGCGTGCAAAGGGCTCTCTGGCGGCTTGTGATTGGACCGAGGTCTAGGGTCCGAAGTAGGGGGTTCGTGGCGCCTGCGAGGGTTCGGACTCATGAGTCACTACACACGCGTCGGATGCGAGGCTCGCCACCGAGGCTTCTACGTGTAGTCAGCGGATTGGACCGCAGTTCGGACTCGGAAGGAAATGGCACGCCTCGCCAGGTGGCTTCGGTGACTCAGCAGGTTTCGGATACGTGGCACATGCGAAGCGAGGACACGTGGCACTTCCGGGTGAAGCCTATTTATGCGAAATTTCTCAAATTTTGTGCCAAAATCTTCTAAAATTCATAACTTTCGCATACAAGCTCCGTTTTTGACGTTCTTTATATGCACGCGTAGCTAAAATTACGATCTACAACTTCCATTTAGATTTCGTCGGCTAATTTTGACTTTAAATTTTATATTATTATTTTTAACAGACCGGGACAGGAAATCCGTTAAAAATTCATAACTTCTTCATCCGACGTCTGTTTTCGTCAGACTTTTTACCGTTGTGCTCCTAATGACGAGACCTTCAATTCTCGTTTAGGTTGTGTCGTCTAAAAATTGCTCGATCTAAAATTCGAGTTTTTAGCTGTCTACTGCTACGCTGAAACTTCGAAAAATCATAACTTCCTCATACGAAGTCAGATTTGGGTGTTCTTTTTATCGAACTTCTCGGTTTAACGAATACTACAACTTTCGTTTAGATTACTAAGGCTAAAAAGTAGTTTATCAAAAACTCAATTTTTACGACATTCAGCACCGTGTCGGTTTTGTCCCGAAACTTCGACAGGTCATAACTTCTTCGTTATAACTCGGATTTTGGTATTCTTTATATCCCCAAAATCCTTGTTTCGACCACTACAACTTTATGTAAACATATCAGGATTATCTCACACTTTAATTTGACGCTTATTTTTTTATTTTTAATTAATTAAACCCTAATAATTAAGCATAAAACACATAATTCACATAAAACTCACATAATTCCTTCTCATTTCTTCTAAATGAGTTACAAAGGTTAACCTAGACCATTATGTCAATATTAATGCCTAGCATAGAAACACTAGCGTTACAGGAACCAAGAGATCACGAGAGATCTAGGCACATTGACAAAAAATACTCTTTCACCAGACATCGAATAGAAGAAGGACTCCCCGTGGCAAAGAGGGTATCATCAGATGAGAACCCAGTAGAACCCCTCACGAAGGGACTGAGTAGGGTTAAGCATTTACAGCATGCGAGGCGCATCGAGCTGAAGGATGATATTAATTTCAATAATTAGATTTCGGAAACTTGTAAAATGTAATTGACATTTTGTTGATTAAATAAAAGTTGTTATTTATTTATGAGTAAAGTGTTACTATCTTATGTTAATCGTTTACTATGGTTTCAATTTTGCATGTTTTGACTTCCAGAATAATTATTTTATTCGAACTCTCCACAGTCGGTCATATGTCGGAAGTAGATATGAATCAAGACTGTCACGAATTTGTTTTGTATGAAGTCACACCCCAAAACCACGAACGGCGGAAACGTTCAGGGGTGGAGGACGTCATGTACAGTATCACAACAGTGTAATATAATAAACAAGCAACAACATCATCCATTGCATTATAAGTAAAGTTTAATACATGTGTGTTCTTTCATTGTAATAAGACACCAAAAATATACAATCAAAATAAAAGACGAGACTTGTCTGCTCCGTCTTCTCAAAACCTGGCCATCGTACCTGTCTACTACTGACCTGAGAATACAAGTTATTTTGAAAGCGAGTATCAGCTTTAAAGCTGGTGAATTCATAAGAAATTAAGTGTCGCTGTCTTGCTTATGAAAATCTGTTATGAAGGCCATGTAAACCTTTAAATGAAAATGTTGAGGTAAGTATGAAATCCCTAGAAAAACCCTTATTTTCTATAAGTATGAAGTGTAGTCTTCTACCAAGACCCGAATGTTTTGTTATGAATATGTAGTCTTCTACCAAGACTCGAATGTTCTATAAGTATGAAGTGTAGTCTTCTACCAAGACCCGAATGTTTTGTTATGACTATGTAGTCTTCTACAAAGACCCGAATGTTCTATAAGTATGAAGTGTAGTCTTCTACCAAGACCCGAATGGTTTGTTATGACTATGTAGTCTTCTACCAAGACCCAAATGTTCTATAAGTATGAAGTGTAGTCTTCTACCAAGACCCGAATGTTTTGTAAGTAACATGATAACTTTTCCTTCTATGGAATAGTACTAGAGTACTTAGTCTAACTCCTCGTTTATGTGAAAGTATCACAAAATAAAGTAAACAGGAAAAATATAATCAGGTAGGTGTTATTGTCTTGGGTTACCAGGACAAACACGACATCGCCGAAGCGAAAGATAGACCCTATGGACATCCGAAGAGTGTCCCCTCATCCTATGTAGCGGCAGTAGGGTGGAGGGAGGGTTAGTCCCCGTATCGATCTCTTAATACAGATCGTCAGCCGAATGATCCTCCGAAGATTCACATCTCATCCACTGTTGCAACAGTGGACAGAGGGATGGTTAGTCCCGTCACTGACTACTAAATAAGTGACAACCTTAAACATCCGTAGATATTCATCGACCACTGGTGCTAATCAGTGGGGTTCGGAATGGTAAGTCCCGCCGAATCATCCCATTGAACTGGGACAGGAAAGATAATTTACACAGTAAATACTAATAAATCATTCTCGTAATTCTAAGTACAAGTATCCAGGTAAGTAAATATTGGATAATTCACCTAAGTAACACTGTTCCTGTATGGTATTCATGTAATGTGTTCATGTAAGTGTAATCATGTATCAAGTAAGTATATGTAAACGTACTCAGGTATCATGTAATCAGTTGTAATTGTACTCATGTATCAGGTAATGTACTGGTATGGACTCATGAATGAACTGACTCTTGTGGGATTCCTTGTAATAGGAATAATGTTTTGTTTCTTCTAACTATCCCTATGATAATTAACTGGAAAGTAAGTGGTTGTTCAAGTAGATTTATGCACCCTCGATACACCAGGGTGTGGGAGACTGAACGAAGGATGAAAACTATAATCTCTAACATATAAATGAACATATGCGCATAAGTATAGTTTTATTCAAGAAGGTAAAATAATGGTTTTTCAAGATATCTAGGAGTTTTGAACAATAATTAAGAATGACTTGATGTCATTTTAATAAACATTTCAAAACTAATACTTTTGTTATCAAGGTATTTTAAGATAGAAAACCATTTCATGTAACACCTTTTGAAATATGTGAAATCTACTGAGTGAAAACACAGTTATAAAATACATAAGATTGATTTAATAACATATTGTTTTCTACTTGTATTCCCACCCCCCCCCCATTAAGGCATTTAAAATCATTTAAACATTGATTAAGGGGTATGAACTCACATGTAGTTGGTGATTGGGATGAACTGAACGGTATAGGATTGCTAGGTGTCAAGCGAGGACTTGTACACACACTGCGATCCTAATGAACATATAATCACACATATATGCACTCAATTAGTCTTAAGTTACTAATTGATAAAGCTAAGACATCCTATACATAATAAACACTTGATATAGGTGTTTTAAGCCGTAAGGATTGCATCTAAGCTATTGTGGGACAAGGCACTTGTGTTTAGGGTTCCAAAGGACCCCATATATGAGTTTACTCCTCATATACTAACACACATGGAGTTTACGGTTGTAAACTCTTGAGTTTACGGCCGTAAACTCCCAATCATGGGGTATTTGTGTGTTTTGAAGTCCCAAATGATTTCTAGAACTATTCTAACTTGGTGGTTCCATCCTTGAAGGGGTTTAAGGCATAGAAACACTCCATTTAGGAGTTTACGGACCTGAGGCCATTTCCTTTGGAGTTTACAGCCGTAAACTCCCTTGGAATGGTGTTTTTGTTGTTTTCAAGTCTCTTGCATATGAAGGATAGGTTCTAGACTTTTATCTAAAGCATATGAAGGCATTAGGCACACTTTGGTGCCATCCTTTCATGTTTATGGCCCAAGAACAAGTCTTGGCCGTAAAATCACTTTGATAAGTGATTTTGATGTGTTTAAGACCTTAGATTAAATGGGAACTAGTCTTGATAAAAGTCTTAAAGCCTTAGGTGCCTTAAAACACCATTTTGTGTTTGAAAAGGGAGTTTACGGCCTAAGAAACTCTTGGGACGTGAACTCCCAAACTTGGGTGATTCTAGGTTGTTTTTTTGTCCCTAACACACATACATATGAGTCTAAGGCAGTTGCATAACACAAGGGTCGGTCTCGGCTTTGTTTCGGGAGTTTACCGTCCAAGAACACCTTGGGGAGTAAACTCCTAGATCTAGTGATTTAGCCTTCTAAATCATGTTATAAACACATATAAAGCATTCTAACATTACTAGAAAGAGGTACTCACGATTTGGGATAAAAACCCAAAGATCCATGAGACAGAAAATGGCTTTTCTCTAGTTGGAAATGTGAATAATGAATGAATTTGGTTCAGAATTCTATTTATAGTCCTGAGATATTTTTGGCAGAAAATATTTTTATTCCTGAAATGATCTCTAATATAATAGAGTGTTGGAATAATAGTGTTGCACAAAACCCTAGTGCACCCACTCTCCTGATATTTCTTGAAGTGTAAACCCTGAATTACTCAAACTTAAGCGAAAAGTCTGAAAGTTAACTGTGACTGCTATAACTTCTATTGAAGTAATATAGTTTGTACAGAATGGAAAGGCCCTATGTAACTTGGATTGAGCTTCCCACGCTTTCCAAAGCGTATCAAGACCTTCCAGGATGAGACCTTCAGTAGGACTCGGTCGCCCACCTGGAACTCCAATGGTTTCCTACGCTTGTCAGCGTAGCTTTTCTGTCGGTCTCTAGAGGCTTTCAATCGTTCACGAATTTGAACGATCTTCTCTGTCGTATCCCGAATGATCTCCGGACCCGTGAGAGTG
Organism: Lactuca serriola; assembly: GCF_051521515.1. Classification (NCBI taxonomy): domain Eukaryota; kingdom Viridiplantae; phylum Streptophyta; class Magnoliopsida; order Asterales; family Asteraceae; genus Lactuca; species Lactuca serriola. The sequence continues at coordinate 209,055,307 of NC_136410.1, read as the reverse complement.
CTTTCGGGAACTCGTCCCTTAGCTAACTGGGTATCACCCACTTCAGCCCAGCACAGAGGGGACCTGCACTTTCGGCCATAGAGGGCCTCGAATGGAGCTGCCTTTATGCTCGTATGATAACTGTTGTTGTAGAAAAATTCGACAAGGGGTAAATGAGTATCCCAAGCTTTTCCAAAGTCTATTACACAGGCATGCAACATATCTTCTAAGGTTTGGATAGTCCTCTCACTTTTCCCATCGGTCTGTGGATGGTAGGTTGTACTCATGTCCAGCCTAGTTCCTAGGGAACTTTGTAATGACTGCCAGAACCTCGAAGTGAATTTACTATCTCGGTCCGAGATGATAGATAAAGGAACACCGTGCAGCCTTACAATCTCCCTAATGTAAGTTCTGGTAAGTTTCTCCATCTTGTCTGTTTCTTTGATCGGTAGGAAGTGTGCAGACTTGGTCAGTCTATCGACGATGACCCATATGGAATCAAGTCCACCCGTCATCTTGGGCAACTTGGTTATGAAGTCCATAGTGATCCGCTCCCACTTCCATTCTGGCATCTCCGGTTGTTGTAGAAGACCGGAGGGTTTCTGGTATTCGACCTTGACCTTTGCGCAAGTAAGACGTTTACTCACGAAGGTAGCAATATCTGCTTTCATGTTGGGCCACCAGTATAACTTTTTAAGATCCAGATACATCTTATCTGAACCCGGGTGGACGGAATAACGAGTGTTGTGAGCTTTGGTCATGACCAAGTCTCTGAAGCCACCGTGTTTCGGTGTCCATATCCGATCCATGAGGTATAAGGCTCCGCCACCCTTGACTTCCAAGTTCTTATCCATCCCTCTAAGGGATTCACCCGTCACATTTTCATGTTTCAAAGCGTCGAGCTGAGCCTCCTTTATTTGCGTGGACAAGTGTGAATGGATAGTTAGAGTCAAAGATTTGACTCTACGACCAGTATATTCTTTCCGACTTAGGGCGTCGGCTAATACATTGGCTTTACCCGGATGATAATGAATTTCGCACTCGTAATCACTAAGTAGCTCGACCCACCGTCGTTGTCTCATGTTGAGCTCTTTCTGGTCGAAAATGTGTTGTAGACTCTTATGATCTGTAAAGATCGTGCTTTTTGTACCATATAGGTAATGTCGCCAGATCTTCAGAGCAAACACAACTGCTCCTAGTTCAAGATCGTGGGTTGTGTAGTTAACCTCGTGTATCTTCAGCTGTCACAACTAGAAATTTTGTGTCTTGTAATCACAACACTCAAGTAAAATGTTGAATCAAAAACTTAAGAGCATGTAAGATACTTACTTCATGGCAACAAAATTTCAATCAAGTACACCATACAAGCATTTCAAATAGTCAACAAGTAATTGGAAACCCTAGAAGTTCTTGTGTAGGTCCATTTTGGACTAGGACTTACTTATTGGGCCCAATGGGCCAATAAGCTTCCAACTTGGCTATCTTGGGCTTAGAACCTTAAATGGGCTCTAATTGGACCTACTTTCATTTATTTCCAACATTTTGGGCCATATTGGGCCTAGAATGAAATAAATCAATTATATGAACTACTATGGACCATAATTAACCTAATCTAGCCTAATTAAGCATAAAAATCACACTTATATTTTATAAGGCCAACAATCATTCAAGCTAACTCTAATATGGGCTTAGGAGCAAAAAGCCGAAAAATTCTTTCTCTCGTCTCTCTATTCTCGGCCCAAGACAAGCCCAAAAGAAAAGGAAGACTTGACTTATTTCATGACACCTCATTTTTGTCCTTAGGTTTTCCATGCAACACACATATCTCCATGCAACAATCTTTTCAAGCTTCTCACTCCTTCCCTCCCTTCTTGTTTCGGCCGAGAGCACACACACACACACACCTCACAAAAACACTCTCTAAATTACTCAAGAATCACCCACTCTCTCCATCCAAGATCTTGAAAATTTGGCTAGAAGCTTAAGGATCCTCATAAAGTGATTCATCATCTAAGGTAAGTTAATGGCTAACTTATGATCTAACTCCCTTCACTTCATAAAAATCTCTTCTAAATGCATTCAATCTTGTGATCTTGCACCTTAGAAGCTCCTAAACTCGAGATCTTCAAGGAAAGGTTGCTAGGGCCGAAAATCACCTCATATCTTTCCATCTCTTCTCCAAAACCGGTTTTTATACATTTTTTTGGGGGAGAATACAAGCAAATGTGTAGATCTATGAGTGTATGTATGCTTTGTGTGATTTCTATGTTTATTTACATGTTCTTATGTGATTATGGTGTTGGATCTAGTCAAAAAGGAACTCAAAACCGAGATCTACATTATGTTGAATGAAATAAGTATAAATCATATTATTTCATACAAATCAACTCTAGAAAAATAACCAAGTTGGTTAATATGAACTCCTTTGGGTTAAAATCCCATTTTTGGACTTTAAATGTTAAAAATATAAAGTTAAAGGGCCCAAAATGTCAAATTACAAATTCTGATGGTTGAGATGAGTTAAAACAGTTTCAAAAATGTATTTTCTAGAAAATTACTCTTTTGATGGACTAAAATGGAAATGTTTAAACCTAATGGGCCAAAAATGCACTTTTCGGCCCAACAAGGCCGAAATTGCGAAATTTTCAAACTAGAGGGGCTGAATCTGTATTTTTCTGTAAAACAGAGGACTACTAGTGCTCCAAGTCCATTTCAAGGGTTAAAAATACTTTTCATATTCAAAAGGGACTAAAGATGCAAAAAATTTCTATTTTGGGCCAAAAATGTAAAAATTGCGAAAATTGAGGTTTCAGCCGAGAAAACTTCATGTTGAGGGACTAAAACTGTTTTTCAAATAAACTTGAGCTGAAAAATACCCTTTCAATAAGTTTTGGTACTAAAGTGTCAAGAAAAATGGTTTAAGGACTAAAACGGAAGTTCTTTTATACAAAGGGCCAAAATTGAAAATTTATCCAAAAGAAAGGGGCTGCAAAAGAAAAATTCTAGTGATTTTAAACAATAAATCTGTTAGGATGGAATACTAGTACCACGACTATCGACGAAATATAATACACCTTCAACACCCAAAATCGTTATCAAACGAACTGATTCGGTCTCGAATCAATAACGAATCCGAACTTAATAACACGATGCTACTTCAATACAGACGCGTAAATTTCGGGAAGTCAATACACACGTGGGAATACACCAGACGTCGATACACCATCTTTGAGCCCGAAAGTTTCAAATCGTGCTTGTTGGGCCTAGCTAGCCCAATGACATGATCTTTAGGCCCGAAGGAAACTCGCTTACATGTAGTTGGGTCTTATATGACCTAATTCCGTGTAAAAGGACTTTCAACGGCTTTTGTGCTGTTGGGCCCCAAGGGTCCTTTGGTACTGCTAGCGAAGTCGAGAATTCACCAATGCGAGTCGGGCTAAGGGCCCTTCGCATTCACGATAGCCTTGAACGACTTATGGAAATATCGGGGGCTTCGTACCCTCTTTTCCTCCTCGGTTGTGGGGCTATGAGAAGTCGGGTGGTTGGAATAAGTGAATAGTAAGAACGACGCCTAAGGGATCGGTTGTATAGTTGTAAACTAGACATTTTCATTAATGTGTGTTTATAACAATTCACAATCCATAATTAATCCAATGTCACCGGGACTCATCGAATACACACGTCGCAACAAAATAACAAAATATAAGACGCTTAATTCAAAGTATTAGGAAAACATCGGGTTTTCCTAGGGTTTTTCAATTCATACACCTACGAGATGCATACCAAGTTTAACAAATTCCTTTTTTTTACATTTATAGAAACAAACAAGCATACTTACGGATCTTCACACTTTTTATACTATGCTCTTTTCAGAAAATATCGGATTTTCTGGTGGTTTTCAAAACAATACAAAACATTATATTTCAAACATTACTTATGAACTCACCAACATTTCATATTTTGACGTTTTTCAAAATACTTGTATTCTCAGGTAACAGGTAAATCGAAAGGGAAAAATGTACTCAATAATGTCTTGCTGTTTGTTTAATTAGTATCGAACAATTTACTTTTGGGCATGTAATGTTATGGATCAATGTACTGAATGTAAACGCTACCAGTTGTAATACTTCAATGCTTGGTGATGTATGATGTTATGTTTCATGTATATTCATTGTGATGGTATTGAATTGAGTCACAATAGCCCCCAGACGTTTCCGCTGTCTGGTTCGGGGGTGTGACAGGTTGGAATCAGAGCTCTGTTTATAGTTAACTAGCATGTCTAACCACACATTGATATGCAACTATAAACCAAAAGAGGGACTAACCCAACTCTGAACAAAACAAGTAAAACATAACAATAAAACACCCCTACTTGTATTAGGAATAAGAACATAACGCCGAACCAAACAAGGTAACGCTAGTATCCCGGTTAATTCAGGACTGTTTTAGTGATATCAAGAAGTGGATGTAGCCTGATCAACTACATTCCCTCCAAGGTATAACTAACACATGTTCTGATGAGATCGCGAGCTAGGGAACCTAAAAAAAAAACAAAAAAAAACAAAAAAAAAAAACAAACCCCTATATCACCAAAAGAGAAGAACGCCTACATAGTCTATACAATAGTTGTAGCATCCTAGGAATAATGTTAGCATACTTACACACTCTCGCAGACAGCATGGCTGGTTTTCGTCACCCCGGAGATCCTTATTTCCCTAATCAGGGGAATAACGGATGGTTAGACGAGGAGCCAGAGGAAGAGCCTGAGGAAGAGCCTGAGGAAGACCCCGAAGAGGAATCTAACGGGGAACCTGAGGCAGGAGTCGAGGGCGAGCCTGCCGAACCAGAAGAAGATGAAGGAAGCTTCGAGGAGGAACCCGATGACAGTGAAGGGGGTGATTCGGACGCTGAGTCCGAAGTCATCAACCCCCCTTACCCGATCAAGGTGCCTACTTACCGTGTGGGCCCCACTGGTCCTACACCTCCCTGGGGTATTGATCTTTGGAGATGGAGCAGACAGCAGGGACAGCGACCCCCGTACGGCATGTCACGCGAGTTCTTTGACCTGAGGGACGGAGGACCGGCTGATCGAGCCCTTCCAGTCATGGTGAGACGATTACGGAACACTGGCGACCTTGCACAGGGCACTACTGATCAGGTACGCCAGTTATGGACTAGGGTCGAGCATGCGGAACAGGAGACATGTGACGTCCTTCGAGAGTTCCACATGAGGCAGGTGAGGTGGGAGTCTCGACTCCAAGATGCAGAACGACAGGTGGCTCGTCTTCAGGGAGCGTCCACATCGTCGGCACCACCCCCGGGCACAACTCATCGCGACTAGGGATAGACTTATCTTACTAGGTCATTAGGAACTATGCTGTGTACCCCGACTCTATGTTTAAGTGACTACACTACTCATAGAGCCGTTATGCTGTCGAACTAGTGTCACTCATGTATGCTCCTACGAGCAAAATTTTCATGTATTAAATGCGGATAATATTAGTGAACTTTTGCGTGTTTTATTATGACATTACAAATTGCTATGTGTTGAGAATCTATGATTGTATGCTAAATGGTAGAAGTGTTTAAGTTCGTACCATGCACCTAGTCAGTAGGATCACAACCTCACAGAAACCCCAAACACTCAACATCTTTCCATTTCATGACAGAAAGATGCCTCGCCGACCTACTCGCGGATACCCTGGACCAACCCCACCCGAAGCTAACACCACTGCATTCCAGGCGGCCGTATCTGCTGCAGTTACCGCAGCTATGGCACAAATTCACCAAGGGAACAACGGAGGAGGCAACGGGCAAGGGGCCGGGAGTTCGAACAAAGGAATGAATCAAGGACCCACCAAAACATGTACCTACAAGGACTTCACAAATGCCAAAGCACGAAATTTTAACGACACTGGAGGGGTGATCACTCTGAAGTGATGGATCGAGAAGGTGGAATCGGTATTCGATATATGCGATTGTCCTGAAGAGATGAAGGTGAAGTTCGCAGCCTGCACTTTTGCTGATTAAGCGCTCACTTGGTGGAACGGACACGTGGAAGCCATGACACTCGCTGTAGCCAACTCCATGCCGTGGTCGGAAATGAAAGAAATGCTGATGGCTGAATACTGCCCACGAGGTGAGATTCAGAAAATGGAGCAAGAGCTGTTGAACCTCACTGTGTAGAATGCGAATATCGATGCCTACATTTCGAGATTTAGTGAACTATCTCTGTTATGACCGGGTATGATCACCTCGGAAGGAAAGAAGATTGAGCGATTCATCTGGGGACTAGCCTCTCCGATCCAAGCGAATGTGATAGCTGCAAACCCCGAAACCTTTGACAGTGAGTTGTATGACCATAACAACAAAAAGGGTGAGAAGCCAGCGGAGGCTGAAGGCAAGAAGGAAGGTGACGACAAGAAAGGGAAGAACAACAAGAGGAATGGGCGTCAGGGCCCCGAGACCTCTAAGAAGCAGCAGACAGTGGCAGTTAATGCTGCCACCGCACCAGTTCCAGCCACACCACATGCTCCAGCCTCAGCTGCTTTAAATGCTCCCAGACCTTATTCCGGTAATCTTCCCAAGTGCAACAAGTGCGGTTTCCATCATAATGGAGAATGCAAGGAGTTGCAGTACACCAGTTACAATCGAAAGGGACATACAACAAGGTATTGCAGGACTTACCCTCCTCAGAACCAACAACAAGGAAGCAGCAACAACAACAACAATCGCAACAACAACAACATCACCACTGGCGGCAACAATGTAGGACCTAGCCACACCTGCTATGGATGTGGGAGGACTGGGCATTTCCGCCGAGATTGCCCCAACAACAATAATCCCGGAAATGGACGAACAGGAAGGATACTGACCGTGGGTTAGGGAGAGGCGATTCAGGACCCCACTATTGTTACCGGTACGTTTCTCCTAAACCACACTTATGCATGCATCCTATTTGACACCGGAGCAGAGCGAAGCTTCGTGAGCAATAAATTTAAGCATTTATTAAAACAACAACCCCAGAAGCTCAATGAAACCTTTACGGTGGAAATGGCCAATGGGAAAACCGAATCCACCGTGGAAATCTACACCGGATGTACCCTAACCTTAAATCAACACGTCTTTCGAATAGACTTATTGCTGGTTTCCATTAGGAGTTTCGACGTGATTATCGGCATGGACTGGTTAAGCCCCCACCATGCTGAAATTATGTGTCACGAGAAGGCCGTTCGCCTTCACCTTCCCAATCACGGAACCCTAGTAATTTACGGAGACAAACCTAGCTTGAACCTTCGCCTCATCTCGTGCATCCAGGAACGGAAACATCTACGAAAGAACAGTTTGGCATTCCTGGCTCACATATTGGATAAAACCAAGGAAGAGGTTAACGTTCAAGACATTCCCGTAGCACGTGAGTTCCCAGACGTGTTTCTTGAAGATCTTCCTGGAGTACCCCAGAGAGACAAGTGGAGTTCCGAATTGACCTCGTTCCAGGAGCAACTCCTCTCGCTAAATCACCCTATCGGCTGGCTCTTGCTGAAATGCAGGAATTGTCTAGCCAACTCAGTGAACTCTTGAACAAGGGATTCATCCAACCTAGTTACTCGCCATGGGGAGCTCCAGTCCTCTTTGTTAAAAAGAAGGACGGATCTTTTAGAATGTGCATCGATTACAGAGAGTTAAATAAACTCACTGTCAAAAATCGCTACCCACTCCCGCGAATCGACGATCTATTTGACCAGCTCCAAGGAGCTAGTTACTTTTCTAAGATAGATCTACGGTCCGGATACCATCAACTCAATGTCCGGGAAGAGGATATTCCTAAAACTGCTTTCCGAACTCGTTACGGACATTATGAATTTGTCGTAATGTCCTTCGGTCTAACAAATGCCCCTGTCGTATTTATGGATCTGATGAACCGAATCTGTCTACCATTCCTTGACAACTTTGTCATTGTCTTCATCGATGACATTTTCGTCTATTCCCGAAGTGAAGAAGAGCATGGCCAACATCTCCGACAAATCCTAGAAACTCTGCGATCGGAAAAGCTATACGCAAAACTCTCCAAGTGTGAGTTTTGGCTCCGTAGTGTGAACTTCCTAGGTCATGTTGTTAGCCAAGATGGAATTCATGTGGATCCCTCTAAGGTCAAAGCAGTTGAAGGATGGGCAGTCCCGACAACACCCACGGAAATCCGTCAATTCTTGGGTCTAGCAGGCTACTATAGGAGATTCATTCAAAACTTCTCTAAGATCGCCAAGCCACTTACCTCGCTTACACAAAAGGGCGTACCATTCAAATGGACGGACAAACAAGAAGTCGCATTCTGAACCCTGAAGCAAGCTCTCTGTAGTGCCCCGGTACTATCTCTACCGAAGGGAACGGAAGATTTTGTGGTCTACTGTGACGTGTCAAATCAGGGCTTAGGTTGCGTTCTCATGTAGCGTGGAAAGGTGATAGCTTACGCATCCCGCCAACTAAAGACACACGAAGTGAATTATACGACCCATGACCTAGAATTGGGAGCCGTGGTCTTTGCCCTGAAGATTTAGAGGCATTACCTTTATGGTATGTGTTGGATTAATGTCTAAGTCCATAACTATAATTGGTAAGACTTGACCGGACCCGGCATGGTCCATTTGGGTTGCATGGCATCATGCAATTGGATAGACTATAATGAGAGAAATAAGACACTTATGGTTATTAATATATTATATGTTCTAGTATATTAATAATAAGAATAATAAGATTATTTAATTAGTATTGATCAAGAATTAATCTAGGATTAATTAAGTGATCAAAAGAAGACTAATTAAATATATGGGTTGATTGTGTAAATCATCCATACTTGTATAGTGGGCTAATGCTCCATGGATAATCAAGTTGGGCTAAAACCCATAGGATGGTCCATGGATGCTCCATGGTGTATTTGTACCCATGGATCATGGAAATGAAAGGCCATGTCAATTAGGGTTTACATGGTGTAACCCTAACTATAGAAGCATCTTATTCTTGACCAAAATTGGCCACTAGTGTGTGAAGTAAAAGGGCTAGCCGATTTTTATGAGTGTAGAATTCTCTCAAGTTATTCCAAGTGTATTTGGTGTTGTGTGAACCATTTGAGGTGTCACACTTGGGGTACTAGGCACTCAAGCTTCATGAAGACTTTCTACACCAAAGAGGTATGTATTCTATCTTGCTATAGTCATTGTTTTGTATGCTAGATTAGGATAATACCTTGGATGTTCTTATTTGCATGTATAATAGAGAAAACATAGATCCAAGGTATTTAAGGTTGCATGTACACTTAGGAGTGTTAGAATGCTCAAAACCCAACAGTGGTATTAGAGCCTAGGCTTGTTTTCTTGTTATACCTGCAATAGAAGCTGAAAAAATGAATTTGTTGCTGTCTGATCATCAGACTCGGCGAGTCCATTAGAGGACTCGGCGAGTCCATGCCTAAAATGTGATCAATTCGATCCAAATCGCCGAGTTGGTGCATGCACTCGACGAGTTGGAACCCCAGACAGCATATTTTCGAGTTTTTTTGGCAAGAAATGGACTAGGAACATTACCCTAAGTTGTTTTTGAACTTATAAACTTGTTTTTTGATGTGGTAATGTTCATGCTAATCCATTTTCAAAGATAATTGTCAATAGATTCATGTTTTGTATTAGTTTAAGGTTTAGACTAATTACATGAAAAACTTTGATTTGAATTATCTTGTTATTATGAGTTTCTTAGATTAATAGAAAAGTTAAGTGATTATGTGTTTTCAATCCAAATTAATCTAAGAGTTGATTCTAAATATGTTTTTGTAACTTGTCCTCAAGTTATATGAAAAGTCACATTTAACTTTCATAAAACTCATAAAAGTTGGCAATGGTTACAAAAGATGAAGAGTCTTGTCCTTAAGTTATGGAGGTTCAAGAGTCACTTCATTAAGTAATAAAATATGTAACCTTAATTAATTCCTTAAGTTATAAAATAAAGAAAATTTAATTCTTTTATTAGTTTAAAGTCTTCCATAACTTGTCCTCAAGTTATGGAACTTGAAGAGTTTTTGGATTAAAACTACTTTAAACACATAAGTTATGGAATTAATTAGTTTTGAATAGTTTCAAAACTTGCCCTCAAGTTTTGGAATTTGAAAAGTTTTCACTTATGAATACTTTAATTCCAAGTTAGCCCTTAGAATTTTAAAAGTTAAAATTCAACCCTTATACTTTATAATATTATAAGTTAATAATATATATATGTATAAGAGTAAAGTCAGTCTTACCGCTAGTACGCCTCATTCACGAAGCCGGTCTATATGGTGGGTATAAGGTTGTTGCCTATAAAATGGCAACTTAATGGGTGTCCACTCTCACCCACCGCTTGCTTGACCGGTGGAGGGTCGTTAGCCGAACGGGTTTGACAGGACTATAATTCTCCCTTCATTAAAAGTATTAATGATAAATACTAAGTAACTAAACTCTTAATTATACCCAATCTTAGTTACTTAGGAAAATGTGAATAAGGTGCTAATCCATGAAATTACACTTTGCACTTTGTTTAAGTCGGTTAGTGGAGCGTGTGTGGTTAACCGGCACACTAACTCGTATTTAACAAGGTAGGCAAAGGGTAACTTAATGTTTATCATAGTATCGATGGAGCGTGTGTGGTTAACCGACACATCGATTAAGGGGTAAACACTTAAGGGTACCAAGTAATTTTCATGGTTACTTCACACCTTGTTTTGTGATCCTCGGCATCCCAGTCACAAAACCTGAAGGGCACACTCGAGATTGAAACATGCCTTTGAACAGTTCAATGAATCTCAAAGATCTAGGAGTTTCAAAACCAATTAAAACCTAATAATACATTTCGTTTATCTTGGTGGAAATTGGTAAATCGTCATTCACCAACCTTCAAATATTTTATAGCTTGGATTATGGCATCCCTCTTCTAAGTTATAAAATAGTTTGTTGGGTCCTAGCCTTAATATTTCATATTGGGTGTCATATTAAGGACTTTAAATCAACTATCTTGAATATCTCCCAAAAGTTGTCTGGTTTAAGCACCTATGATCTTCCCAAATCTTTTGAAACAAGGTTTCCTAAATGAAGATGATGTCCTTTGGAAATCATACTTCTTTCACCTCCTCAAATTATTCTCCCCAACCCACAAGTTCTTGAAAAGTTTAAGGTCACTCAAGCCCAATTGGCAAGCCAAGGTCTAGGTGTGAACACATCTTGGAGATGTAGTCACATATTGACAAGCCGGGAGAGTTGGGTCTCAAAGTCTTGAGAAAGTTGGTGGTTCAATCACTTTCTAAGTCACATAGTGAGTTCCTTTGGGACACCTATGAAACAGACTATGACAAGACCCTTAATGATCTTATCTATTTGTTAAGATCAACTTCCTTAAAACTTGATGGACATTGACAATAGTGACACAGGAAATCCAGAAAAGCATTCTCTTCCCAATGGAAAGGGATCGGCCATAGTCAACTCGGTTGACCAAATGGTAAAGAGAAAGCTAAGTCTGTGATAGTCACGTGCACCATTATCAAAAGGTCCATATGTTTATATTGCCAAAGGAAGGGGTATTGGTTGCAAAGCTGCCAAATTTACCTAAGGATGTTAAAGTCAATAAGTTTGACTCTACTTCAGGTAAAGTCCACTATCTAACTCTGTTAAGTTTCTATTCTGAGATTCTTTATACATGATGTGACTGGGTCACATGGTGATGTTTTAAGAATCAAAGAAAAGTGAAGAAACTTAAAGAAAGAATATGCTGAATCTGATCGCATAGATGGATTTCAATCGCATAGTTTGAAGATCGGATTCATGAGCTACTTCTTAAGATTATGAGATATTGCTTAGGAATAGATAACAACAAGTTTTCATATGGATTGTAAGGATAGTTTTTCCGCAAAGTTTTAAAATAAAAGAAAAATTTTATATTTTATTTATTTTAAAATATCCTTACAATGGCATTTGAGAAAAAATTGTTGCTTATATGATTCCAATAATAGCAAGAGTGGAAATATGAAATTGATTCTTTCATTTGTGGTAATGTCTAGATTTACCAAATAAGGAAAGATTCTCATCACCCAAGTTTCAATTGGACCGGAACTTGGAATCATGCAAGTTGTATAGCATGATGAATGAGAACTTTCAAGTTTTGGAAAATTAAGACTAATTACTTGTTCACATGGATGTGTGAGTCAAGTAAAGGACTAAGGGATCGAGTACACATTCTTGTGCACTGATTAAGTCCACCACAAAAGTTTGATAAAACTATTCGTCATAGTTTACTAAAGCTCAGTAAATATGATTATACTTACATGCTTAAGTGTAACTCTGAGACATTGGAAAAAAGGTTCCAATGTAAGGCAGAGCGAAAAAGAAGAATCAAATTAGGCAGAAGGATAAAAGTTTCTCAAATCTGAAAAGATGGGAGAGTACTTTAGTATCAGTTTTGTGATCATCTTAATGATTAAGAAACCATATCACAATTAGTTCTCTAAGGAAATCTTAGTGCATTCTTATGACTAAGAAGAGGGATCTTGAATTGTTGAAATGGTTAAATCAAGAAGATGAGTCATACTTCGTTCCAATACAAGTCTTAGAGTCATACTCCAAGATTGTAATTTGAGTGACATGTCTTAAAGAAGGTTTAAAACACTTGTCAAATGTAAGAGTAAAAGTTTTGTACTCTTGTACATTTGAAATTGGTAAGTTGTGATGTTTTGGATAAAACAAAGACCAACTTAGGCCAATTGTGTGATGTGTTTTTCTTGATAAGAATCCACACTATCTCTTGGATGTTTGACAAGGGTGTCTTATAGGTCAAGAGGACAGTGGGAGTCTTAAAAAGTCTTGAAAGTCTCAAGAACTAATCAAGAATAGAACCTAAAGTTCTTCACTAGCACACAACTTGAGGTTCATAACCTATCGTGTTGACATATTCTGTGCCCATTCTAGTTAAAGTTGGCTTTGCATATGAGTTCTTAGAGTTCTCAATTTGTTGCACAACAACTTGGAAGCAATGGCAGGCCCTTGAGCTGCTAGGTGGCAAAAAATTAAGATTGAGTTCAGTCCATATGAGCTTGGATTTGTCATTACCCTTGTCCTGTGACTAAGGTTTTGACAATTCACATGGATAAGAACACATACACCATTAAAAATCTAAGTGTCATAAGGTTTCTCTCTGATTCATGAAAATGATGGTGAGGAAGCACTTTCACTAAGTAGATTTTAGCTAGATAGCAATTGTGATATTTGCATTCTCAAAGTCGTTAGTGGAGCGTGTGTGGTTTACCGGCACACTAACCTGGACTTGTGAGAAGTGGCAAAAAGGTCTAACCATTATGATTACGGCATCCCTCTTCATAATTGTTTAGACACACAAGTGTGCTATCTATGGGAAGGTGTATGACTTTAATAAAGTTTTATCAAAACAATCTAGTATCAGAAATCTGAACTTTGGTAAGAAAGTCAGCTGATTTCTGAGTACATGTCAAAGCTAGTGGGAGCATAAGTGTTATGCTAATAATCATCATGTTAGTGGGAGCATGATAATTATGATAAATATTGCAAGTTAGCAATGTTAATTATAGAAAACAAAATGTTTCAATTGGGAAAAGTTGTTTTGCTATAATTAAGGGAGAGGAAATTATACTTCATCTCAAATCTATAAGCTTAGATCGTGAGGTTTTAATCATTTAGTCAAGGATATATATATATATATATATATATATATATATATATATATATATATATGAATTTCATGTTGGAATGGCTCAACATAAGGAAATTCTGTATATGGGTCCATTATTTGCGTTCTAAAATTCGATTATGATTAAGGCATCCCTTTTCATAATCTAAATTATGAGAACTTGACAAATAGAAATGGAAATGTTATAGTAAAAGACTGGTTTAGTCTTTATGTGAGACATCATGAATCGTGTCCCATATGCTTCGGATATAGGATCGATTACATGTGCTATATTCATCCTTTCTAAGATTTTCCAAATGCCTGGGGCATTAAGAAGGGAAAAGGTTTAGAACTGGATATGACTAAAAGGATTAAACAATTGTCGAGAACAATCTAAGGTTTACCAAAGATTGGTTGCTCAAGGACAGTTGGAGGTATAGTGATAATTCTGGAAGGACCATATTGACATAGTCTGTAAGGAGGCAACTCTTGGTCAGAAGTGATAGTAAAAAATGGAATCTGGAAATGTTTCAAAGTTAGAATTTTCAATCTGTGTAAGATTAAGGAAATTTAATGCAAGAAGGATATTTCCAAGGAACTGATCTCCTTTGGAATGCTCTGTAATGTTTGTTGTCAAGTCTTTATGACTTTGTGCATAATCATTACAAGAGGATCAATGCATATAAGTTTAGAATCTAACAGATTTCAGTAAATGGCATGAATTTGGAATTCTTGCATTTGCGGTAAGGATTTGGGAGTGTGAAAAGAGAATCATTGAAGTTATGTTCAATTTATCTAGTTCACAAAGTAAAGGTCATAGACAAACATAGTATGCATACTTGGTGTATGGCATGACTAGTGTTTAGAAAACATAGTGTACATGCTTGGAGCATGGGAAAACTATTGTTTTAAATTCAAGAATAAAGTTGATAGCTGAAACAGTATACAATGAATAATGTGTAATCATATGGTGATAAATAAAAGGTGTTTTATTTATGTTCAAAGGGTTGATACCATATTGGATTCAATTATTATTGTGTTTCATTTTGCATGTTTTGACTTCCCGAATAAACTGGGTTATTCTTCCGGAATGACTAAGTTATTCAAACCATCTACAGTCGGTCATATGTTGGAAGTAGATATGAATTAAGACTATCATGAGTTGGCTTGTAGAGGTCTAAGGTGTTGGACAAAGGGCTACAACACTCATGAGTGCTCATAAGTTCTGAGTATTGGATTCAACCCGCGCTCATTGGAATCACTTCATGGATTTTATCACGAGTGATCATGAGACGATAATATCTTATATTCTTCAAACCTAGAGATATGAGTTGTTACTATGAGTTGATAGTACATTGATTGCACGAAAACGCATTTGGTAACTCGGTGCTATAAAACGTGCCTTTGTGTATGATTCAACAAGTAGTAGAACAAGCCATATGAGTCGAAGTTTATCCATTCCTTTTACCTTCGGGATAAAAGCGATATCTGTGGGCCCCTCGATGATTTGATGATGACAAATGGAAGTGCTCGGCCGAGCCAGGACTGATTTGATTTGTTCAATTAGTCAGTCGTCATAAATCGGAAATCGGGAAACAACAAATGGACAGAGAGAATGATTATAATCCATGTCTAAGTCCATACGATATCTAGAATGGAGGAATATATGATCCCTTATCTAATGGAGAACTCACTGACAAAGGTCAGAGTTCATCGACAAGCTCAGAGTTCGACAGAAGCTTTTGAGAGCTACGATTGCCAGTTGGTTCCTGAAGTCACACACAATAATAGTTTTAGACTTATCCAAGTGGGAGACTGTTGGATTAATGTCTAAGTCCATAACTATAATTGGTAAGACTTGACCCGACCCGGCATGGTCCATTTGGGTTGCATGGCATCATGCACTTGGATAGACTATAATGAGAGAAATAAGACACTTATGGTTATTAATATATTATAAGTTCTAGTATATTAATAATAAGAATAATAAGATTATTTAATTAGTATTGATCAAGAATTAATCTAGGATTAATTAAGTGATCAAAAGAAGACTAATTAAATATATGGGTTGATTGTGTAAATCATCCATACTTGTATAGTGGGCTAATGCTCCATGGATAATCAAGTTGGGATAAAACCCATAGGATGGTCCATGGATGCTCCATGGTGTATTTGTACCCATGGATCATGGAAATGAAAGGCCATGTCGATTAGGGTTGACATGGTGTAACCCTAACTATATAAGCATCTTATTCTTGACCAAAATTGGCCACTAGTGTGTGAAGTAAAAGGGCTAGCCGATTTTTGTGAGTGTAGAATTCTCTCAAGTTATTCCAAGTGTATTTGGTGTTGTGTGAACCATTTGAGGTGTCACACTTGGGGCACTAGGCACTCAAGCTTCATGAAGACTTTCTACACCAAAGAGGTATGTATTCTATCTTGCTATAGTCATTGTTTTGTATGCTAGATTAGGATAATACCTTGGATGTTCTTATTTGCATGTATAACAGAGAAAACATATATCCAAGGTATTTAGGGTTGCATGTACACTTAGGAGGGTTAGAATGCTCAAAACCCAACAGTATGAAGTGCACCATCTTCACGGACCACAAGAGTCTCCAGCACATCTTGAACCAGAATGAGTTGAACATGAGGCAACGAAGATGGGTTGAATTATTAAACGATTACGAGTGTGAAATCAAGTACCACCTGAGTAGGGCCAACGTGGTAGCTGACGCATTGAGTCGGAAGGAATACTCTAATCGTCGTATGAAAACTCTCTCAATAACCATTCAATCTCACCTAACCACTCAAATTCGGGTAGCCCAGTCAGAGGCCATGAAGACGGAAAATAGAGCAACCGAAGCATTACGCGGAATGGAGAAGAACCTAGAGGCAAAGGAGAATGGAGCATACTATTTCATGAACCATATTTGGGTCCCTAAACTCGGAGGATTTAGGGAGGTGGTCATGAAGGAAGCTCACAAGACGCGATACTCCATCCATCCCGGCTCAGACAAGATGTATTCGGATATCAAACAACACTATTGGTGTCCTAACATGAAGGCAGAAATCGCCACCTATGTTAGTAAGTGCCTTACGTGTGCCAAGGTAAAGGTGGAGTACCAGAAGCCCTCAGGGTTACTGCAGCAACCAGTAATCCCTAAGTGGAAATGGGAAGGAATTTCTATGGATTTCGTGACCAAGCTACCTAAGACGTCAGATGGACTAGACGCCATATGGGTAATAGTCGACCGACTGACGAAATCTGCCCATTTCCTGCCAATAAAAGAATCCTACAAGATGGAGAGATTGACACGTTTATACATTTGCAGAATCGTAAGACTCCATGGAGTGCCAGTGTCTATTATCTCGGACAGAGACAATGGGTTCACTTCACGTTTTTGGCAATCACTCCAGAAAGCACTGGGAACTCATCTCGACATGAGCACAGCTTATCATCCACAAACGGATGGTCAAAGTGAACGAACCATTCAAACACTCTAGGACATGCTTCGCGCATGTGTGATAGACTTTGGGAAGTCTTGGGATACCCATTTACCTTTAGTCGAATTCTCGTATAACAACAGTTACCATTCGAGCATTAAGGTCGCTCCTTTCGAAGCACTATACGGGCGTAAGTGTAGATCGCCGTTATGTTGGGCTGAAGTAGGCGACACCCAGCTAGCAAGAGCACTCACTTTGGACAAGGCACTAATGGGACCGGAGATCATTCGTGAAACAACGGAAAAGATCATTCAAATCAGAGCTCGATTACAAGCATCGCGCGACCGAAAAAAGAGCTACGCCGATAAACGGCGAAATCCCTTAGAATTTCAGGTCGGGGATCGAGTACTGTTAAAAGTCTCACCCTGGAAAGGAGTTATTCGTTTTGGGAAGCGGGGAAAATTGAACCCACCATACATTGGACCTTTCGAAATCGTCGCCCGAATAGGTCCAGTTGCATACAAACTGCAACTAACCGCAGAGCTAAACAGTGTACACCCCGTGTTCCATGTCTCTAATCTAAAGAAGTGCCTATCAGATGAAACACTCGTCATTCCCCTTGACGAGATCGAAATCAACGAGAATCTCATGTTCGTGGAAGAGCCGATTGAAATCATGGACAGGGAGGTGAAGCGTACTAAGGAAAGTCGCATCCCGATCGTGAAAGTATGGTGGAACGCAAAGCGTGGACCAGAATTCACGTGGGAACGCGAAGACCAAATGAAGCAAAAGTACCCTCACCTATTCTAGCATTCTCAAATCTGGCTTTCAAACAGAATTTCGGGACGAAATTCCCTCTAACGGGGGGATGATGTCACAACTAGAAATTTTGTGTCTTGTAATCACAACACTCAAGTAAAATGTTGAATCAAAAACTTAAGAGCATGTAAGATACTTACTTCATGGCAACAGAATTTCAATCAAGTACACCATACAAGCATTTCAAATAGTCAAGAAGTAATTGGAAACCCTAGAAGTTCTTGTGTAGCTCCATTTTGGACTAGGACTTCCTTATTGGGCCCAATGGGCCAATAAGCTTCCAACTTGGCTATCTTGGGCTTAGAACCTTAAATGGGCTCTATTTGGACCCACTTTCATTTATTTCCAACATTTTGGGCCATATTGGGCCTAGAATGAAATAAATCAATTATATGAACTACCATGGACCATAATTAACCTAATCTAGCCTAATAAAGCATAAAAATCACACTTATGTTTTATAAGGCCAAAAATCATTCACCCTAACTCTAATATGGGCTTAGGGGAAAAAAGCCCAAAAATCCTTTCTCTCCTCTCTCTATTCTCGGCCCAAGACAAGCCCAAAAGAAAAGGAAGAGTTGACTTATTTCATGACACCTCATTTTTGTCCTTAGGTTTTCCATGCAACACACATATCTCCATGCAACAATCTTCTTAAGCTTCTCACTCCTTCCCTCTCTTCTTGTTTCGGCCGAGAGCACACACATACACACACACCTCACAAAAACACTCTCTAAATTACTCAATAATCACCCACTCTCTCCATCCAAGATCTTGAAAATTTGGCTAGAAGCTTAAGGATCTTCATAAAGTGATTCATCATCTAAGGTAAGTTAATGGCTAACTTATGATCTAACTCCCTTCACTTCATAACAATCTCTTCTAAATTCATTCAATCTTGTGATCTTGCACCTTAGAAGCTCCTAAACTCGAGATCTTCAAGGAAAGGTTGCTAGGGCCGAAAATCACCTCATTTCTTTCCATCTCTTCTCCAAAACCGAAACCACACCCAAAGTTGAGCTTCATACACCCTAATTTTCGGTTTTTATAAGTTTTTTTTGGGGGAGAATACAAGCAAATGTGTAGATCTATGAGTGTATGTATGCTTTGTGTGATTTCTATGTTTATTTACATGTTCTTATGTGATTATGGTGTTGGATCTAGTCAAAAAGGAACTCAAAACTGAGATCTACATTATGTTGAATGAAATAAGTATAAATCATATTATTTCAAACAAATCAACTCTAGAAAAATAACCTAGTTGGTAAATATGAACTCCTTTGGGCTAAAATCCCATTTTTGGACTTTAAATGTTAAAAATATAAAGTTAAAGGGCCCAAAATGTCAAAATACAAATTCTGATGGTTGAGATGAATTAAAACAGCAAAAATGTATTTTCTGTAAAATTACTCTTTTGAAGGACTAAAATGGATATTTTTAAACTTAATGGGCCAAAAATGCACTTTTCGGCCCAACAAGGCCGAAATTGCGAGATTTTCAAACTAGAGGGGCTGAATCTGTATTTTTCTGTAAAACAGAGGACTACTAGTGCTCCAAGTCCATTTCAAGGGTTAAAAATACTTTTCATATTCAAAAGGGACTAAAGATGCAAAAAATTTATATTTTGGGCCAAAAATGTAAAAATTGCGAAAATTGAGGTTTCAGCCGAGAAAACTTCATGTTGAGGGACTAAAACTGTTTTTCAAATAAACTTGAGCTGAAAAATACCCTTTCAATAAGTTTTGGTACTAAAGTGTCAAGAAAAATGGTTTAAGGACTAAAACGGAAGTTCTTTTATACAAAGGGCCAAAATTGAAAATTTATCCAAAAGAAAGGGGCTGCAAAAGAAAAATTCTAGTGATTTTAAACAATAAATCTGTTAGGATGGAATACTAGTACCACGACTATCGACGAAATATAATACACCTTTAACACCCAATATCGTTATCAAACGAACTTATTCGGTCTCGAATCAATAACGAATCCGAACTTAATAACACGACGCTACTTCAATACACACGTGGAAATTTCGGGAAGTCAATACACATGTGGGAATACACCAGACGTCGATACACCATCTTTGGGCCCGAAAGTTTCAAATCGTGCTTGTTGGGCCTAGCTAGCCCAATGACATGATATTTAGGCCCGAAGGAAACTCGCTTACATGTAGTTGGGTCTTATATGACCTAATTCCGTGTAAAAGGACTTTCAACGGCTTTTGTGTTGTTGGGCCCCAAGGGTCCTTTGGTACTGCTAGCGAAGTCGAGAATTCACCAATGCGAGTCGGGCTAAGGGCCCTTCGCATTCACGATAGCCTTGAACGACTTATGGAAATATCGGGGGCTTTGTACCCTCTTTTCCTCCTCGGTTGTGGGGCTATGAGAAGTCGGGTGGTTGGATTAAGTGAATAGTACGAACGACGCCTAAGGGATCGGTTGTATAGTTGTAAACTAGTCATTTTCATTAATGTGTGTTTATAACAATTCACAATCCATAATTAATCCAATGTCACCGGGACTCATCGAATACACACGTCGCAACAAAATACCAAAATATAAGACGCTTAATTCAAAGTATTAGGAAAACATCGTGTTTTCCTAGGGTTTTTCAATTCATACACCTACGAGATGCATACCAAGTTTAACAAATTCCTTTTTTTTACATTTATAGAAACAAACAAGCATACTTACGGATCTTTACACTTTTTATACTATGCTCTTTTCAGAAAATATCGGATTTTCTGGTGGTTTTCAAAACAATACAAAACATTATATTTCAAACATTACTTATGAACTCACCAACATTTCATATGTTGACGTTTTTCAAAATACTTGTATTCTCAGGTAACAAGTAAATCGAAAGGGAAAAATGTACTCAGTAATGTCTTGCTGTTTGTTTAATTAGTATCGAACAATTTACTTTTGGGCATGTAATGTTATGGATCAATGAACTGAATGTAAACGCTACCAGTTGTAATACTTCAATGCTTGGTGATGTATGATGTTATGTTTCATGTATATTCATTGTGATGGTATTCAATTGAGTCACAATAGCCCTTAGACGTTTCCGCCGTCTGGTTCGGGGGTGTGACATCAGCTGTCTCGAGGCATAGGCGATGACTTTACCTCGCTGCATCAGAACACATCCGAGTCCTTGATTGGATGCATCGCAATAGATAATGAAGTCTTCTATTCCTTCGGGAAGGGATTGTATCGGGGCGGTGCACAAGGCTCGTTTGAGCATTTGGAACGCTCTTTCCTGTTTCTCTTCCCAGTCAAAGGCCACGCCTTTCTGGGTTAGGGTTGTAAGAGGTTTCGCTATGCTGGAGAAGTTCTGAATGAACCTACGATAGTAGCCAGCTAGACCTAGAAATTGACGAATTTCAGTAGGTGTCTTTGGTGCTGACCAGTTCTCGATGGCCTTGATTTTGGAGGGATCCACGTGTATCCCCTATTCGCTAACAACATGGCCCAAAAATTCGACTCGTCGAATCCAAAATTCACATTTGGAGAACTTCACGTAGAGCTTCTCCGATCGCAATGTTTCTACAATTTTACGGAGATGTTGGCTATGTTCCTCCTTACTTCGAGAGTAGATAAGTATGTCATCAACGAAGACGATGACGAACTGATCTAAGTAAGGACGACACACCCTATTCATCAGATCCATGAATACTGCGGGCGCGTTAGTTAATCCAAACGGCATCACTACACACTCGTAGTGCCCGTAACGAGTTCGGAAGGCTGTCTTGGGAACATCCTCCTCTAACACTCGTAGTTGGTGATATCCAGATCGCAGATCTATCTTCGAGAAGTAGTTGGCTCCTTGAAGTTGATCAAATAAATCGTCAATGCGGGGCAAGGGATAACGATTTTTAATGGTAAGTTTGTTGAGTTCTCTATAGTCGATGCACATGCGAAACGATCCGTCTTTCTTCTTGACGAACAAGACCGGTGCTCCCCATGGTGAAAAGTTTGGTCGAATGAATCCCTTCTTGATAAGTTCGTTAAGTTGACTGGAAAGTTCCTGCATTTCAGCCGGTGCCAGACGATAATGAGATTTGGCTACGGGGGTAGCCCCTGGCACTAATTCGATTCTGAACTCGACTTGGCGTTGCGGTGGTAAACCGAGAAGTTCTTCTGGGAATATGTCGGGGAAGTCGCGTACTTCTGGGATGTTCTGAATGTCTTTCAGTTCTTGACTGGTGTCGACGACGTGTGCGAGAAATGCATGGTACTCCTTCCGCAAGAACTTCTGGGCTTGAATGCACGAAATGATGCGAAGGCTCGTACTAGGTTTGTCGCCGTAGATAACTAAGTTTTCGTTGTTAGGAAGGTTAAGACGAACTGCTTTTTCGAAGCACATAATGTCGGCGCGAAGAAGAATCAACCAATCCATACCGATGATAACGTCAAAACATTTAATTGGGACTGGCATGAGATCTATCTTGAAAGTATGGCCATCTAATGTTAAGGTACAATCTACGTATATGCAGTTTGTACTCTCTGTTTTCCCGTTAGCCATTTCTACTGTGAATGAACTATCTAATGCACATGGTTTTTGTTTAAGCAGGTGTGCAAATTTGTGACTTACAAAACTTTTATCGGCTCCACTATCGAAAAGTATGCAAGCATATGAGTTATCGAGGAGGAACATACCAGTAACTATCGTCGGATCAGCTACTGCTTCCTCGTGGCCTAGGGGCATAACTCTTCCTACCCCTGCAGCCATTCCTGCTTTAGGGCAGTTC
Source organism: Lactuca serriola (assembly GCF_051521515.1). NCBI lineage: Eukaryota > Viridiplantae > Streptophyta > Magnoliopsida > Asterales > Asteraceae > Lactuca > Lactuca serriola. The sequence goes on along the minus strand of NC_136410.1, from coordinate 209,032,602 downwards.
CTCTTGTAGTGGCCCACTTCGCCACAACCGTAGCAAGCTTGGCCCATACCGGCGTTAGGAACCTGGGCGGCCTGAGCTGTTGGAGTCTTGCAGAAACGGACTGTGTGTCCCTTCCTGTTGCAGTTAGAGCACTGCATCTCCTTGCAAGGTCTGTGGTAGTGGAAGTTGCACTTGGTGCACTTCGAGAGAGTTCCAGCATATGTTCTTGCTGGTAAGAGGTTCGCAGGGACAATGGGAGTAATTGTGGTAGCATTGATCGCCACAAGTTGTTGTTTCTTGGAGGTTCCTTGCGAAGCCCCTCTTTTCCTCTTATTCCACCCCTTCCTGTTGTGGTCGGGGTTGGACTTTTGTGTTACGGGTATAGGGATTGATGGGTTTCGAGGTTTCCTGTGGTCTATGAGAGATTGTGCTAGCTCTTTGGCACTATCGAAAGTAATAGGCCTGGAAGCTATCACACTTGACTGGATCTGGGGCGACAGTCCCCAGATATACCTCTCTATCTTTTTGCTCTGGAGAGCAAGCATGTCGGGGCATAAGTTTGCCAGATCACAGAACCTATTTTTGTAGGTCGTGATGTCGGATCCAACCATTTGTAGACCCCAGAATTCCTACTCAAGTTTTTGTACTTCGCCTCGAGGACAGTATTCTTTCATCAGCATGTCCTTTAACTTTTCCCAGCTGATGGAATCCGCCACCACCAAATTCAGATAGTTAACATGGTTGTTCCACCATGTTAGTGCTCTGTCAGAGAAGGTACAAGCTGCAAACTTGACCTTGTTGCCTTCCTGGCAAGCACAGGTTTCAAAGATAGATTCCATCTTCCCAATCCATTGTCTCAACACCATAACGCCCCAGTCCCATTGAAGCTGCGGGGTTTGGCATTTGTGAAGTCCTTGTAAGTGCATTCCCGAGGGTGTCCATGGCTTTCGCCATGGTTCGAGGGTGGTGCACCTGTTCCTGATCCACTGGGGGCAGGAGCGTTGATTGTTGACACAGCATCTGCAACTGCTGCAGTGAAAGTTGCCTGGAACATGTTGGCATCGAAAGGGTTCGGTGGTCAAAGAGGTTCAGGTGGTGGTGGAGGTGGTGGTATCGGTGCTTCGTTGTTTGGGTTATGTCTTGTACTTCTGCGTGGCGGCATCTTTAACTGTACGTTTAAAAGATGACGACATGGATTAGAATAAATGATTAATGAATGTGTCTAATGGACTAATTCCCCATAGTCCAACAACAGAATGAATAGAATGATTAAATAAAGATGACAACATTTAGATAATGATTTCCATAAGATTAGATATCTGTCAATAATACTGGAATTACAGATGTAACAAGTTCGGGAAAAATGGCTTAGAAGTAGGCCTTACATCAACCAATGATGGAAAATTTTGACAGAATTAAGACTAGATCCAAACCTAACAGGTCTAAGATTTATAAAGACGGAAAATTAGACCAAAGTTTTACATAAACTAGGTTATATCCAAAAGATGATTTGACGAGATTCAATCAGCGACGAGAACTGCTAGCATGAGTTCTCGATCCCGACAGTAGACGTTCAATGTCCCTTATATGCCTGTCCGACCTTGCTTGCTAAGCTCGAAGTTCTCTAACTTCAGCTCGGGTTTCAGTAAGTTCCCTCTGCAGATTTGCATTGCGGACCAGAGTCTTTTCACGAGCAGACTCTAGTTGGCGAATGTGGACAGTGTTAACACCAGAGTTGGCGTCGACTTCCAAGACTTGATTGATAGTCGCCTGAGCCATTATCGTGTTCCGAGAAATCCTACGCACCATGATTGGTAGGACTCTATCAGCAGAACCTCCTTCAGTAATGTTGTAGAAACTTCGGTCTCCATTGTAGGGAATGGGCTGACCCTGTTCATGACTCCATGTATTCAAGTTCGTGGCCCACAGAGGTGTGGGTCCTTGAAACACAGGGCAGGGGTTCAGGTTTGGGTTTTGAGCACCTGTGGGTAGGTTGTTGACTTCAGGCTCTGAATCAGAACTATCGGAAAAACCCTCAGCATGGTGATCATCCAAAGGGATTGGGTGATCATCTTCTGGTTCTGCCTCTAGCCAACCAACATTGCCTTGGTTTGGGAAGTACGGATCGCCATGGTGAAATCCAGCCATTTTAATCTACATGAGAAAAGGGATATAAGAAATAGCTAAAATAGACGAACTAACTAAGATAATTACAGTAAGATCAAATACCCATATGGTATTTCTTTATGGTTGTGTTGGTAATTTTTTAGACTTGTTGCCATATCACAACCATTCTTGGGCATACGCTAATCACTCCTCGGACCAGCATAGTTGATCAGGCTATGTCATTCCCAAGACTGACCATATATCCCCAGGCTTACTTGTGATATTCAACAATCGTAATACTTTTGTTCTTGTCATTGTGACACTGATTTTAGTATGAATGCAGGCACGTATACTTACTTAAATATTTTATTATTTAAAAGTATACCTCTGAGACAGAGTGTTTTAATCCCGATGTATTTATACTTAGTATATCTTTTATGGGTTGATATACTATATTCACTATAAACAATGCTCTGATACCAATCTGTCACACCCCATAACCACGAACGTCAGAAACGTTCAGGGGTGGAGGACGTCATGTACAGTATCACAACAGTGTAATATAATAAACAAGCAACAACATCATCCATTGCATTATAAGTAAAGTTTAATACATGTGTGTTCTTTCATTGTAATAAGACTCCAAAAATATACAATCAAAATAAAAGACGAGACTTGTCTGCTCCGTCTTCTCAAAACCTGGCCATCGTACGTGTCTACTGCTGACCTGAAAATACAAGTTATTTTGAAAGCGAGTATCAGCTTTAAAGATGGTGAATTCATAAGAAATTAAGTGTCGTTGTCTTGCTTATGAAAATCTGTTATGAAGGCCATGTAAACCTTTAAATGAAAATGCTGAGGTAAGTATGAAATCCCTAGAAAAACCCTTATTTTCTATAAGTATGAAGTGTAGTCTTCTACCAAGACCCGAATGTTTTGTTATGAATATGTAGTCTTCTACCAAGACTCGAATGTTCTATAAGTATGAAGTGTAGTCTTCTACCAAGACCCGAATGTTTTGTTATGACTATGTAGTCTTCTACCAAGACCCGAATGTTCTATAAGTATGAAGTGTAGTCTTCTACCAAGACCCGAATGTTCTATAAGTATGAAGTGTAGTCTTCTACCAAGACCCGAATGTTTTGTAAGTAACATGATAACTTTTCCTTTCTATGGACTAGTACTAGAGTACTTAGTCTAACTCCTCGTTTATGTGAAAGTATCACAAAATAAAGTAAACAGGAAAAATATAATCAGGTAGGTGTTATTGTCTTGGGTTACCAGGACAAACACGACATCGCCGAAGCGAAAGATAGACCCTATGGACATCCGAAGAGTGTACCGTCATCCTCTGTAGCGGCAGCAGGGTGGACGGAGGGTTAGTCCCCGTATCGATCTATTAATACAGATCGTCAACCTAATTATCCTCCGAAGATTCACATCTCATCCACTGTTGCAACAGTGGACAGAGGGATGGTTAGTCCCGTCACTGACTACTAAATAAGTGACAACCTTAAACATCCGTAGATATTCATCGACCACTGGTGCTAATCAGTGGGGTTCGGAATGGTAAGTCCCGCCGAATCATCCCATTGAACTGGGACAGGAAAGATAATTTACACAGTAAATACTAATAAATCATCCTCGTAATTCTAAGTACAAGTATCCAGGTAAGTAAATACAGGATAATTCACCTAAGTAACAGTGTTCCTGTATGGTATTCATTTAATGTGTTCATGTAAGCGTAATCATGTATGAAGTAAGTATATGTAAACGTACTCAGGTATCATGTAATCAATTGTAATTGTACTCATGTATCAGGTAATGTACTGGTATGGACTCATGAATGAACTGACTCTTGTGGGATTCCTTGTAATAGGAATAATGTTTTGTTTCTTCTAACTATCCCTATGATAATTAACTGGAAAGTAAGTGGTTGTTCAAGTAGATTTATGCACCCTCGATACACCAGGGTGTGGGAGACTGAACGAAGGATGAAAACTATAATCTTTAACATATAAATGAACATATGCGCATAAGTATAGTTTTATTCAAGAAGGTAAAATAATGGTTTTTCAAGATATCTAGGAGTTTTGAACAATAATTAAGAATGACTTGATGTCATTTTAATACACATTTCAAAACTAATACTTTTGTTATCAAGGTATTTTAAGATAGAAAACCATTTCATGTAACACCTTTTGCAATATGTGAAATCTACTGAGTGAAAACATAGTTATAAAATACATAAGATTGATTTAATAACATATTGTTTTCTACTTGTATTCCTCCCCCCCCCATTAAGGCATTTAAAATCATTTAAAACATTGATTAAGGGGTATGAACTCACCTGTAGTTGGTGATTGGGATGAACTGAACGGTATAGGATTACTAGGTGTCAAGCGAGGACTTGTACACACACTACAATCCTAATGAACATATAATCACACATATATGCACTCAATTAGTCATAAGTTACTAATTGATAAAGCTAAGACATCCTATACATAATAAACACTTTATATAAGTGTTTTAAGCCCTAAGGATTGCATCTAATCTATTGTGGGACAAGGCACTTGTGTTTAGGGTTCCAAAGGACCCTATATATGAGTTTACTCCTCATATACTAACACACATGGAGTTTACGGTTGTAAACTCTTGAGTTTACGGCCGTAAACTCCCAACCATGGGGTATTTGTGTGTTTTGAAGTCCCAAATGATTTCTAGAATTATTCTAACTTGGTGGTTCCATCCTTGAAGGGGTTTAAGGCATAGAAACACTCCATTTAGGAGTTTACGGCCCTGAGGCCATTTCCTTTGGAGTTTACGGCCGTAAACTCCTCTGGATTGGAGTTTTTGTTGTTTTCAAGTCTCTTGCATATGAAGGATAGGTTCTAGACTTTTATCTAAAGCATATGAAGGCATTAGGCACACTTTGGTGCCATCCTTTCATGTTTACGGCCCAAGAACAAGTCTTGGCCGTAAACTCACTTTGATAAGTGATTTTGATGTGTTTAAGCCCTTAGATTTAATGGGAACTAGTCTTGATAAGAGTCTTAAAGCCTTAGGTGCCTTAAAACACCATTTTGTGTCTGAAAAGGGAGTTTACGGCCTAAGAAACTCTTGGGCCGTGAACTCCCAAACTTGGGTGATTCTAGGTTGTTTTCTTGTCCCTAACACACATACATACGAGTCTAAGGCAGTTGCATAACACAAGGGTCGGTCTCGGCTTTGTTTCGGGAGTTTACCGCCCAAGAACACCTTGGGGAGTAAACTCCTAGATCTGGTGATTTAGCCTTCTAAATCATGTTATAAACACATATAAAACTTTCTAACATTACTAGAAAGAGGTACTCACGATTTGGGATAAAAACCCGAAGATCCGTGAGAGAGAAAATGGCTTTTCTCTAGTTGGAAATGTGAATAATGAATGAATTTGGTTCAGAATTCTACTTATAGTCCTGAGATATTTTTGGCAGAAAATATTTTTATTCCTGAAATGATCTCTAACATAATAGAGTGTTGGATTAACAGTGTTGCACAAAACCCTAGTGCACCCACTCTCCTGATATTTCCTGAAGTGTAAACCCTGAATTACTCTAACTTACGCGAAAATTCTGAAAGTTAACTGTGACTGCTATAAATTCTATTGAAGTGATATAGTTTGTACAGAATAGAAATTTCGGGTTGTGACATATGATATGTCTAAAGGGTATTAGACATAGAAATAGTTTCTGCAACATTCATGGGTACTCATAAGTTCTGAGTATTCGATTCAACCCACGCTCACTTGCATCACTTCATTGAGTTTATCATATAAATCTTCAAACCAAGAGATACGAGTTGTTGACTATGAGTTGATTATCCATTAATTGTATGAAAATGCATTGGTAACTCGATGTTATAAAACGTGCTTTTGTGCATAATTCAACAAGTAGTCAATACAAGTATATGAGTCAACGTTTATCTGTTCCTTCTAGAAATAGAAGTGATATCTGGGCCCCTCGATGATTTGGTTTTGACTTATGTACCGGGCCCGGTCAGAACCTAATTGATGTGTTCAATTTAGTTCTATGTCGAAACAAATCAGAGATCGAGAAACAAATGTTGGACAATAAGTAAGACCATGTTCCATGTGTTTGTCCGACTGATATCTTGAGAGCAGAGGATTATATGATCATTTATCTTAAATGTCGTATCATTATCATCTCAGTTCTGATTGACTTTGAAAGAGCTACGATTGCTATTGGGATCCTGAAGTCATATATGAAAATATAGTTATTTGACATATCCAAGTGGGAGACTGTTGGATATAGTGTCTAAGTCTATAACTTTATTTGGTATGTAGTTGACCAGACCCGACATGGTCCATTTGGGTTGCATGGCATTGCAATACTTGGATAGACTAAATGAGAGAAAGGACACTTGAGATTATTAATATATTATAAGTTCTAATATATTAATAATAGTATTATTTAATTAGTGTTGATCAAGTATTAATTTAGAATTAATTTGATGATCAAAATGAGACTAATTAAATATATATGGTTGATTATGACAATCATCTAATCTTTTATGGTGGATTTATGATCCATGGTTTATGGATTTGGGTCTTAACCATTTGGAGCTCCATGGATAGTTCATGGGAATTACAAACCCATGGATCATTAGAAATGAGGAGTTATGACAATTAAAGGCATTCATGTGTAAACCCTAATTGTGACAACACTATAAAAGGAGCCCTATAGCTAGCAAAATCGGACTACTAGTAAGTTCTAAGAGGGCATAACCGATTTTGAGTGCAAGTGTATTCTCTCAAGTTATTCCAAGTCTTGTAGTGTTGTGTGAAGCATTTGAGGCACAATATTTGGGGTGCTAGGCTCACAAAGCCTTCAAGGAATCCAAGCAACAAGAAAGGTATGTACTTCTACTAGTTTTATATTACATATTCCCCATGCCATGCTAGTTAAGAAGTAAACCTTGAAAAATTAAATTTGCATGTATATTAGAGAAAACATAGATTCAAGGTTTATAGGGTTGCATGTACACCATAAGAGTGTTAGAATGCTCAAAAACCATCAGTGATTACCATAATCACAAGACATGGTTAGTGACAAATCCAAACTAATACGGACTGAACTTGTTCAATATTAATTTCTTGCCACCTGGTAGCACATGGGCCTACAATTGCTTCCTGGTTGTTATGCAACCAACTGAGAACTCTCAGGACTCACATGCATAGTCAATTTTAACTGGAATGGGCACAAAAACTAGAATACATCAACACGATAGGTCACAAAACTCAAGTCCTCTACTAGTGCATAACAATAGGTTTATTCTTGATTAGTTCTTGAAACTTGTCAAGATCTTTAAGACACTTACTGACCTCTTGACATATTTGATTCACTTTGTCAAGGACCATTACTTGACAAACCAATATTCAAGAGTTAGTCTAGATTCTAATTGTAACAACCCGAAATTTCATATCACTCTTGTAAGTCAACTTATAATCCAATTTGATCAACCAAACGTCGTTTTCAAATTCGTTTCCGACTTCGCCATTTTATTAAGTCATTAGCTTATATCAATCTAAAATGACTTAATGGGTGTCTTAATACATTTAGAAATCATTTTAACACCCCACTTTAGTAATCGGAATAATTATAGAATCAACCATATCGAGTCACGACAATTTGGTCGGGTATGAACAAAAGTCCCACTTCACGTCGGTATCGGGTAGAATTCCGTCGTGTCCAATTCCCGAACACTATATAAAGTGTTTTAAGACTTCATTTCAAGCCTTTGGCCAATTTCTCACTAAACTCTCACAACCTCTCTCCTCAAGCTAGAATTAAGGTCCAAATCTCAAATTTAAGGCCTCAAATCTCTAAGGTACTTTCCCTAACTTGTATTGTAACCTTCTTAGCCTTCAAATTCGAGTTCAAAGCATGGATTAAGACCACATTCATGAGTTTATGGCCATGGAGCCTTCATGGGCCGTAAACTCATATAGCATGGGTTTTTAAGCCCTAAATCCCCTCCAAAGCAATCTTTGGACTTTTGGTATGGCTTAATGACTTCATGGACAGGACTTATAACATTTAAATAATGGATTTTGAGCCATTTGAAGGAGTTTACGGCCAAGGCATAAGCTTGGGCCGTAAACTCATGTAAATGGGGTTTTCATGAACTTAAACCCTTCCAAATCATAGTTGGGACTTAGATATGACCTTAAGGCTTGCTAATCTAGACTTGGAACACTTTAAACATGATTTTTGGGGGACAAAAGTGAGTTTACGGCCAAGACATATTCTTGGGCCGTAAACTCCTCTTAAATGGAGATTTAGTGCCTTAAAACATGTCAAAATGCTTTGAAACTCAACCAATGGCCTTGTGGTAAAATCTAGATGCATCTAAAAATAGTTTAAGGGTTTGTAACACATCAAAAATGTAATTTATAGGAGTTTACGGCCTAGGAACATACCCTTGGCCGTAAACTCATAAAAGTTGTTAAAGGATGCATCAAATTCACTCAAATGGCTTGTATAAAATTCTAGAATCACATGTGATTGTTTTTAAGCATCAAAAACTAACTTCTCATGAGTATAAGAGAGTTTATGGCCATAGAACATGCCTCTAGGCCGTAAACTCCCAAAATTATGTTTAATGGTGTTTTAAATTCATAACAAGGCTTGGAAAATTAACTAGAATCACATATGATTGTCCTTCATAGTTTAAAACCATTTTTCTTGGCCATAGGTGAGTTTACGGCCGTAAACTCCAAGTTGGTGGCCGTAAACTCCCTTCTTTGTGGTATAATTACATTTAATTCATTTTAGCAATCCATTCCAACAATCCCCATGTCCATTTAAGCCATTAAACACCCAAAAATCACACCAACATGAGTTTACGGCCGTAAAGTCATGTGTGGATGTGTTATGTAGCTGTAAACTCCTTAAAATGTTTACTCTTGGGGAGTAAACTCCCTTCTTTGTGGTATAATTACATTTAATTCATTCCAAGGCATTTTAGCAATCCATTCCAACAATCCCCATGTCCATTTAAGCCATTAAACACCCAAAAATCACACCAACATGAGTTTACGGCCGTAAACTCATGTGTGGATGTGTTATGTGGCCGTAAACTCCCTTCTTTGTGGTATAATTACATTTAATTCATTCCAAGGCATTTTAGCAATCCATTCCAACAATCCCCATGTCCATTTAAGCCATTAAACACCCAAAAATCACACCAGCATGAGTTTACGCCCGTAAAGTCATGTGTGGATGTGTTATGTAGCTGTAAACTCCTTCAAATGTTTACTCTTGGGGAGTAAACTCAAGTCCCAAGTCCCTAATGCCATTACACGTCCGAAGATGTCACCCGGGTCACTCCAAACGGTCATTTTGAGGTGTTTAACCTCGTTGGAGTGTAGTGTTCCATATGATTAGTGAATGTATCCCTAATTGTATATATATGGACATTATTTCATTTTACATACGGACCTCATGAGTAATCAATCCCCGAACCAATGTCTAGTATCCAAAACCGACGCATTTCCGAGTCCGGTGAGTTCGTACCCCTACCTTTTTCACTGTTTTTCAATGTTTTTCAGGGGGGAACACAAGCAAAGTACAAGGGTTTTCTTGTACTCAAAACTTATTTTCATGTGTGTGTTTCACATTTCATATGCTTTTAATATTGATATACACAACTGATAACTAGTAGAATACACAAATCATTTAAACATTTATTTGTGAAATGGGTTTTATAAACTGTTATGTTTTATATATTTCACAAATGGTTTCCACATTTTATCAGTTAAAAACATGACTTTACAACCCATGAACAATATATTTCGTACACTGTCTTGTCCTCGGTAACATTCCACAGAGATACGCGAATGGAGGATTATCCTATTATTACTAGTAAATTTGTTATTCCGTATGATTGGAGACACGTCTTCGGCGAACACTCCACAGAGATACGCGAGTGGAGGACTACACCCGTAACCAGAATCTCTGGAATTTAGAGAGCGTGACTTGAGTGTATTGATCTATACGGGGCTGACTACCCCACACCTGGCTGCTAGCTACAGCCGAACCGAAATGGTTCAAGGGTGACGAAAGTCATAAGGATTGTGGACTACTTATTGCCACAAGGCTGTGGACTACTTATTGCCACAAGTTCAGTCTTTAGTATGGTTATGGAACTCGCAACTAGGATAACAAAGATTTACTTATAGTAATAATGAACCACTTACTACATTTTATAGATAACCAGGATTCAGTTTACATCTTTCACATCTTTTACATCTTTTACATCTTTTACATATGATAACCAACATTCAGGAAGGTATGGGACCTTCCTGGGGAAACTTTGTACATAACCAGGTTTAACAGAATACATCTTTCACATTGAAAACCAACATACAGGAAAGCATGGGGCATTCCTGGGTAGCATATACATAACTAGAAAAGTGTATCCAACTGAATAATATTACATCTTTTACAATAACTAACAATTCAGGAAAGTATGGGTCTTTCCTGGGAATACACTGGTACATAAAAGGAATAGAACAATGAAGGGATAATCAAACTATACTCTAGTTTTGTGATACGACAACCAACTTTTAAGAAAATATGGGATTTTCTTGGCGTGTGCTACATTTTCAGAAACAGAAAGGAAACATAAACATTTTCACAATACAAAACTACTTATGAACTCACCAGCGTTATGCTGATTTTCAAACTGCTTGTGTTCTCAGGTCAACGATAGTACAGGTACCCGAAGACTTACTTGGTTCAGGATCGTGTGCGTGCAAGGCTCGTTCATTTTGTTTATATCTATATTATGTAACACAATTGTATAAACTGTGCCTTTTGAAATAAATTGTAAAACTTTTAATATGTAATGTAATGTTTGTTTCACTTTACATACTATGTACATTAGATTTGATACTCAACGTGGAGTCATCCCCGGAAACGTTTCCGCCTTCGGTTTTCGGGGTGTGACAGATTGGTATCAGAGCCCTTGTTTATAGTGAATAAAGTATACCAAACCTTACATGGTATAAAACTATAAACACTAAAGGGCCTAAGTGCTCTGAAATTAAAAGTATTTTCAAACTACAAGTATTTTTAAAAGTATACAAGTATACCAAACTGTCGAGATTCGTAACTATGAGTAGAACAAAACATAAGTAAATGGGTGTTGTGAACTGCGGTTAAACCTGGGCAGTTATGTAGTCGTGTCTAGGGTCAATATAGCCTGGCCAACTGTATTCATTCGAGAAACGGCCAACATGTGCTTGGGAGTGACTGTAGTATGCGACATGCCTAAAATTTACTCTAATAACACCAACATCGAGTCTGTATAGTAGCGAACCATGAAATACTATTGGAGTATTTCTCGAATCATCGTGCGCGTATAGACCCCTGATCATTCCGATAGCGATAGTTTATCTGCTTCAATAACTCTTTCCTGTTTTATCGCTTATTTGGAATTAATATCTGTCATATCTCTCGATTCAATTCAGAGGACTTATCATCCTCTCTCTTTCTTGATATTATTAGATCAAGATGTCTCCCAGGAAGAGACCCAACTCCAACAACCCTCCGCCACCTCCTCCTGAAATCGATCCCGTGTTATTTCAAACAGCTGTTACCGCCGCGGTGGCAGCTGCCATGTCCCAGCTAAACACCGGTGGTTCAGGAGGTAGTAATCAGAATCAAGATGGTAACCAGGAACATCGTAAGGAGGGTTCCTACAAGGACTTCATGAATGCGAAGCCTTCTTTCTTCAATGGCACTGGTGGTGTCATTTCCTTATCTCGAAGGTTCGATAGGATCGAATCCTTCTTTGAAATTTGTGCCTGTGCTGAGTCCGATAAGGTCAAGTTCGCAGCTTGTACCTTCCTTGATAAAGCATTGACTTGGTGGAATGGCCGAGTCAAATCCTTAAACATCCCTGTAGCCAATGCCATGAGCTGGGAGGCTATGAAAGAACTCCTCCTTGTTGAATATTGTCCCCGAGGTGAAATGCAAAAGCTAGAGCACGAGCTCTGGAACCTGAAAATGAAAGGTTCCGACATTGCTACCTACACTTCCCAATTTGATGATCTTGCCCTTCTTTGCCCTGGTCTAGTCACCCCTGAAAGCAAAAAGATCGAGAGGTTTATTTGGGGGCTAACCAATCCGACAAAAGGTCATGTCTTAGCTGCTCGCCCAGATACTTATGATAGTGCTAAGACTTTAGCCCAAGCTATAATTCACCACAGTGATGATGTTGAGGAAGCCACCACTGCTACCCCTGAGTCGACTAAAAGCAGTGGTGAGAAAAGAAAATTTTGGAAGAAGAAGAAGGGTCAATCTTCCCAAGGCTCCTCCAAAAGACAACAAACAGTAGCGGTTCATGCTGCTACTACCCCCATAACTGATGCTTCCGTTGTGGGATCCACAGCTCCAACTCCTACCAACCGATATGTTGGTAACCTCCTTCTTTGTGAAAAATGCAAGTATCACCACAATCATGGTCCCTGTCGAGAACTATCCTGTACCAACTGTGGTAAGAAGGGACACACCGTTCGATACTGCAGAGCTCCGACCCAATCAGTAAATCAATCCTTTGGAACAGGCGTTGGTCAAGCCTATTATAACTGTGGTGAAGCCAGACACTTTAAAAGGAACTGCCCCAAGAAGACTATTGCTGGCAACACTAGAAGGGTCCTTGCTATGGGACGGGAAGAAGCGATCGCCGATCCCAATGTTGTCTCGGGTACGTTTCTTCTCGACAACTCGTATGCTAATATTCTTTTCGATTCGGGTGCTGAAAGAAGTTTTATTAGTCATGCATTCAAACATAACCTAAAACATGATTCCCTATCTCTAACCGAAATATTTACCGTCGAAATGGCAAACGGAGAGAAAGAAAGTGCGAGTGAGGTATTCGTAGATTGCACTCTTACCTTGAACGACCATTCATTTCCTATCGATTTTATGTCAGTATCCATAAAGAGCTTTGATATCATCATTGGCATGGATTGGTTGAGTCCCAATCATGCAGATATCCTTTGCTTCGAAAAAGCCATCCGTCTCAACCTTCCTTCGGGTCAAACCCTAGTGATTTATGGCGATAAACTCGGTTCCAACCTTCGTATCATTTCCTGCATTAAAGCTCAGAAACTCCTGCGAAAGGAGTGTGTTGCATTCTTGGCCCATGTAATCAACGAGAAACAAGAAGTTAAAGACCTCGCGAGCATCCCCGTGGTTTGTAATTTTCCTGATGTGTTTCCCGAAGAGCTTCCAGGAATCCCTCCCGAGCGTCAGGTCGAGTTCCATATTGACCTAATTCCTGGGGCTACTCCCGTAACGAAGTCTCCGTATCGCTTAGCTCCAACAGAGATGCAGGAGTTATCCAGTCAACTTAACGAGTTGCTTAACAAAGGATTCATTAGACCGAGTTCCTCACCCTGGGGAGCTCCGGTTTGGTTTGTCAAAAAGAAGGATGGATCCTTTCGTAGTTGTATCGACTATCGCGAGCTGAACAAATTGACTGTCATAAACCGATATCCTCTTCCACGAATAGATGACCTTTTCGATCAACTCCAGGGAGCCAGTTACTTCTCTAAGATAGACCTTCGGTCAGGGTACCATCAGTTACGAGTTCATGAAAGTGATGTGTCCAAAACAACTTTCAGGACTCGATATGGACACTACGAGTTCGTAGTGATGCCCTTTGGTCTAACCAACGCACCAGCAGTGTTCATGGACCTTATGAACCGGGTGTGTCGTCCTTATTTGGATAAGTTTGTCATAGTGTTCATCGATGACATACTCGTCTATTCCCGAAGTGAAGAAGACCACAAACAACACTTGAGGCTAGTGTTGGAAACCCTGCGATCCGAGAAGTTGTACGCGAAGTTTTCAAAATGCGAGTTATGGATACGGAAGGTAACTTTCCTTGGTCACGTGGTAAGTGAGGAGGGTATTCATGTCGATCCTTCCAAAATTAAGGCAATAGAGAATTGGTCAGCACCGAAGACACCCACAGAAATCCGACAATTCTTGGGTCTCGCTGGCTATTATCGAAGATTCATCCAAAACGTTTCCAGAATCGCCAACCCTCTAACCACTCTAACACAGAAAGGTGTACCCTTTTGTTGGGGTGATAAACAAGAAACCGCATTTCAGACGCTGAAGAAAGCTTTGTGCAGCGCGCCTGTCCTATCCCTGCCCGAAGGGACAGAGGACTTTGTTGTATACTGCGATGCATCTACTCAAGGTTTAAGTTGTGTGCTTATGCAGAGAGGAAAAGTAATTGCTTATGCCTCTAGACAGTTGAAAGCACACGAGGTCAACTATACCACACACAACTTGGAGCTAGGAGCCGTAGTCTTTGCATTGAAGATTTGGAGGCATTACCTCTACGGAACCAAGTGCACGATCTTCACTGACCATAAGAGCCTGCAACACATCATCGACCAGAAAGACTTGAACATGAGACAAAGGTGATGGGTAGAATTACTCAGTGATTATGAGTGTGAAATCCGTTACCATCCCGGAAAGGCCAATGTGGTAGCAGATGCCCTTAGCCGAAAGGAGAGTACGAGCAACAAGGTGAAGAGCCAGTCGATAACCATCCATTCCAACCTACCCATGCAAATCCGAGAAGCTCAGTTAGAAGCCCTTAAACCCAAGAACATGTCAACTGAAGCTTTGAGAGGAATGGAAAAGAAACTTGAGATCAGAAGTGACGAAGTCCATTGTTTCATGGATCGGATCTGGATTCCCAAGTTCGGAGGATTCAGAGAGTGAGTCATGGAGGAAGCACATAGAACCAGATACTCTGTTCACCCGGGCTCTGACAAGATGTACTTAGATCTGAAGAAACAATATTGGTGGCCAAATATGAAAGCTGAGATAGCTTCATTTGTGGGCAAATGTCTGACTTGCGCCAAGGTAAAAGTTGAACACCAGAAACCCTCGGGTCTGCTCCAGCAACCTGAGATACCTGAATGGAAATGGGAGATGATCACCATGGATTTCATCACCAAACTACCCAAGTGCTCGAGTGGGTATGATACCATTTGGGTGATTGTAGATCGTTTGACAAAGTCAACTCACTTTGTTCCAATCAAAGAATCATACAAGATGGAAAGACTCGCACGAATTTATATTCAGGAGGTAGTCCGACTACACGGGGTACCTGCATCCATTATCTCTGATCGAGATAGCAGGTTTACTTCCCGATTTTGGCAGTCTCTTCAAAAAGCCCTTGGAACCCAACTAGACATGAGCACGGCATATCATCCTCAGACCGACGGACAAAGTGAGAGAACAATCCAAACCCTGGAGGACATGCTTAGGGCATGTGTCATTGACATTGGAAAGTCGTGGGACGCACATCTACCTTTGATCAAATTCTCGTACAACAACGGTTACCACACCAGCATTAGGGCTGCCCCGTTCAAAGCCCTATACGGTCGCAAGTGCAGATCCCCTCTGTGCTGGGCCGAAGTGGGAGATACACAGTTAGCCAAGAGTCGAGTCCCCGACAGTGCTCTTACTGGTCCTGAGATCATCCGTGAAACCACTGAGAAGATTATCCAAATCCGTGAACAACTAAAGGCCTCGCGCGATCGCCAGAAGAGTTACGCTGATAATCGTCGGAAACCACTAGAATTCCAGGTTGGAGACCGTGTTCTGTTGAAGGTCTCGCCCTGGAAAGGCACTGTATGTTTCGGTGAGCGTGGGAAACTTAATCCGAGGTACATTGGACCTTTTGAAACCATCGCCAGAGTTGGTCCGGTAGCCTATAAGCTTCATTTACCTCACGAACTCAGCAACATCCATCCCGTCTTTCATGTTTCAAACCTCAAGAAGTTCCTATCCGATGAAACCCTAGTAATTCCGTTAGACGAGATTGAGATCGATGAAAACCTCAACTTCGTGGAGGAACCGATCGAAATCATGGATCGAGAAGTCAAACGTACGAAACAAAGTCGCATCCCGTTGGTGAAGGTTCGCTGGAATGCAAAGCGGGGACCGGAGTTCACTTGGGAACGAGAAGACTCGATGAAGCAGAAGTATCCACAACTCTTTCTAGATCTATGATTTGTATTTTATCTTTTTTCTTGTCTTGAATTTCGGGACGAAATTCCCTCTAACGGGGGGATAATGTAACAACCCGAAATTTCATATCACTCTTGTAACTCAACTTGTAATCCAATTTGATCAACCAAACGTCGTTTTCAAATTAGTTTCCGACTTCGCCATTTTATTAAGTCATTAGCTTATATCAATCTAAAATGACTTAATGGGTGTCTTAATACATTTAGAAATCATTTTAACACCCCACTTTAGTAATCGGAATAATTATAGAATCAACCATATCGAGTCACGACAATTTGGTCGGGTATGACCAAAAGTCCCACTTAACGTAGGTATCGGGTAGAATTCCGTCGTGTCCAATTCCCGAACACTATATAAAGTGTTTTAAGACTTCATTTGAAACCTTTGGCCAATTTCCCACTAAACTCTCACAACCTCTCTCCTCAAGCTAGAATTAAGGTCCAAATCTCAAATTTAAGGCCTCAAATCTCTAAGGTACTTTCCCTAGCTTGTATTGTAACCTTCTTAGCCTTCAAATTCGAGTTCAAAGCATGGATTAAGACCACATTCATGAGTTTATGGCCATGGAGCCTTCATCGGCCGTAAACTCATATAACATGGGGTTTTAAGCCATAAATCCCCTCCAAAGCAATCTTTGGACTTTAGGTATGGCTTAATGACTTCATGGACAGGACTTATAACATTTAAATCATGGATTTTGAGCCATTTGAAGGACTTTACGGCCAAGGCATAAGCTTGGGCCGTAAACTCATGTAAATGGGGTTTTCATGAACTTAAACCCTTCCAAATCATAGTTGGGACTTAGCTATGACCTTAAGGCTTGCTAATCTAGACTTGGAACACTTTAAACATGATTTTTGGGGGAAAAAAGTGTGTTTACGGCCAAGACATATTCTTGGGCCGTAAACTCCTCTTAAATGGAGATTTAGTGCCTTAAAACATGTCAAAATGCTTTGAAACTCAACCAATGGCCTTGTGGTAAAATCCAGATGCATCTCAAAATAGTTTAAGGGTTTGTAACACATCAAAATGTCATTTATAGGTGTTTATGGCCTAGGAACATACCCTTGGCCGTAAACTCATAAAACTTGTTAAAGGATGCATCAAATTCACTGAAATGGCTTGTATAAAATTCTAGAATCACATGTGATTGTTTTTAAGCATCAAAAACTAACTTCTCATGAGTATAAGAGAGTTTACGGCCATAGAACATGCCTCTAGGCCGTAAACTCCCAAAAGTATGTTTAATGGTGTTTTAAATTCATAACAAGGCTTGGAAAATTAACTAGAATCACGTGTGATTGTCCTTTGTAATTTAAAACCATTTTTCTTGGCCATAGGTGATTTTACGGCTGTAAACTCCAAGGTGGTGGCCGTAAACTCCCTTCTTTGTGGTATAATTACATTTAATTCATTCCAAGGCATTTTAGCAATCCATTCCAACAATCCCCATGTCCATTTAAACCATTAAACACCCAAAAATCACACCAACATGAGTTTACGGCCGTAAACTCATGTATGGATGTGTTATGTGGCCGTAAACTCCCTTCTTTGTGGTATAATTACATTTAATTCATTCCAAGGCATTTTAGCAATCCATTCCAACAATCCCCATGTCCATTTAAGCCATTAAACACCCAAAAATCACACCAACATGAGTTTACGGCCGTAAACTCATATGTGGATGTGTTATGTGGCTGTAAACTCCTTAAAATGTTTACTCTTGGGGAGTAAACTCAAGCCCCAAGTCCCTAATGCCATTATACGTCCGAAGATGTCACCCGGGTCACTCCAAACGGTCATTTTGAGGTGTTTAACCTCGTTGGAGTGTAATGTTCCATATGATTAGTGAATGTATCCCTAATTGTATATATATGGACATTATTTCATTTTACATAGGGACCTCGCGAGTAATCAAACCCCGAACCAACGTCTAGTATCCAAAACCGACGCATTTCCGAGTCCGGTGAGTTCATACCCCTACCTTTTTCACTGTTTTTCAATGTTTTTCAGGGGGGGAACACAAGCAAAGTACAAGGGTTTTCTTGTACTCAAAAATTATTTTCATGTGTGTGTTTCACATTTCATATGCTTTTAATATTGATATACACAACTGATAACTAGTAGAATACACATATCATTTAAACATTTATTTGTGAAATGGGTTTTATAAACTGTTATGTTTTATATATTTCACAAATGGTTTCCACATTTTATCAGTTAAAAACATGACTTTACAACACATGAACAATATATTTCGTACACTGTCTTCTCCTCGGTAACATTCCACAGAGATACGCGAATGGAGGATTATCCTATTATTACTAGTAAATTTGTTATTCCGTATGATTGGAGACACGTCCTCGGCGAACACTCCACAGAGATACGCGAGTGGAGGACTACACCCGTAACTAGAATCTCTGGAATTTAGAGAGCATGACTTGAGTGTATAGATCTATACGGGGCTGACTACCCTACACCTGGCTGCTAGCTACACCCGAACCGATATGGTTCAAGGGTGACGAAAGTCATAAGGATTGTGGACTACTTATTGCCACAAGGCTGTGGACTACTTATTGCCACAGGTTCAGTCTTTAGTATGGTTATGGAACTCGCAACTAGGATAACAGAGATTTACTTATAGTAATAATGAACCACTTACTACATTTTACAGATAACCAAGATTCAGTTTACATCTTTCACATCTTTTACATCTTTTACATATGATAACCAACATTTAGGAAGGTATGGGACCTTCCTGGGGAAACTTTGTACATCACCAGGTTTAACAGAATACATCTTTCACATTGAAAACCAACATACAGGAAAGCATGGGGCATTCATGGGTAGCATATACATAACTAGAAAAGTGTATCCAACTGAATAATATTACATCTTTTACAATAACTAACAATTCAGGAAAGTATGGGACTTTCCTGGGAATACACTGGTACATAAAAGGAGTAGAACAATGAAGGGGATAATCAAACTATACTCTACTTTTGTGATACGACAACCAACTTTTAAGAAAGTATGGGATTTTTTTGGCGTGTGCAACATTTTCAGAAACAGAAAGGAAACATAAACATTTTCACAATACAAAACTACTTATGAACTCACCAGCGTTATGCTGATTTTCAAACTGCTTGTGTTCTCAGGTCAACGATAGTACATGTACCCGAAGACTTACTTGGTTCAGGATCGTGTGCGTGCAAGGCTCGTTCACTTTGTTTATATCTTTATTATGTAACACAATTGTATAAATTGTGTCTTTTGAAACAAATTGTAAAACCTTTAATATGTAATGTAATGTTTGTTTCACTTTACTTACTATGTACATTGGATTTGATACTCAACGTGGAGTCAACCCCGGAAACGTTTCCGCCTTCGGTTTTCTGGGTGTGACACTAATCAACACAAACACTTCACACAATTGGCCTTAGTTGGTCTTTGTTTTATCCAAAACATCACAACTTACCAATTTCAAATGTACAAGAGTAGAAACTTTTACTCTACATTTGATAAGTGTTTTAAACGTTTCTTAAGATCATGACACTCAGAGTTACAATCTTGGAGTATTACTCTAAGACTTGTTTTGGGAACGAAGTATGACTCATCTTCTTGATTTAAACTATTTCAACAATTGACGATTCCTCTTCTTATCCATACAAATGCAGTAAGATTTCTTTAGAGGATTAATTATGTGACATCCCCAAATTTCTCGGCTAGAAAAGACCGATTTAGTTTATGCTTTTAAAATAAAATCAGACTAATCTTTTTTAAACGATGTTGCGGAATTTGTCCCCAAAACAAAACATGATAAAAATTTAACAAAACATTTATTAAAGAAATGTATATTTTCATTATATATCAAAACTTTGGGATGTCATGTTCCGATACAGACCAAAAGCATAAACAATACATTATAAGCGTTACAATAGTTATTTACAACTACTGACCTATAATCCAAAAATCCCTCATTTTCATCCAACTATGCTCTGGGTCCACTACATGTAATATAAAAAGCAGAGTGGGTCAGGCTTGAGAGTTTGGTGAGCATATAGGGTTTTTAACCTACAAATGATAAATTTATTAATTTCATTAACCAACAAAAAATTTATTAATTTATCAACCAACAATAACCCTGATTACCCGTTCCCGTTATCCTCACTTTACGTCCCTAAACACCTATCAGATATGACCTATCCTAAGGATCATCATTGTGATGGACACTACTGCTAAAGGGATTCATCAGCCTTAAATGTCCTTAAGGCAACCATGAGGGGGATGGAGTACACCAATGAACATATAGTTCACCAACACCTACAGGTTGCGAACCTGCTAGCGTTCCACTGGACTGTCTAGAAAGGTCTGTGGTCTTCATCTATACTCCGCTAGATGACTACAACATCAACAACAACAACAACATCGAGGCATCTCATCATTTTAACACACATCAACTATTTCATCTACCTAATGTTTTACCCAACATAATTGTAGATAAAAATACATATACAGTTTAAAACTTGTATAATACATTTATTCAACACTCATCTCAAAAAAACAAACAATATAATTACATATAGCACGTATATAGAACATACTTCATATCTATGTGTAAGATGAAAGTGACTACACACTTAGTTTCTTTAACGATAATCGGGAAGCACTTAGATTCTTAAAACGATCGTTTCCAACAAAACCAAGATTTTTTCTCAACAACCAGGCTTCACGTGGGCAGAGTTGCGGCTCAAAAACTCTTTTTATCAGGATCTTCGGGCTCTCCGGGGCGTGCTTACGATGCTAGGCTGATATAATATGGTTAGGGGTAATTTTTGAAATATTTAAGAAAGCATAGGATGAGAGAACGGAAGTTTGTAATCCAAAATCGGTTGGCATCGTCTGCTATTCATAGGGGCTGAAAGCTCGAATTACGTTGGGCGTAAATTTAGAGTACGTTGGGTGTTCTCCTTCTTCACACAGTACGCTGGGCCTACATTGACTACGTTGGGCGTACGAAAGGATCAGACCGAATGTGTTAAGGCTACGAATAAGCGTCCATCATGCGAATGAGTAGGCCATGTGGCCAACCTCAGACCCTAAACACGAGTACGCTAGGCGTACTACAAATTTTCAAACTACAAAAATTTGTAACTTTTGCATACGAGCTCCATTTTTTACGTTCTTTATATCCACGCGTAGGTGAGACCATGCTCTACAACTTTCGTTTAGAATCCATCAACTAATTTGGAATTTATTTTTAAAGTTCTATTTTTAAAAGGTCGGGACAAGAAAAGTTCGTTAGAAATTCATAACCTCTTCATCCAACGTCGGTTTTCATCTATCTTTTTACTGTTGAACTACTATCAACAAGATCTTCGATTCTCGTTTAGGTTGTTTTGGCTAAAAATCACTCGATTTAAAATTCGAGTTTCGGATTGCATACAGCTAAGCTGAAACTTTGAAAAATCATAACTTCCTCATATGAAGTCAGATTTGGGTGTTCTTTTTATACACACTCTCGATTCACTTTTTACGTCATACAGCGTTGTGCCGGTTCTGTCGTGAAACTTCGACAGGTCATAACTTCTTCGTTACAACTTGGATTTCGGTATTCTTTATATCTTCGGAATCCTTGTTTCAACCACTACAACTTTCTTCATATATCGGCTTTATCTTATATTTATTTTTGACGCTTATTTTTATTATCCTTTATTCATTAAATTATAATAATTAAGCATAAAACAAATAATACTAAAATAATACACTTTATTATTTCAAAATAAAATACAAAGATTGACCTAGACTATTACATCATCATTAATGCCTAGCTTAGAAACACAGGCGTTACAAATTGTAATATGGTTTTTCCATAAACAAAAGATGATCATAAAACACGATACTAAAGTACTCTCTTCTCTTATTGGATTGGAGAAAATTTAATCTTTCTGAATAATTTGATTCTTCTCATTCATTTTGTCATACATTGAACATTTTTCCAATGTTTCAGAATTATACTTAAACTTGTAAGCATAACCATGTTTACTAAACTTTAGTAATCATGAAGAATAGTCTTATCGATCTATGTGGTGGATCTTGACTAGCGCACACCCAGTGTACCAAATCCCCTAGTCCTTCACTTGACTCAAATATACATGTGAACAAGGAATTAGTCTTAATTTACCAATGATGAAAATTCTCATTCATCATACAATACAACTTGCATGATTCCAAGTTTCTGTCCAATTGAAACTTGGGTGATGAAAATCTTTCCTTTTTTGGCAAATACTCAACACTACCACAAACGAAAGAATCAAATTCATATTGCTGGCATAGAAACATACAAACATCAATTTTCACAAATGCCATTGCAAAGAGATATAAGAAAATAAAAACAAAATTTTATTTATTTATTTATAAAATGCGGAAAAACTTTTCCTTACAATGCAATTAAAAATGAAAACTATGTTATTACATATTTCCTAGCAATCTATCATAACTCCTAAGCAGCAGATTAAAAATCCGATCTTCGAACCATGACATTGAAATCTACCTTCGCGATCAGATTCAACATACGCTTCCTTTAAGCTTCCTTCCCTTTGCATGATCCTACCAAACATCAAAATGCAACCTTGTCACATCATGTATTAAGAATCAACAATTAGGAACTTAATAGAGTTAGACAGTAGACTTACCTACAGCAAAGTCAAAGTTTTCGATTCTACCTTTTCTCAGATCTTTTAGGTAGTCAGGGCAGCTTTGCAACCAATGTCCATTCTCTTTGCAATAGAAACATATAGACTCCTTGGGAATGGTACACGGGACAATCTCAGACTTAGCCTTTATATTTCCTTTGGAAAGAGAAATCTTTTATGGACTTCCAATATTTCCAATGTCAATGTCCATGGAAGTTTGGGGACTAGATCTTCCAATCAAATTTGCTTTTCCAGTACGCCATACCATTGTTGATTCACCAACAACAACCATATAGGTCAGATCAATAAGGGTCATGTCGTGGTCTGTCACATAGTAGTCCTTAATGAACTCACTATATGACTCAGGAAGTGATTGAAGAACCCAATCAACCGCCAACTTCCTTGAGACAACGACACCCAATACTCTTAGCCTGTCATTATGTGACTTCAACTCCAAGACGTGAGTACACACAGGCCATTCATCTTGATGTTTCATTGCAAGTAGGGCTTGAGTGACCTTGAATTTTTCATGTCTTTGAACATGTGGGTTAAGGAGAATTAATGGAGGAGGTGGAGGAAGTGAAGTATGACTTCCACGATCCAACCGCAGGACATCATCTTCAAGAGAAAAGCTTGTTCCAAAGGATTTGGGAAGACCATAGTTGTCTGAATGGGGGAAATTCAAGTTAGTTGATTTAAGTCCTTAATGTAACACCCAAATGAAGTATTAAGGCCAGGACCCAACACAACATCTTACAATTTGGAAGAGGGATGTCGTAATCCAAACCGCAAAATATTTAAAGGTAGGCAAATGACGATTTACCAATTACCACCATGGAAAATGAAAAAGTGTTTCAGGTTTTAAGTGAATTGAAACTCCTAGATACTTTTAGATTCATTCAAAAAATAAATGGCATGTTTAAATCTCGAGTGTGCCCTTCAAGTTTGTGACTGGGATGTCGAGGATCACAAAAAAGGTGTGAATAACCATGAAAATTAGCTCGGTACACCGCATGTTACAACCACCTAATCAATGTGCCGGTTAACCACACACGCTCCATTTATTTATGATTAACATCAAGCTACCCTTTTCCATGCACCGTCAGTCCAGATTAGTGTGCCGGTTAACCAGACACACTCCACTAATGACTTAACAAGGTACAAAGTGTAATTTCATGGGTTAGCACCATATTCACGCTTTCCTAAAATAACTAATATTGTGAATTTATATGTGTTTAGTTACTTTATATTTATCGTTATACTATTAATGAAGGGATAATTACAGTCTTATCCTACCCGCTCGGCTAACGACCCTCCATCAGTCAAGGAAGCGGTGGGTGAGAGTGGATACCCATTAAATTGCCATTTTATAGGCAATAACCTTATACCCCCCTAGTAGACCGGCTTCGTGAATAAGGGCTACTAACGGTAAGACTGACTTTGTTATTATACACACACACACACACACACATATATATATATATATATATGCATATATATATATATATATATATATATATATATATATATATATTAAATCTATAATATTATAATAGTATAAGAATAGAATTTTAAACTATAAAATTCTAGGGTTTTGAATTAAATGTTTCAAACATTAGACTTTTACATTTAAAAATTCCAAAACTTGAGGGCAAGTTTTCAACTATTCAAAAACTTTTGGAATCCATAACTTATGAGTTTACTATAGGTTTTTGAAAAGACTCTTGGCATTTTATAAATTGAGGACAAGTTATGGAGTTCATAAAAACATTTATTGGAAAAAGACTTTTCAAGTTCATAACCTATGACTTTAATGATTTCTTTAAAAGAAAACTTTTCAATTTCCATAAGTTGAGGACAAGTTATGGAAATTATCAAAATCATTTAGATAAAAAAATTCTAACAAGAAATTGAAACAATTTGTCTATGATCTAAATTAAACTCAGAAGAACAAAACAATTCACATCAAACAAATTTCATGTAATTAGCCTAACCATATAAACTAATACAAAACATGAAACTTTGACAATTATCTTATAAATTGGATAATCATGATCATTACCAAATCAAAAAAAGGTTTATAAGATCAAAAATAGTTCAGGGTAATAATCCTAGTCCAATTCCAGCCAAAAAACTCGAAAAACTGCATTCTAGGGCACCAACTCATCGAGTGTATGAACCAACTCGCCAAGTTGGATGAATTTGTGCTTGTACTCGGCGAGTCCCCCAGTGGACTCAGCGACTCCGTTTTCCAGAACAACATAAAATCAATTTTTAAAGCATTTCCAAGCAAGTAGCATAAAGTATAATTGAAAACAAGCCTAGGCTCTGATACCACTATTGGGTTTTGAGCATTCTAACACTCCTAAGGTGTACATGCAAGCCTAAAAATCTTGGATCTACGTTTTCTTTATTATACACGCAAACTTGAACTTTCCAAGGTATTACCCTAACTAGCATACAAAACTTTGATACTTGGGTAGTAAAACAAGTTAGATAACATACCTTTTCTTGTAGCTTGTTGCTTGTAGCTTTAAGAGCTTAGTGCCCCAAGTGTTGCACCTCAAATGGAATCACACAACACCATGAACAAAAATGGAGGAACTTGAGAAGATTTCACTTGCACTCATGAATTCGGCATGCCCTCTTGTGTTTCCACTAGTCACCACTTAAGTGCCCATTTTAAGAGCTAGAGGGGTTCTTATATAGTGTGGCTAACTACGGATACACCATGTAAACCCTAATGAATTTCCATATCCCTCATTCTCCATGGGTTAAAACCTCCATGGAGTATCCATGGGTTACCACATGGGTTTAGTCCAACATGCCACTTTATAAGAATGAATGATTTACCAAATCAATCCCCAAATATTTAATTAGTCTCTTTTGATGACAAAATTAATTCCAAATTAATTCTTGATCCATACTAATTAAATAATATAATTTCATATTAATATTTTGGAGCTTATAATATATTAATAAGCCATAAATAATCTCTTCTCAATTATCCATCCTTTAGATTGTTCTGGTGTCATGCAACCTAAATGGACCATTCTACTCTCAAGTCAAGTACATACCAATTATAGTTATGGGCTTAGACACTAATCCAACAACATCAACCTCATTAAAAGTATATTCTATTAAAGTACTAGAACTCTTTTATAAAATCCCACTCTAGTTACTTTAGGAAAATGTGAAAAGTATGTTAACCCATGAACACGCACATTATGCTTTATATGTCATTAGTGGAATATGTGTGGTTTACCGACACACCAATAGGGACTACAAAGAGATATGATGGGCATCTCGAGAATTATCATTGTTAATGGAGCATGTGTGGTTTACTGACACATCACTGTGAGATTATAAATGACATCAAGGTTGCCAAGCATGTTTGTACGGTTATTCTCATCTCATTTGTGATCCTCGACATCCTAGTAAGAAAGTGAGATCATAATCCGAGATTAAACATGCCATTTATAAGATTCAATGAATCTCAAAATATTTAGGAATTTCATAAGACTTCAATTGGTAAAAGCCTTACTTACCTAAAATAGATTCGAATTTGATTACGACATCCGTCTTCAAAGTCTTAATCGAAAGTACGGGTCCTCACCTTAATTTAAATTTTATGGGTTAATAGTTAATGATTAAAATCAACTAACTTGAATTCTCTCTTCTCCTATTATAGATGTCAAGACAAGATAATAATGGTCTTCCTCGTTCCTTTGGAAATGGTTTTCGTCTTCCTTCTAAATATGATCTTCAACATTCTCATCAAGGTGAAAGTAGGTTCCCTTCTTCGATCAATGGTGGAAGTGGACATCATGATTCTTCAACTCTTTTACCTCCTCCTCCAGTGACTCTCCCTATGCCACGTTTTCCTAAAGTTGAAAGATACGAAACTACTCGAGCCTTACTGGTATGTAGACATCAAGATGGAAATTATGTGTGTGCGCATGTTCTGAAAAGAAATCATACATTGACAGGTTGGATAGAATGGGTGTCTTTTTCCCATGAAAGCGTTCCATCGATTTGCTTGGTCTGTCACTTCCAAAGTCATATGATCAATTCATTGAGAACTTTTATATGAGGAATACCGACGTGACCAAAATGTTGATTGCTGCAGAAGCATAAATGCTTAAGAGCACACCTAAATGTTTATTGGGTCTAAATTCCAAGGTTTCCATGGACATTGACAATGGTGATAATGGTGATCCAAAAGGATTACTCTTCCCAGTGGATAAGGGTCATCCAAGATCAAAACCGTTTTGATTATATGATAAAGGGAAAAGCTAGTTCTGGGATCATTCCAAGTGTTAACCCCAAAGAGTTCTTTTGTTCCTACTTCCATGTGATGGGACATTGGTTACGAAGTTGCCCAAAGTAACTGATAGATCCCGAAGATGGTAAAGTCAATTTGAATGACTCTACTTCAAGTACATCCCTTATCTAAATCCATTGTTTTATAAGTTCCTAATCAGAGACTCTTAATACATGATGTGATGATCACATTCAGATGGTATTAAAGGAGCTAAGTGAAAGAAGGAAGCTTAAACAAGGTGAGCTAAATATGATCGTGAAAAATAGACTTTGGTCACATGGTTCAAAGATCAAAATTTAGAGCTACTACTTAGGAGTTGGGATAATTTAATAGATTGCTATTACTCTTAAAATATGTTTAGAAACATAGTTTTTCATTTTCTGCATTGTAAGGACAAGTTCCAATTTTTCGTTTATTTTCAATAAAAGTGAAATTTTGTTTTTATGGTGGCCTCGTTTTCTCTTTCTTTACAATGGCATTTATAAAAGTGTTGGTTATGTTTCTAATATTAGAAATATTAATCGTGGATTTGATTTTTATTATATCGCTTATGGTGTTGTCATAATTAATAAATTGAAAAAGAATTCTCATCACCAAGTTTCAATTGGACAGAAACTTGGGGTCATGCAATTTGAAATGTATGATGAATAAGAATCTTAGTCATTGGAAAATTATGACTAATTTAGTGATCACGTGTTTTTGTGAGTCAGGTGAAGGACTAATGGGTCTAGTACACATCAGTATGGACTCTTCAGATCCACCACAAAGGATGATAACTCTATTCATCATGATTTACTGATGCTTCACTAAACAAGGATGTGTTTATAATATTAAGCATAACTCTAATATTTTAGAAAAGTTTTCAAAGAGTAGCAGAACGAATAGAAGAATCTATTAGGCAGAAAGATAAAAGTTTTTTTAATATGAAAGGAAAAGAGAGTACTTTAGCATCACGTTTTATGATCATCTTAATGATTGTGGAAATATTTCACAATGCATCCTCGTAGAACATCTTAGTGCAATTTTTTGACTAATAGGAGGAATCAGATATTGTTGAATTTTTCAATAAAGAGATGAGTCATACTTCATTTCCAATCAAGTATTAGAGCCATGCTCTAGTTACTACAAATCGTATCTTGAAACTTATTTCATACTAAGTAGGTTTATAACGCTTCATGAAATGTGGAGTAAAAAGGTTTTCTAGCTTTAGCACATTTAGAATTAGATTCGTGATGTTTTTGTAAACATAAAGGATAAACTAAGACCAATTCTATAAAGTGTTTTCTTGTCGGGAATCCACACAAACTTTGGAATATTTGTTTTAGCTCGTCAAGGAATGTTCCTTCAGAGAGAAAAACTTATATGTAAAGAAAGCAGTGGGAGTGTTATTGATCTTGGGAATTTCTGGAGTCAATCGGGAATAAACCTTTTAGTTATCACCAGCGTACGAATTGAGTTTGATAATAAATCGTGTTTGATTGACATAATCTTATTTTTGTCCACATTGAGTTGGGTTGGCAATGCTTATGAATTATATGTTTTCATTTAACTATTCAAGCAAAGCACGATGGTCAGTGAAAGTACATTGATCCATATGGGTGAGCTGCTAACAACACGGAAGCACTGGTAGGCCCTTGTACTACCAGAAGAAAAGAAAGTTAGAATAGTGAAGTTCAGTCCATGAAGGAAATCTAAATTTGAATTTGATTTTATCCTAACACTTGTCTTATGATTATAGGATGGAAATGATAGATTCACATAGATGGGAACTGTCACGCCCCACTAAAGCGGAAACACGAAGAATGACCATCATAAAAACATTTATTGTTTACAATACATATTTAAAAAAACATCCAAAACAAGTCTCAACATAAACATCATTTTTCAAAAACGAAAAACACAAAAGCATTTTTCCACATGATGCAACATACTTATGATGATGAATCTTTCGACCACTTACTAATTATTTCTTGAAAAAGCAAGTAAAACGAGTGCTAACTATAGAACTAGTTGGTGAGTTCACAAGTTTACAAAAATAATGGTTTCATAAATCATAATTAAACTTTTTTCTTGGAAAGCTCAGTTAGTCAACTCGACTGAGTGTCAAACACATTGGTGATGAGTTCTAGCCTGGTGAAAGGTCATTTTAAGGAGTTTTATGCCTACTACACTCAAGGAATGAGTGTTAGAATGTATCTGCTATAGACACTATCCAACAAATCAATCCTTAACCTCATCAACAAGAGTTCACAGCTACAACACTTGAGTTTACGGTCGTAAACTCAAGGTGGGCTGTAAACTCCCCCTTAAAGACTCATATTCTTCATTTTTCATTCATTATTTCATTTCCACCTCAAGAAACTTGATTTCTTTCTCAAGTATCGTCCCAATTTTCATCCTAGATCATCGCAAGTTGTAAGTATTCTTCCTTGATTTGTTGATACATCTCCTAATCTAGTATCATCTAATGACTCCATACATGAAATCATTACATTTGCTAGATCTTCAAGTTTCACCATGAACACCAAGAACACACACTAGTGTTCTTGGATCTTAATCACCATTTAAAGCCTCTATATCATATGTATTCTTCCTTACATTTCATATCTAGTAGGAGGCCTTGAATTACAACATTGAAACATGCCTTTTCCCATGAAGATCATGAGTTTACGGCCCAAGATCTTCCTTCGCCGTAAAGTCCATATTATGGCATGTTTGGGCCATCACAATGTCCATGGATGATTCTCAAACCAATCCAATCAACATCTCCAACAACATTGGTTCAACGACAAGGATTCCAATCTTGTATACTCAGGATTATGAAGTTTGGACGCATCACTTTGAAGATTATGTGATCGGCTCAGAAGATAATGGGTACTTGATCTGGGAAGCTATCACTATTGGCCCATTCACTTACTTAAGCACCTCAAAGATTGTCAAAACTCAGAAGAAATACAGTCAGCTTGTGAATGATGTGAAAGCTATTCCTCAAGACGAAAAGGAAAATTTTCAATGCAGCATCAATGACTTAAGAATGATTAGGTGTGTTTTGTAGTCAGATATGTTCTGTTTGGTGAGTTCTTGCGCTACAGCTAAAGAGATATGGGACAGGTTGAAAGAATTGTATTACACTGATGAAGATCTGGAACATTCGATACAAACTCTGTTTCTTTCTGAATTTGGTGATTTCAAACAGAATCCCGAAGAGAAACTTGTTCAGGCTTTTGATCACTTTAATCATCTTTTATGTAAGATGATAAAGCATGGGATTGAAAGGAAGGTTATTGAACAGAAGGTCACATTCATGAACGGTCTAAGATCTGAATGGATGGCTGTCGTGTCCACAGTTAAGGCACATGAACAATTTAAATTGTATTCTCTAGCGAAACTGGTGGGAATTCTAAAGTCACATGAAAATGCACTGTCTAAGGAAACGAACGTGGTTTCCAGTTTGGGTCGTTAGACCTTGTTTCTAAAGGGAAAAATTTTTTTGAAGATGAAGAAGAATTGGATCTTGCTGACTACGATCTAACCGATGAAGAATATGCCCTGATGGTTTCCAACCCTAGAAAGTTCATCAAAAGAAAATTCCCCGCCAACAAGAACCGAAACTGGCAGGGAAGTTATAGTTCTAAAAATGTGAATGAGGAACCGAAGATAGGGTCCAATTCAGAGGATCCCAAGAAAGAGGCAAAGATCAGTGGTGACTCAGGATTTGATTGCCATTGTTGTGGAGGCAAGAATCACTTTGCCAAAGACTGTATGCGGAACAAGAAGGTAGAAAGGATAGATGAGGATGATGAGGAAGCGAGCCTCCCGAGACGATTGGAGGAGATCAAGAAAAGAAAATCAGCTGCCAATAATAAAACCATGAATGGTTTGATCGTACAGGATACAGGTAACAGTGATGAATTCGGTGGAGTGGAAATGTGGTCAACGGATTTAGAGGACGAAGAAGTAAGAAGACCCACTCATGGCAAGGTGATGCTGGTGAAAAAAGAACCTACAGCAGGAAGGTGTTTGATGGTGACCGAAGGAGTATCTCAGATGAAAGGATATACAACTGATGGTGGGCTAGAAGATGAGAAGGAGCGAGAGGACAAGTGTTTTGGTTTCAAAACCTGTTAGTGCATAGATCAACGAATGTGATGAGTTGATCAATAAGGTACAAAATATTCTTACTTCTTTGAAAATACCTGTTACTAACTATGAAAAGGAACTGAATAGCTTAAAATCTAAATTTTCTAGTATAAGAAGCAGTCTTTCCCAAACCCGTGTCACAAACTCTAACCTGAATAATCAAATTAGCAGGATATCGTCGAAGAGTGAGGAAAGGAGGATGTGGATTGAGCAGAAAGAGAAAGAGTTGATTAGATCTAAACTGAATCAATTTATTTGCAACGAGACAATCTTAAGCTTTTAAAACAGCAAAATGTTTTTTGTTTAATTGCTAAAAGACTTTATTTTAATATCACTCAGTTGCATCTCGATTGTGAAATAGGAAAGAAGATACATCGCATTATTTTACCCTTCCTTGAGCTAAAGGAGGATGAAGTCAATGCTGAAGCTTACAATTGTGAAAACGTTGTATCTTCTGATGAAGTCTCTCCAGCATACAAAATTGGTGTTGACAAAATAAGTTCAAAAAATAAAATTGATGTTGAAAATGCATTTGAGCTTAATGAGGATGATGATCTGAGTGAAGTCTCTGTAGAGGATATGGTGTACTGCTTAGAATTTTTCAAAAGCGAACCTGAAACTCACAAAAATCTGATTTCTGAAAATTCCGTTGAGTTCGCTCGCTCGTCAACAGACAAGACCAAAACTCTCAACGCAAAAGCTGTTGTGTATCAAAAGGTACAAACCACTCCAAAGACAACAAACAGCAGAACTGAGTGCTATGGTGGAAGAAGATAATGCAGCTGGATGTGATGAGTTTTTCTGGTCAGCACCAATAGACAACGCTGATGAGACAAAATGCCTATCTCAAAAACCACTTGGAGAGTGAAGGGTAGGTACGTGCTGGAACCACTTAATGAGCCTACAAGATAAGATGTGCCAAGCACAAGTGGCACCAAAACATATTTGGGTGAACTAGTGCAAACTACCAGTGAAACATCTTCGTCAAAGAGCAAAAGCAATTCTCGTGTTCCAAAGAAAAAGGCCAACATCCACAAAAATCCAAAACAGGTGGTAGAACGAAAACACCAACAAAATCTGAGATACAAGAAAAATCTCTCAGAAAGAAAACAGTTTTAGAGATCACAAAATCCTCATTATGTAAGGTACTAAAGGACGCATAAGTCTCGAGAAGAATCAAGAAGATACCGAATGGATATTTTCGGTCCCTCGAATGAAAGGAACCGAAAGGGTAGTTTCGGTCCACAACAAACAAGGAACCGAAAGGATTGTTTTGTTCCACAGCAAGATAGCAACCGAAAGGAGAGCTTCGATCCTCAAAACTTGAGCAACCGAAAGAGCGGTTTCGGTCCTCAACACAATATCAACCGAAACAATGGGTTCGATGCAAAGTTCAATCAGATGAACAAAAAGGAAGAGTGTTTCCGTTCTCAACCAAGGAAGAGTAATAATCAACGATCCAAAATCTTCTGTAAACCCTATTCTTCTCATTCTAATTCTTATCCTTTGAATAATTTAAAAGGAAAAGGAAAGCTCTTTCCAGAAGACAACAGACGCCCAAATGAGAACCAAAAGAGTGTAGACGTCAGAAACTCAAAACCTACGTCAAACAAAATTAAAGTTTTCAGAATAAAAAGAAAAGATGAAACTACTTTAATTAAAAGAACTTATTTGGTTGATGTTTCTCTTACTATTCCATGTCCTGTAAAAGGCTCACAATGACCCAAGAAACTTTGGGTTCCTAAATCTGCTTAATGTTTTGCAGGTTATACGTGACGAGCAGTTTGACGAAGAATGGTATATTGACAGTTGGTGCTCACGTCACATGATAGGACGAAAGGAAGAATTGCGGGAGTCTCGGTCTCTCAAGGATGGTGGTATTGTGAATTACGGCAACAACTCGTTTGGGACTATCAAAGGCTATGGAATGATTACGAATGGTGATTTCTCAATAAGAAAGGTCGCATACGTTGAAGGATTGCAGCACAACCTTATCACTGTATCACAACTGGTGGTTGGGACTGGATTGAAAGTCTCGTTTGATGATGAAGGCTCAGATATTGTTGAGAAGAAGTCCAATATCATTCTGTTGAAATCGAAGCGAAAGGGGGAAATGTACCCTTTAAACCTCAATCCAATTCGAGGGAAACCAACAGTCTGTTTGCTAATGAAGGCTCACTCAGACGAAAGCTGGTTATGGCATCGAAGACTCTCTCATCTTAACTTCAAGGATATCAACAAGCTAGTTTTGGGAGATCATGTTTGAGGTCTTCCATTTCTCAAATTCAACAGAGAACATCTATGCGCAGCCTGTGAAATGGAAAGCAGAGTAGACAAAGCCATCCCTCTATTATTGATACAAAGCTGATAGAACCATTGGAGTTGTTGCACATTGATATGTGTGGCCCCTCCTCTATTGAAAGCACTGTTGGGAACAAGTATATTCCTGTTATAGTGGACGACTTCTCTCGGTTCACATGGGTGTTTTTCGTGAAGAAAAAATCAGAAGCTACTCCTAAGCTCAAGCTCTTCATAAAGCAAGTTGAGGTTCAACTAAGGAAAGTCGTTCGTAACGTAAGAAGTGACAATGGCTTGGAATTCAAGAACAAGGATTTCGAAGATTTTCTTGTTGAAAAGGGAACGACTCATAATTTCTCGGCTCCATATACTCCACAACAGAATGGAATCGTTGAAAGGCAAAACCGATCTTTGTGTGAAGCAGCTCGAACGATGTTATGCTTTGCTTCCTTGGCTTTATATTTATGGGCTGACGCTATTGCTGTTGCTTGTTATACTCAGAACATATCATATCTAAAGAA
Source organism: Lactuca serriola (assembly GCF_051521515.1). NCBI lineage: Eukaryota > Viridiplantae > Streptophyta > Magnoliopsida > Asterales > Asteraceae > Lactuca > Lactuca serriola. Next base: position 208,998,407 of record NC_136410.1, on the reverse strand, counting down.
GCGATTCTTTATCACTCCTTACAAGATCTTGAACAATCACAAATCGAATGTGAAATTCTTTCATGTGTTCGGTTCAAGATGCTTCGTCATCAACTCAAAAGAGAATCGAAACAAGTTTGATGCTAAGGCTGGTGAAGGAATATTCTTAGGTTACTCCCTGCACTCTAAGGAATATAGAGTTCTAAACAAGCGCTCTAAGAAGATTGAAGAAATATACTATGTCACTTTTGACGATAACTATGTTAAGAAGATGAAGACAACCGAAGGTGCAATGCAGGAAATCTTTCTAAAGACCAGTCAAGTTACAACTTCTATCTCAAATCTTTTCGACCAATATATGCTTCTTTTTGATGAACCTGAAAAGGCTATCGATTCTGAATCCAAGGCGAAAGATAACAAAGTTGACAGTCTAAAGCAATTCATTGACGATGTTGCACAAAAGATGGCTGGCGATCAACCGAAAGCAACCGAAACACCAGTCTCAAGCGAACCTTCTGGTGGTCGTCCCTCTGTCCAAGGGTAGGGTTCGTCTCTACCAAAAGATCAAGGTCCTTCATTCCAAGGGGAGAATTCAACATCACAATCATCATGCTCTACTGAAAGTCCAAACGAAGGGGAACACTCTGATCCAGATGTTGAACTCCTATCATCATTCGAGGGGGAGAGTACACATGTCAATGATGATGATACTCTATCTGAATTGGAAGAAGAGATCAATGCAGAATTGGATCCCTCTTGTGATCCAAACTACCGACCACTTGTTAAGTGGACCAAAGACCATCCTCAAAGTCAACTTATTGGGGAATCTTCAGAAAAGGTGTTAACTCGATAACAGATCAAAGCAAAACAAGCTGCACTCCTCTCTCATGTACAGTTTTGCATGTTCAACTCCTTTGTATCCAAATTGGAACCGAAGACTATGAATTCAACTCTTGATCATTCTGATTGGGTTCAAGCCATGCAAGATGAGTTGAATAAGTTTGAAAGAAATAAGGTTTGGTGCCTTATTCCAACACCAAAGGATGCTTCGGTTGTCAGTCTCAAATGGGTATTCAGAAATAAGATGGATAAGGAGGGGAATGTGATTCGTAACAAGGCTCGGTTGGTTGTAAAAGTCTACTGTCAAGAAGAAGGTATCGATTATGAAGAGACCTTCACCCCTGTTGCAAGATTAGAGTTCGTTCGTATCTTTCTTGCTTATGCTGCACACAAAAACTTTGAAGTCTATCAGATGGACGTAAAGTGTGCCTTTCTCTACGGAGAACTTGAAGAAACTGTGTACGTTGAGCAACCGCCAGGCTTCTTGAACGAGAAGTACCCAGATCACTGTTACGTACTTGACAAAGCGGTATATGGCCGAAAGTAGGCTCCCAGAGCATGGTATGAAACTCTCACTCGATTCATAAAAATTTCTAAATTTAAACAAGGTTCAGTTGACCCAACCTTCATTCATAAGAGAGAGGGTAACCATCTTATAATAGTCCAAATTTACGTTAATGAAATCATCTTCGGGACCACGAATCCCAGCTTAACAGCTGAATTCAGGAAGTTGATGGAAACTAAATTTGAGATGAGCTCAATGGGTCCAATTAACTTTTTCCTTGGCTTAAACATTAGACAGTGACCCGAAGGCATTTTTATCAATCAGGAGGCATACACCAAGACACTACTTGCTAAGTCTAGCATGATGGGAGACTCTAAAGTTAAAGTTCCAATGGCTTTTAGGACAAAGCTTACACCTTCGTTGGAGAAGCCGGCCGCTGACATGACGCTTTATCGCCAAATGATTGGGTCACTAACGTATCTCATAGCCAGCAGACCTGACATCATGTTCTCAGTCTGTTATTGTGCTAGTTTCCAGGCTAACCCTCACAAAGCTCACATGCTAGCCGTGACAAATATTTTTCTTTAATTGAAGCGAACCTCCTCTGCCGGTCTATGGTATCCAGCAAACTCAGGATTCTTTATCCAAGCCGTCTTAGATGCTGACTTAGGTGGTTGTGGAATGGATCGCAATAGCACCACTGGAGGATGCCAATTTCTCGACGGTAAATTGGTTAGTTGACATTCAAAGAAACAAACCTGTGTTTCTCTCTCCACTGCAGAAGCTGAATACATCGCTGCTGCATCATGCGCATCTCAAGTTGTATGGATACAAAGTCAGCTTCGAGATTACAGGCTGAACATGAAGAAAATCTCACTATATTGTGACTATGAAAGTGCAATTAGGATTTGTCACAACCCAGTGCAACACTCAAAGACTAAACACATAGCACTGAGGTATCACTTCATAAAAGATCACATGGAAGATGGCAATGTGGAAATTCACTTCGTAAGGACAATTGATCAACTGGCAGATATATTCACTAAGGCTTTACCTGAAGCAAGTTTCAACAAAATTTTGCAAGGCCTAGGAATGATGGAAGCAGAATCTATACCAAAATCGCCTTCGCTTCAATAAAGGTAAGAAGAGAAATAGAGAGAACCGAAATGAACCGAACGTTCGGTCTATTTCGGGTTCGGCTCGACCAAGAACCAAAATGAACCGAGCATTCGGTCTATTTCGGGTTTGGTCCTTCTGAATTCGTTTGCTTCTTTTTCATATCAAGGCATTTTGATTGTATTTTTTTTGTACACTATTTTAAATACTTTCTTTTATGTTTTCTTTATTTCTTTTATTTTCATAAAATCCAAAAATATTTCTCTGTTTCACTTTTTTTATATATAACCCAAAAATATTTTTCTTTTTCACTTAATTAAAATTTTTCACAAAATACAAAAATATTTTTTTCTTTTATTTTTAATCTAATGCTCTCTTTTGTATAAGTGTTACTCTCGATGATGAAGCTCTAGAAGGTATAATATGTTTTCTATAAACTTCCTATGTGTCCCTAGATGTATACTGTTGCATGTTGACTAAAGCCTCTATAGATTTTGAGTGAAGCCTTAATAACATGATACATACAAATCATGTTTTCCCAAACTAGGCTGTTACATTCACTCTAATCATGAGCTACCTTACTCTTCTCATATTGAGTTTAGAGTTTTCTGCTTGGTCCTTCTTTTATAGCAAAGGTACATTCGCTTATTATACCGCCTATATCATTTTTCTTCCTTACACTTCATCTCACCAAAGTAACCCTTGAGACTCTCAGCATTTACCACTGAGGTTTATGGTTATACAAAAATCTTTGTTAATGATCTTAGTTTCGTGTCACTACGTACTAAGTGAAACCCACAATTCAACACCTTTAATGAATTGACGGTACAAAATCACTATGTTACAATTCTTATATGAAATCTCTTTTTATTTTGAGTGATTCTTCTGAAAATTTCTATTACCAAGATTTTTTTCTTCCCCAAGGATCCAGTTAATTTTTTTTTTGAGATTTCTCCTTTGTCCACAAGTTAATACATATCTTCCCTACCTACTTGTTCAACAGATCACATTGATCTCATAAGTACTTCGTTCAGTCTCGGTCTTATATCAAGTATCGATCTCATGAATTGAAGCGAAAGCCACCCTTTATAGCCATAATTAAAAAGATGCCTTTCAATACTTCTTAACAAGTACGTGATCGTTATTTAATGGGAATCCACACAAGCACTTTAAAGTCTCTCTTGACTTTGCAGGAAGAGATTCATGCCCAGAATTAGTTGCTTTATTTCTCAACAAAACATCACTTAAACCCTCAAAAAGTTTTTTTTATTTCTTTATCTTTCACACTCTATGCACGAAAATCTTTGATTTTCCAAATTCTGGTTCTATTAATGATGGCTTATTTGTTACAGCTTCGTTTCTACAAGTACTCCAATGCCCGATAAAGTTAAAAGGAGATGACGGTTCATGTAAAATATGTGGGTGACGTTTGGGATAAAGTTAAGGATGAGTCAGCCGTTATCCAATCGTTTGACGATTTGAAAAAAGCATTTTTATGGAATGGCGTGTAAAAAGGAAACGACCTTTCTCTTTCCTTCGTCATCATCGGGTATGACAATTGTTCCTCCGTCACATCAGGCATGGTTTTCAAACCAATCCAAGATATTAGCCGGATTTTTCTCTCTCCTACTTTTACGTATAAAAGGATTTGGCACGCTCCACTTTACTCTTTTATCACTTACAAATTCTCTCAAAGGAAAAGAGCGATTTCTCTCACTGTTCACCTTCTTCCTCTCAAAGCTTCAACAATGGTAGACTCCTCTTCTGTTCACGATACCTCTATTCACTCCAACCACCTCACCATCAAACCTCAACAAAAGCTAATCATTGATATTACTCCCTTCATCTATGAACCCTACATGTTGTATGTCGTCGAATGTATCAAGTACTTGCCTCTTGTCGACGCTCTGTCAAAGGTCGAAGTTGTTCCTGTTGGGTTTTGAGCATTCTAACACTCCTAAGTGTACATGCAACCCTAAATACCTTGGATCTATGTTTTCTCTATTATACATGCAAATAAGAATATCCAAGGTATTATCCTAATCTAGCATACAAAACAATAACTATAGCAAGATAGAATACATACCTCTTTGGTGTAGAAAGTCTTCATAAAGCTTGAGTGCCTAGTGCCCCAAGTGTGACACCTCAAATGGAATCACAATCATCAAAACACTTGGAATGACTTGAGAGAATTCTACACTCATCAAAATCGGCTAGCCCTTTCACTTCACACACTAGTGTGATTCTAGTCACTGATTTTGCCAAGAATAATATCTTTATATAGTGTTACAATTAGGGCAAACCCTAATTGTCATGACTTTCCATTTCCTTGGATCCATGGGTTCAAATACACCATGGAGCATCCATGAACCATCCTATGGGTTTTAGCCCAACTTGATTATCCATGGATCATTAGCCCACTATACAAGTATGGATGATTTACACAATCAACCCATATATTTAATTAGTCTTCTTTTGATCACTTAATTAATCCTAGATTAATTCTTGATCAATACTAATTAAATAATCTTATTATTCTTATTATTAATATACTAGAACTTATAATATATTAATAACCATAAGTGTCTTATTTCTCTCATCCAAGTGCATGATGGTATGCAACCCAAATGGACCATGCCGGGTCGGGTCAAGTCTTACCAAATATAGTTATGGACTTAGACATTAATCCAACAGTCTCCCACTTGGATAAGTCTAAAACTATTATTGCGTATGACTTGAGGAACCAACTGGCAATCGTAGCTCTCAAAAGCTTCCGTCGAACTCTGACCTTGTCGATGAACTCTGACCTTTGTCAGTGACTTGTCCATTAGATAAGGGATCATATATTCCTCCATTCTAGATATCATATGGACTGAGACATGGATTATAATCATTCTCTCTGTCCATTTGTTGTTTCCCGATTTCCGATTTATGACGACTGACTAATTGAACAAATCAAATCAGTCCTAGCCCGGCCGAGCACTTCCATTTGTCATCATCAAATCATCGAGGGGCCCACAGATATCGCTTTTATCCCGAAGGTAAAAGGAATGGATAAACTTCGACTCATATGGCTTGTTCTACTACTTGTTGAATCATACACAAAGGCACGTTTTATAGCACAGAGTTACCAAATGCGGTTTCGTGCAATCAATGTACTATCAACTCATAGTAACAACTCATATCTCTAGGTTTGAAGAATATAAGATATTATCGTCTCATGATCACTCATGATAAAATCCATGAAGTGATTCCAATGAGCGCGGGTTGAATCCAATACTCAGAACTTATGAGCACTCATGATTGCTGTAGCCTTGTCCAACACCTTAGACCTCTACAACCCATCATGACAGTCTTAATTCATATCTACTTCCAACATATGACCGACTGTGGATAGTTTGAATAACTTAGTCATTCCAGAAGAATAACCTAGTTTATTCGGGAAGTCAAAACATGCAAAGTGAAACACAACAATAATTGAATCCAATATGGTCTCAGAACTTATGAATATAAATAAAACACCTTTTATTTATCACCATATGATTACACATTATTCATTGTATACTGTTTTAGCTATCAACTTTAATCTTGAATTTAAAACAATAGTTGTCCCATGCTCCAAGCATGTACACTATGTTTTTCTCAAACACTAGTCATTCCATACACCAAGTATGCATACTATGTTTGTCTATGATCTTTACTTTGTGAACTAGATCAATTGAACATAACTTCAATGATTCTTTTTTCACACTCCCAAATCCTTACTGCAAATGCAAGAATTCCAAATTCATGCCATTTACTGAAATCTGGTAGATTCTAAACTTATATGCATTGATCCTCTCGTAATGATTATGCACAAAGTCATAAAGACTTGACAACAAACATTACAGAGCATTCCAAAGGAGATCAACTTCTTGGAAACATCCTTCTTGCATTAAGTTTCCTTAATCTTACACAGATTGAAAATTCTAACTTTGAAACATTTCCAGATTCCATTTTGACTATCACTTCTGAACAAGAGTTGCCTCCTTACAGATTATGTCAATATGGTCCTTCCAGAATTATCACTATACTTCCAACTGTCCTTGAGCAACCAATCTTTGGTAAACCTTAGATTGTCCTCGACAATTGTTTAATCCTTTTAGTCATATCCAGTTCTAAACCTTTTCCCTTCTTAATGCCCCAGGCATTTTGAAAATTTTAGAACGGATGATTATAGCATATGTAATCGATCCTATATCCGAAGCATATGGGACACGATTCATGATGTCTCACATAAAGACTAAACTAGTCTTTTGCTATAACATTTCTATTTCAATTTGCCAAGTTCTCATAATTCAGATTATGAAAAGGGATGCCGTAATCATAATCGAATTTTAGAACGCAAATAATGGACCCATATACAGATTTTCCTTATGTTGAGCCATTCCAACATGAAATTCATATATATTTCCTTGACTAAATGATTAAAACCTCACGATCTAAGCTTATAGATTTGAGATGAAGTATAATTTCCTCTCCCTTAATTATAGCAAATCAACTTTTCCCAATTGAGACCTTTTGTTTTCTATAATTAACATTGCTAACTTGCAATACTTATCATAATTATCATGCTCCCACTAACATGATGATTATTAGCATAACACTTATGCTCCCACTAGCTTTGACATGTACTCAGAAATCAACTAACTTCCTTACCAAAGTTCATATTTCTGATACTAGATTGTTTTGATAAAACTTTATCAAAATCATACACCTTCCCTTAGATAGCACACTTGTGTGTCTAAACAATTACGAAGAGGGATGCCGTAATCATAATAGTTAGACCTTTTTGCCACTTCTCACAAGTCCAGGTTAGTGTGCCGGTTAACCACACGCGCTCCACTAACGACTTTGAGAATGCAAATATCACAATTGCTATCTAGATAAAATCTACTTAGTGAAAGTGTTTCCTCACCATCATTTTCATGAATCGGAGAGAAACCTTATGACACTTAGATTTACTGGTGGATGTGTTCTTATCCATGTGAATTGTCAAAATCATAGTCACAAGACAAGGATAATGACAAATCCAAACTCATATGGACCGAACTCAATCTTAATTTCTTGCCACCTGGCAGCTCAAGGGCCTACCATTGCTTCCAAGTTGTTATGCAACACATTGAGAACTCTAAGAACTCATATGCAAAGTCAACTTTAACTGGAATGGGCACAAAATAAGTCAACACGATAGGTTATAAACCTCAAGTCGTGTGCTAGTGAAGAACTTCAGGTTTTATTCTTGATTAGTTCTTGAGACTTTCAAGACCTTTAAGACTCCCACTGTCCTCTTGACCTATAAGACTCCCTTGTCAAATATCCAAGAGATAGTGTGGATTCTAATCAAGACAAGCACTTCACACAATTGGCGTTAGTTGGTCTTTGTTTTATCCAAAACATCACAACTAACCAATTTCAAATGTACAAGAGTAGAAAACTTTTACTCTTACACTTGACAAGTGTTTTAAACCTTCTTTTGAGACATGTCACTCAAGTTACAATCTTGGAGTATGACTCTAAGACTTGTATTGGAACGAAGTATGACTCATCTTCTTGATTTAACCATTTCAACAATTCAAGATCCCTCTTCTTAGTCATAAGAATGCACTAAGATTTCCTTAGAGAACTAATTGTGCTATGGTTTCTTAATCATTAAGATGATCACAAAAGCTGATACTAAAGTACTCTCCCATCTTTTCAGATTTGAGAAACTTTTATCCTTCTGCCTAATTTGATTCTTCTTATTCGCTCTGCCATACATTGAAACTTTTTCCAATGTCTTAGAGTTACACTTAAGCTTGTAAGTATAATCATATTTACTGAACTTAAGTAAATCATGACGAATAGTCTTATCAAACTTTTGTGGTGGACTAAATCAGTGCACAAGACTATGTACTCGATCCCTTAGTCCATTACTTGACTCACACATCCATGTGAATAAGTAATTAGTCTTAATTTTCCAATGCTTGAAAGTTCTCATTCATCATGCTATACAACTTGCATGATTCCAAGTTCCGGTCCACTTGAAACTTGGGTGATGAGAATCTTTCCTTATTTGGTAAATTTAGACATTACCACAAATGAAAGAATCAATTTCATATTTCCACTCTTGCTTTTAATGGAATCATATAAGCAACAATTTTTCCTCAAATGTCATTGTAAGGATATTTTAAAATAAATAAAATCAAAAATTTTCTTTTATTTTAAAACTTTGCGAAAAAAAAACTTATCCTTACAATCCATATGAAAACTTGTTGTTATCTATTCCTAAGCAATATCTCATAACTCCCGAGAAGTAGCTCAAGAATCCGATCTTCAAACTATGCGATAGAAATCCATCTACGCCATCAGATTCAGCATATTCTTTCTTTAAGTTTCTTCACTTTTCTTTCATTCTTAAAACATCACCATGTGACCCAGTCACATCATGTATCAAGAATCTCAGAATAGAAACTTAACAGAGTTAGATAGTGGAATTTACCTGAAGTAGAGTCAAACTTATTGACTTTAACATCCTTAGGTAAATTTTGGCAGCTTCGCAACCAATGCCCCTTTCTTTGGCAATACAAACATATGGACCCTTTGATAATGGTACACGAGACTATCACAGACTTAGCTTTTCTCTTTACCATTTGGTCAACCGAGTTGACTATGGCCGATCCCTTTCCATTGGGAAGAGAATGCTTTACTGGATATCCAATGTCATCATTGTCAATGTCCATAAAGTTTTAGGAAGTTGATCTTAGCAAATAGATAAGATCGTTAAGGGTCTTGTCATAGTCTGTTTCATAGGTGTCCCAAAGGAACTCACTATGTGACTTAGAAAGTGATTGAACCACCAACTTTCTCAAGACTTTGACACCCAACTCTCCCGGCTTGTCAATATGTGACTACATCTCCAAGATGTGATCACACCTAGACCTTGCCTTGCCAATAGGGCTTGAGTGACCTTAAACTTTTCAAGAACTTGTGGGTTTAGGAGAATAATTTGAAGAGGTGAAGAAGTATGATATCCATGGGACATCATCCTCATTAGGAAAGCTTGTTTCAAGAGATTTGGGAAGATCATAAATGTCTAAACCAGACATCTTTTGGGAGATATTCAAGATAGTTGATCTTAAGTCCTTAATATGACACCCAATATGAAATATTAAGGCTAGGACCCAACAAACTATTTTATAACTTAGAAGAGGTATGCCGTAATCCAAGCTATAAAATATTTGAAGGTAGGTGAATGACGATTCACCAATTTCCACCAAGATAAACGAAATGTATTATTAGGTTTTAATTGGTTTTGAAACTCCTAGATCTTTGAGATTCATTGAACTGTTCAATGGCATGTTTCAATCTCGAGTGTGCCCTTCAGGTTTTGTGACTGGGATGCCGAGGATCCCAAAACAAGGTGTGAAGTAACCATGCAAATCACTTGGTACCCTTAATAAATTACCCCTCAATCGATGTGCCGGTTAACCACACACGCTCCATCGATACTATGATAAATATTAAGTCACCCTTTACCTACCTGGTTAAGTCCAAGTTAGTGTGCCGGTTAACCACACACGCTCCACTAACGACTTAAACAAAGTGCAAAGTGTAATTTCACGGATTAGCACCTTATTCACATTTTTCCTAAGTAACTAAGATTGGGTATTATTAAGAGTTTAGTTACTTAGTATTATCATTAATACTTTTAATGAAGGGAGAATTCTAGTCCTGTCAAACCCGTTCGGCTAACGACCCTCCACCAGTCAAGCAAGCGGTGGGTGAGAGTGGACACCCATTAAGTTGCCATTTTATAGGCAACAACCTTATACCCACCTTATAGACCGGCTTCGTGAATGAGGCGTACTAGCGGTAATACTGACTTTACTCTTATACATATATATATTATTAACTTATAATATTATAAAGTATAAGGGTTGAATTTTAACTTTTAAAATTCTAAGGGCTAACTTGGAATTAAAGTATTCATACTTGAAAACTTTTTCAAATTCCAAAACATGAGGGCAAGTTTTGAAACTATTCAAAACTAATTAATTCCATAACTTATGTGTTTAAAGTAGTTTTAATCCAAAAACTCTTCAAGTTCCATAACTTGAGGACAAGTTATGGAAGACTTTAAACTAATAAAAGAAGTAACTTTTTCCTTTATTTTATAACTTATGGATTTAATTATGGTTACATATTTTTCTTTAATGAAGTGACTCTTGAACTTCCATAACTTGAGGACAAGTTATGGAGTCATAAAAATTATTCAATGACACAAGACTCTTCATTTTGTAACCATTGCCAACTCTTATGAATTTTATGAGTCTTTAATGTGACTCTTCATGTAACTTGAGGACAAGTTACACAAACACATTTTATACTCAACTCTTAGATTAAAATGGATTGAAAACAACTATTTCACTCAACATTTCTATTAATCTAAGCAACTCATAAGAACAAGATAATTCAAATCAAACTTTTTCATGTAATTAGTCTAAACCTTAAACTAATACAAAACATGAATCTATTGACAATTATCTTTGAAAATGGATTAGCATGAACATTACCACATCAAAAACAAGTTTATAAGTTCAAAAACAACTTAGGGTAATGTTCCTAGTCCATTTCTAGCCAAAAAACTCGAAAATATGCTGTCTGGGGGTCCAACTCGTCGAGTGCATGAACCAACTCGGCGAGTTGGATCGAATTCATCACTTTTTAGGCATGGACTCGCCGAGTCTCCTGATGGACTCGCCGAGTCTGATGGCCAGACAGCACCAGATTCGTTTTTTCAGCTTCTATTGCAGGTATAACAAGAAAACAAGCCTAGTCTCTAATACCACTGTTGGGTTTTGAGCATTCTAACACTCCTAAGTGTACATGCAACCCTAAATACCTTGGATCTATGTTTTCTCTATTATACATGCAAATAAGAATATCCAAGGTATTATCCTAATCTAGCATACAAAACAATAACTATAGCAAGATAGAATACATACCTCTTTGGTGTAGAAAGCCTTCATGAAGCTTGAGTGCCTAGTGCCCCAAGTGTGACACCTCAAATGGAATCACAATCATCAAAACACTTGGAATGACTTGAGAGAATTCTACACTCATCAAAATCGGCTAGCCCTTTCACTTCACACACTAGTGTGATTCTAGTCACCGATTTTGCCAAGAATAATATCTTTATATAGTGTTACAATTAGGGCAAACCCTAATTGTCATGACTTTCCATTTCCTTGGATCCATGGGTTCAAATACACCATGGAGCATCCATGAACCATCCTATGGGTTTTAGCCCAACTTGATTATCCATGGAGCATTAGCCCACTATACAAGTATGGATGATTTACACAATCAACCCATATATTTAATTAGTCTTCTTTTGATCACTTAATTAATCCTAGATTAATTCTTGATCAATACTAATTAAATAATCTTATTATTCTTATTATTAATATACTAGAACTTATAATATATTAATAACCATAAGTGACTTAGACATTAATCCAACAGTTCCCATCTCCTGGCTCTCACTCATCTATTCAACTTCTTACTATGACAAGGTTGCTGAGAGGATTCACATTGAAATCCACAATGAAAAGACATCTATCTCCAAGAATCGCTTTTGTGCCCTACTTGGTCTTGCTCATGAACCTACTCTGGTAAACCCTGATTCGATCACTACTGGTCAACTGTTCTCTATGTTCTACCAAATGGGGTACACTGAAATCCTAGCCACCATTACCAAGTTCAAGAAGTCTTGCCTTCCTCCTCAATGGAATGGCCTCTTCACTCTCCTGTTCAAAGGACTCTTTGAGCGAAGCAACGACTCAGATGGAGCAAGCAAGTCGTTTATGACGGTGCTTTATGGGCTATATCACGGGATTAATTTGGACTATGGGACCATCATCTGCCAACAACTGGTTCAAAGCTTGTATTCTTCATCAAGACATTCAGAGATCTCATGTGGAAGGTACTGGTCCATCATTACAAAATGGGCAATGGATTGCCTCCACATTCCAATCATGGCGAACTCTCTTCTCTCCTCGATCCAACCAAGTATTCCTTCATTGGATCTATCCCTAAAGCCATGCTTGCCTGTGTGTCTGCCGCAAGCAATGTTCTTCAAGAATACAAGAAGCATCCTTCTTCGAGTCCAAGGGAACTCACACGAGCCATGGTTCACTCCATTGAAGAGGCTGACAAGCTAGCCAAGAGGGGAAAGAAAACAAAGACACAAAAAGAGGCGAAATTCACCAAACCATTCGAGGGTCAAACACCCAAGAAGCGAAAGTCAGACAAGGCTGCTCCTTCATAGCCTAAGCAGAATAAGCCCGCTCAGAGACTCATACTTCAATCCTCAAGTGATTCAGACTCAGAGTATGTTCCTCCTAAACACAAATCTACTTCTCCTTCAGAATCAAAAAGTGAAAGTTCTGATGAGGAGGCTTCGGGTCGTGGTGATACCCTGCCTCGCTCGCCTACCCCAGAAATACATGTTCGCTCCCAACCCCCGTCTCCTCCACCTGTTTCTGTACCAATCTCAATCCCTCCAATTTTTCCCATCACTACCTCTAAACCATCAACCACTATTCCTATCCATGATCCAATCTTCACAGAAACTACCACAACCACAACTACTATGGGGACTCATTCTTTAGCACCCACACCTCCTTTCACAACTGAAACACTAGTTACAACCGAACCTCCTATCACTACAAAACCCTTATCACCTACCTAATCCACTGACACCACCCCAGTTCTTGGAGGTGAGGACTTGGAGTTTGACTCCACTTACTTCAGTCCCTACCGTGTCCAGAGTGACGACGATGAAGATGCTCCTGTCACCAAACGCCATCTCAAGGCTGTTAATGACAATCTTGATCAGCTGCTTTCCTCCTTTTCCACCGGTGCCTATTCAGACGCTACTCTCAAAGCTTTACTCTCCTAGGTTGTCCAAGAACATAATGCCTCTCCCACTACTGCAGCTAAGGCTATTGACGCCTCTACTTCCCAATGCCAGAAGTCCTCCCTTGCTGGTGAGGCCTCCACGATGGAATGCAAAGATGCGACCGCAAAAGTCGATAAAATAATTTCTGAGGCTCGTCTCCTTTTGGATTCTTTACAAGCAGCTGCTTTGAAGAACTCTCAGACCGTGAACGCTTCGGTTGATAATCTTCAGCGTTCTCTTCAAGCTGAGAGATCTAATCTTGAAGCTGCTCGTCAAGCAATTGAAACTGCCAATGCCACTTTACATGATAATGTCAATGACCGTTTGACTCAACTTGAGGTAGAGTTGGTTGTGGAAAATCGTATCATGGATGAGCTGGGAAAATGAACCTCTCAGCTAAAGCTGCAAAACCTCAAGCTTCGCACTGCAACAATCGATCTCAATGACTTAAAGTCTGAAAGGGAGGTAATTCAAAGCTCTGTTCGTGATGTTCATTTTATTTTACTTCATCTTCTTGATGCCCATGATCCCATCATGACCATTACCATCCGAAGGCATTTGGCTGAAAAACTACGACCTGGGTTGGACATCCTTAGTCGCATTGAGGGTGTTTCGGTGACTGAGGTCCAGCCGAAACAAGGGGGAGATAAGGCAAAGGCAAAAACTCAACCTCCTCCTGAACCTAAGTCATCCATTGAAACGAAGGTTAGTGAAGCTTCGGTCAGAAAAAGAGACAAGAAGAAAAAGAAGATTGGTGAAGATGACACTGATGATGAAGAAGATGTTTTTGAAGAAAATCCCGCTAAGCCTTTTCAGAAAACAAAATCTTCTGATAAAGAGCTTGAAGAAAATTTCAAGAAACAAACGGCTGAGCTAGCTAAGAAGATAAAAGAAAAGGAGCTCTTGGAGAAGAAGAAGTCCATTTTTCCATAATGGACTATTGACTTGCTTCAAAGAAGCGCTATAGACGAACCAAGCACTCATTGGCTCGAGCCTGTTATGTCGTTCGGGCTTGAAAACTCAAAGGATGATTAGTTTGATATGCCAATCACACGAAAGGCATTCATATTTCATTGCTTCAACTCAACTATTGCCATCCCGTCTCCAGACCCGAAGCTAGATCGGGATCTGTTAGAGTTCTATTTGGAGTCTGCTCAACCCCAGTAATTGACCTGGAGTTCACAGAAGATCAGAACTGTCAAGGTTCTGAAGCCCTATTCAACAGGGAAGTTCGTTAACGTAAAATTTAAAGTGACTCCAGGCTATGAAGGCTTGGTTCACAATTTCTCTCTTGCTGATCTACCGAACCTCAAGCCCCACGACTGGATACTCCTCAAAAACATCTTACTATTAAATCCTCAAGAGTATCAGTCGATCATTGACCATATCAAGCGAATGCTTGTCTACTACATTCACGAAGTAGCAAAGATGGATCAAGAAATCGCCTCATCAATTCACAAGCGAACCACAATCAAACCAATGGGAAGAGATGGCGATGTTAACTCGATGGTCAAAGGCAAAATTGACACAAAGAACCACATTGTGATATTTATCAGGGGCGAAGGGCAAAAATGCCTGTTTGCTCTTGTTGATAAGCACCTGTTCTCAACCTCTTGCTTAGAGCACATTTTGGAGATCATTCAGAGGTGTAATCAAAACTTAGTGGCCGACAAGAATATGTTTACTGATATGTTGAGATGGTACATTCAATTTCGGCAGACTCTTCTTGCAATCATCCCCCGGCTGTTCAAGGTGGTGAAGACTGTGAAGCCTACTCAAAGGAAATGATCTCTTGCCTCATTTGACGCAAATGGGGAGATTTTTGGGCTTATAGTGTTGCGTCATGGGCTCGGTCCTTAGCCCAGTTTTGTTTGTCGGTTTGGGCCTGTCCAACGGTGGATGTTTTTCTTCAAGGGTTTTGATATTTAAGGTGCATGCATGCATCCTTTGTTAATAATACTTTCATTGTTTTTCTAATTAAAGTTTTGTAAACCCTAGCTCACCTCTACAATGGAAGTTCTTCATCGAGCTCTGCTGAGGCGTGACTATATTTTAATCATAAGCATTACGTTGATTTCATACTGTGTTCATAATTATATTGTGTTTGAATTTTTTGTTCATCAGCTTTTACCTGTGAAAAATCTAAACGATCTCAGATTTATTCTCATCACCTATTAATCCCTTAACACCAGTCGATTGTCGAGCTACTGTCGAGCATTTTTACAACATTGAAAGTCATATATATATATATATATATATATATATATATATATATATATGTGTGTGTGTGTGTGTGTTTGTGTGTGTGTGCATGTGTGTGTGTGTGGAAATATCAGTAGACAGATCTATATCTATTAAAATTGTCAGTGAAAGTCATGGACTATCTTTACCATGGCTTGTGGCAGATTTTAATGCTCCACAATGAGATACAACAAATCCTTGCCTCTTTCATAATCAAATTTGAATGGTGCCTTTGTTATCATGCCAAGTAATCAATATTTGCGTACATCATCTGACTTGAGATCAAATGATTCCAAGATCCCATCCGATTGGAGCTTGGCGATGCACTTCTTATTTATATGGCCAAGTCAACAATGCTACAAACATGATTTATCTAATTCACTATTAGAAGAACCAACATTAAGTAATAGTTCATGAACTTCACTGTAACGACCGAAAAATTCCAACCAATTTAAAATTTTCAAAAACAACCCGATTTCATTAAATTATTACAAATAGGTTTTCAATACGATTTATTTAGAGTATTCCCAAAATCACATCACAACATAAACATGAGGAGTGGTACGATCACGCCTTCGTCTTGCCACGGTCTCCTGAAGAACCTGAAAAACATTAAACCACAACTGTAAGCCCGAAAGCTTAGTGAGATATCCCCAAAATACCAACCACATATACCATACATGCATATCATGCCATATCATATCCAATCACAGAACAGCCATGCACTTTGGGTCTACTGTGTGACTGGTCCGCCGCACCGGCCAACAGTCCACCTAGACCACCCTCCGAGTCTAGCCATATACATCGAGTCTGCAGTGTGATTGGTCTGCCCGCACCGGGCCTTCAATCCACCTGGTCCACTCTCCGAGTCAAGACATATACGTACGGTCTGCAGTGTGATTGGTCCGCCTGCACCAGGCCTTCAATCCACCTCGTCCACTCTCTA
Organism: Lactuca serriola; assembly: GCF_051521515.1. Classification (NCBI taxonomy): domain Eukaryota; kingdom Viridiplantae; phylum Streptophyta; class Magnoliopsida; order Asterales; family Asteraceae; genus Lactuca; species Lactuca serriola. Next base: position 208,981,796 of record NC_136410.1, on the reverse strand, counting down.
AGTCTACAGTATGACTGTGTCACACCCCGAAAACCAAAGGCAGAAACATTTCCAGGGTTGACTCCACGTTGAGTATCAAATCCAATGTACATAGTAAGTAAAGTGAAACAAACATTACATTACATATTAAAAGTTTTACAATTTGTTTCAAAAGACACAATTTATACAGTTGTGATACATAATTTTAGATATAAACAAAACGAACGAGCCTTGCATGCACACGATCCTGAATTAAGTAAGTCTTCGGGTACCTATACTATCTTTGACCTGAGAACACAAGCAGTTTAAAAATCAGCATGATGCTGGTGAGTTCATAAGTAGTTTTGTTTTGTGAAAATGTTTATGTTTCCTTTCTGTTTCTGAAAATATAACACACACCAGGAAAATCCCATATTTTCTTAAAAGTTGATTGTTGTATCACAAAAGTAAAATATAGTTTGATTATCCACTTCATTTTTCTATTCCTTTTATGTACCAGTGTATTCCTAGGAAAGTCCCATACTTTCCTGAATTGTTAGTTATTGAAAAAGATGTAATGTTATTCAGTTGGTTACCCTTTTCTTGTTATGTATATGTTACCCAGGAATGCCCCATGCTTTCCTGTATGTTGGTTTTTATTGTGAAAGATGTATTCTGCTAAACCTGGTTATGTACAAGTTTCCCAGGAAGGTCCCATACCTTCCTGAATGTTAGTTACCTTATGTAAAGATGTAAAAGATGTGAAAGATGTAAACTGAATCCTGGTTATCTGAAAAATGTAGTAAGTGGTTCATTATTACTATAAGTAAATCTCGGTTATCCTAGTTGCGAGTTCCATAACTATACTAAAGACTGAACCTGTGGCAATAAGTAGTCCACAATCCTGATGACTTTCGTCACCCTTGAACCATTTCGGTTCGGCTGTAGCTAGCAGCCAGGTGTGGGGTAGTCAGCCCCGTATAGATCTATACACTCAAGTCACGCTCTCTAAATTTCAGAGATTCTGGTTACGGTTGTAGTCCTCCACTCGCGTATCTCTGTGGAGTGTTCACCGAGGACGTGTCTCCAATCATATGGAATAACAAATTTACTAGTAATAATAGGGCAATCCTCCATTCGCGTATCTCTGTGGAATGTTACCGAGGACAAGACAGTGTACGAATTATATTGTTCATGTGTTATAATGTCATGCTTTTAACTGATAAAGTGTGGAAACCATTTGTGAAATATATAAAACATAATAGTTTATAAAACCCATTTCACAAATAAATGTTTAAGTGATCTGTATATTCTACTAGTTATCAGTTGTGTAATCAATATTAAAAGCATATGAAATGTGAAACACACACACATGAAAATAAGTTTTGAGTACAAGAAAACCCTTGTACTTTGCTTATGTTCCCCCCCCCCTGAAAACAGTGAAGAACAGTGAAAAAGGGTAAGGGTATGAACTCACCGGACTCGGAAATGCGTCGGTTTTGGATACTAGACGTTGGTTCCGGGATTGTTTACTCGCGATGTCCCTATGTAAAATGAAATAATGTCCATATATATATACAATTAGGGATACATTCACTAATTATATGGAACATTACATTCCAACGAGGTTAAACACCTCAAAACGAGCGTTTGGAATGAGCCGGGTGACATCTTCGGACTTGTAATGGCACTAGGGACTTGGGACTTGAGTTTACTCCCCAAGAGTAAACATTTTAAAGAGTTTGCAACCACAAAACACACCCACACATGAGTTTACGACCGTAAACTCATGCTGGTGTGATTTTAAAGGTTTAAGGGCTTAAATGGACATGGGGATTGCTAGAATGGATATCTAAAAATGCCTTGGAACACTTGGAATGAATTAACACCATTTAAAAGGGAGTTTACGGCCATACTTTTGGAGTTTACGGCCGTAAACTCACCCATGGCCAAGAATGATTAGTTTAAGCTACAAAGGACAATCACATGTGATTCTAGAATTTTATACAAGCCATATAAGTGAATTTGATGCATCCTTAAGCAAGTTTTATGAGTTTACGGCCAAGGGTATGTTCCTAGGCCGTAAACTCCTATAAATGACATTTTTGATGTGTTACAAACCCTTAAACTATTTTTAGATGCATCTAGATTTTACTACAAAGCCATTGGTTGAGTTTGAAAGCATTTTGACATGTTTTAAGGCACTAAATCACCATTTAACAGGAGTTTACGGCCCAAGAATATGTCTTGGCCATAAACTCACTTTTATCACCCAAAAATCATGTTTAAAGTGTTCCAAGTCTAGATTAGCAAGTCTTAATGTCATATCTAAGTCCCAACTATGATTTGGAAGGGATTAAGTTCATGAAAACCTCATTTACATGAGTTTACGGCCCAAGCTTATGCCTTGGCCGTAAACTCCTTCAAATGGCTAAAAATCCATGTTTCAAATGATAAAAGTCTTATCCATGAAGTCATTAAGCCATAACTAAAGTCCAAAATTGCTTAGGAGTGAATTTAGTGCTTAAAATCCCATGATATATGGGTTTACGGCCCATGAAGGCTCCATGGCCGTAAACTCATGAATGTGGTCTTAATCCATGCTTTGAACTCTAATTTGAAGGCTAAGAAGGTTACAATACAAGCTAAAGAAAGTACCTTAGAGATTTGAAGCCTTAAATTTGAGATTTGGACCTTAATTCTAGCTTGAGGAGAGAGGTTGTGAGAGTTTAGTGAAAAATTGGCCAAAGGCTTCAAATGAAGTCTTAGAACACTTTATATAGTGTTCGGGAATTGGACACGACGGAATTCTACCCGATACCGACGTTAAGTGAGGCTTTTGGTCATACCCGACCAATTTGTCGTGACTCGATACGGTCGATTCTATAATTATTCCGATTACTAAAGTGGGATGTTTAAATGATTTCTAAATGTAATAAGACACCCATTAAGTCATTTTAGATTGATATAACTAATGACTTAATAAAATGGCGAAATCGGAAACGAATTTGAAAATGACGTTTGGTTGATCGAATTGGATTACAAGTTGAGGTACAAGAAGTGATATGAAATTTCGGGTTGTTACATTATTCCCCCGTTAGAGGGAATTTCGTCCCGAAATTCAAGACAAGAGATAAGAGAAAATACAAATCATGGATCTAGAAAGAGTTGTGGATACTTCTGTTTCATCGAGTCTTCTCGCTCTCAAGTGAACTCCGGTCCCCGCTTGGCATTCCAACGAACCTTCACCAACGGGATGCGAATCTGTTTCGTACGTTTAACTTCTCGATCCATAATTTCGATCGGTTCCTCCACGAAGTCGAGGTTTTCATCGATCTCAATCTCGTCTAATGGAATCACTAGGGTTTCATCAGATAGGCACTTCTTGAGGATTGAAACATGAAAGACGGGATGGATGCTACTAAGTTCGTGAGGTAGATGAAGCTTATAGGCTACCAGACCAACTCTGGCGATGATTTCAAAAGGTCCAATGTACCTGGGATAAGTTTCCCACATTTACCGAAGCGTACAATGCCTTTCCAGGGCGAGACCTTCAACAGAACACGGTCTCCAACCTGGAATTCTAGTGGTTTCCGACGATTATCAGCGTAACTCTTCTGACGATCGCGCGAGGCCTTTAGTCGTTCACGGATTTGGATAATCTTCTCAGTGGTTTTACGGATGATTTCAGGACCGGTAAGTGCACTGTCGGGGACTCGACTCTTGGCTAACTGTGTATCTCCCACTTCGGCCCAACACAGAGGGGATCTGCACTTGCGACCGTATAGGGCTTCGAACGGGGCAGCCCTAATGCTGGTGTGGTAACTGTTGTTGTACGAGAATTCGATCAAATGTAGATGTGCGTCCCACGACTTTCCAAAGTCAATGACACATGCCCTAAGCATGTCCTCCAGGGTTTGGATTGTTCTTTCGCTTTGTCCGTCGGTCTGAGGATGGTATGCTGTGCTCATGTCTAGTTGGGTTCCAAGGGCTTTCTGGAGAGACTGCCAAAATCGAGAAGTAAACCTGCTATCTCGATCAGAGATAATGGATGTAGGTATGCCGTGCAGTCGGACTACCTCATGAATATATATCCGTGCGAGTCTTTCCATCTTGTATGATTCTTTGATTGGAACGAATTGAGCTGACTTTGTCAAACGATCAACAATCACCCAAATGGTATCATACCCATTCGAGCACTTGGGTAGTTTGGTGATGAAATCCATGGTGATCATCTCCCATTTCCATTCAGGTATCTCAGGTTGCTAGAGCAGACCCGAGGGTTTCTGGTGTTCAACTTTTACCTTGGCGCAAGTCAGACACTTGCCCACCAATGAAGCTATCTCAGCCTTCATATTTGGCCACCAATATTGTTTCTTGATATCTAAGTACATCTTGTCAGTGCCCGGGTGAACAGAGTATCTGGTTCTGTGTGCTTCCTCCATGACTAACTCTCTAAAACCTCCGGACTTGGGAATCCAGATCCGATCCATAAAACAATGGACTCCATCACTTCTGATCTCAAGTTTCTTTTCCATTCCTCTCAAAGCTTCAGTTGTCATGTTCTCGGGTTTCAGGGCTTCTAACTGAGCTTCTCTGATTTGCATGGGTAGGTTGGAATGGATGGTTATCGACTGGCTCTTCACCTTGTTGCTGGTACTCTCCTTTCGGCTAAGGGCATCTGCTACCACATTGGCCTTGCCGGGATGGTAACGGATTTCACACTCATAATCACTGAGTAATTCTACCCATCGCCTTTGTCTCATGTTCAAGTCTTTTTGGTCGAAGATATGTTGCAGGCTCTTATGGTCGGTGAAGATCGTGCACTTGGTTCCCTAAAGGTAATGCCTCCAAATCTTCAATGCAAAAACTACGGCTCCTAGCTCCAAATTGTGTGTGGTATAGTTGACCTCGTGTGCTTTCAACTGTCTAGAGGCATAATCAATTACTTTTCCTCTCTGCATAAGCACACAACCTAAACCTTGAGTAGACGCATCGCAGTAGACAACAAAGTCCTCTGTCCCTTCGGGTAGGGACAGGACAGGTGCGCTGCACAAAGCTTTCTTCAACGTCTGAAATGCGGTTTCTTGTTTATCACCCCAACAAAAGGGTACACCTTTCTGTGTTAGAGTGGTTAGAGGTTTGGCGATTCTGGAAATGTTTTGGATGAACCTTCGATAATAGCCAGCGAGACCCAAGAATTGTCGGATTTCTGTAGGTGTCTTCGGTGCTGACCAATTCTCTATTGCTTTAATCTTGGAAGGATCGACATGAATACCCTCCTCACTCACCACGTGACCAAGGAAAGTTCCCTTCTGTATCCAGAACTCACATTTTGAAAACTTCGCGTATAACTTCTCAGATCGCAGGGTCTCCAACACTAGCCTCAAGTGTTGTTTGTGGTCTTCTTCACTTCGGGAATAGACAAGTATGTCATCGATGAATACTATGACAAACTTATCCAAATAAGGACGACACACCCGGTTCATCAGATCCATGAACACTGCCGGTGCGTTGGTTAAACCAAAGGGCATCACTACGAACTAGTAGTGTCCATATCGAGTCCTGAAAGCTGTTTTGGGCACATCACTTTCATGAACTCGCAACTGATGGTACCCTGACCGAAGGTCTATCTTAGAAAAGTAACTGGCTCCCTGGAGTTGATCGAAAAGGTCATCTATTCGTGGAAGAGGATATCGGTTTTTGACAGTCAACTTGTTTAGCTCACGATAATCAATACACATACGAAAGGATCCATCCTTCTTCTTGACAAACAAAACCGGGGCTCCCTAGGGTGAGGAACTCGGTCTAATGAATCCTTTGCTAAGCAACTCGTTAAGTTGACTGGATAACTCCTGCATCTCTACTGGAGCTAAGCGATATGGAGACTTCGCTACAGGAGTAGCCCCAGGAATTAGGTCAATACGGAACTCGACCTGTCGCTCGGGAGGGATTCCTGGAAGCTCTTCGGGAAACACATCAGGAAAATTGCAGACCTCGGGGATGCTCGCGAGGTTTTTAACTTCTTGATTCTCGTTGATTACATGGGCCAAGAATGCAACACACTCCTTTCGCAGGAGTTTCTGAGCTTTGATGCAGGAAATGATACGAAGGTTGGAACCGAGTTTATCGCCATAGATCACTAGAGTTTGACCCGAAGGAAGGTTAAGACGGATGGCTTTTTCGAAGCAAAGGATATCTGCATGATTGGGACTCAACCAATCCATGCCAACGATGACATCAAAGCTCTTTATGGATACGGGCATAAGATCGATAGGAAATGAATGGTCGTTTATGGTAAGAGTGCAATCTACGAATACCTCACTCGCACTTTCTTTCTCTCCGTTTTCCATTTCGACGGTAAATATTTCAGTTAGAGGTTGGGAATCATGTTTTAGGTTATGTTTGAATGCATGACTAATAAAACTTCTTTCAGCACCCGAATCGAAAAGAATATTAGCATACGAGTTGTTGAGAAGAAACGTACCCGAGACAACATTGGGATCGGCAACTGCTTCTTCGCGTCCCATAGCAAGGACCCTTCCGGTGTTGCCAGCAGTAGTCTTCTTGGGGTAGTTCCTTTTAAAGTGCCCGGCCTCACCACAGATATAACAGGCTTGACCAACGCCTATTCCAAAGGATTGATTTGCTGATTGAGTCGGAGCTTTGCAGTATCGAACAGTGTGCCCCTTCTTACCACAATTGGTACAGGATAGTTCTCGACAGGGACCAGGGTTGTGGTGATACTTGCATTTTTCACAAAGAGGGAGGTTACCAACATATCGGCTGGTAGGAGTTGGTGCTGTGGATCCCACAACGGAAGCAGCAGCCACGGGGGTAGTAGCAGCATGAACTGCTACTGTTTGTTGTCTTTTGGAGGAGCCTTGGGAAGATTGACCCTTCTTCTTCTTCCAGAATTTTCTTTTCTCACCACTGCTTTTGATCGACTCAGGGGTAGTAGTGGTGGCTTCCTCAACATCATCACTGTGGTGAATTATAGCTTGGGCTAAAGTCTTAGCACTATCATAACTATGTGGGCGAGCAGCTAAAACATGACCTTTTGTCGGATTGGTTAACCCCCAAATAAACCTCTCGATCTTTTTGCTTTCAGGGGTGACTAGTCCAGGGCAGAGAAGAGCAAGATCACCAAATCGAGAAGTGTAGGCAGCAATATCGGAACCTGTCATCTTCAGGTTCCAGAGCTCGTGCTCTAGCTTCTGCATTTCGCCTCGGGAACAATATTCAGCAAGGAGGAGTTCTTTCATAGCCTCCCAGCCCATGGCATTGGCTACAGGGAGAGTTAAGGATTTGACTCGGCCATTCCACCGAGTCAATGCTTTATCAAGGAAGGTACAAGCTGCGAACTTGACCTTATCGGACTCATCATAGGCACAGATTTCGAAGATGGATTCGATTCTCTCGAACCATCGGGATAAGGAAATGACACCACCAGTGCCATTGAAGAAAGAAGGCTTCGCATTCATGAAGTCCTTATAGGAACCCTCCTTACGGCGTTCCTGATTAACATTTTGATTTTGATTACTACCTCCTGAACCACCGGTATTTAGCTGGGACATGGCAGCTGCCACCGCGGCGGTAACAGCTGTTTGAAATAACACGGGATCGATTTCAGGAGGAGGTGGCGGAGGGTTGTTGGAGCTGGGTCTCTTCCTGGGAGGCATCTTGATCTATTAAGATCAATAAAGAGAGAGGATGATAAGTCCTCTGAATCGAGAGATATGACAGATATTAATTTTCAATTAAGCGATAAAGCAGGAAAGAGTTATTGAAGCAAGTAAACTATCGCTAACGGAATGATCGGGGGTCTATACATGTACGATGATTCGAGAAATACTCCCATAGTATTTCATGGTTTGCTACGATACTGGCTCGATGTTTGTGGTATTAGGGTAAGTTTTAGGCATGCCGCATACCACAGTCACTCCCAAGCACATGTTGGTCGTGTCTCGGATGAATATAGTTGGCCAGGCTATATTGACCCTAGACACGACTACATAACTGCCCAGGTTTAACTGCAATACACAACACCCATTTACTTATGTTTTGTTCTACTTATAAATACGAATCTCAATGGTCTGGTATACTTGTATATTTTTTAAAATACTTGTAGCCTGAAGATACTTTTATTTCAGAGCACTTAGGCCCTTTAGTGTTTATAGTTTTATACCATGTAAGGTTTGGTATACTTTATTCACTATCAACAAGGGCTCTGATACCAATCTGTCACACCCCGAAAACCGAAGGAGGAAACATTTCCGGGGTTGACTCCACGTTGAGTATCAAATCCAATGTACATAGTAAGTAAAGCGAAAAAAACATTACATTACATATTAAAAGTTTTACAATTTGTTTCAAAAGACACAATTTATACAGTTGTGATACATAATTTTAGATATAAACAAAACGAACGAGCCTTGCACGCACACGATCCTGAATTAAGTAAGTCTTCGGGTACCTGTACTATCTTTGACCTGAGAACACAAGCAGTTTAAAAATCAGCATGATGCTGGTGAGTTCATAAGTAGTTTTGTTTTGTGAAAATGTTTATGTTTCCCTTCTGTTTTTGAAAACATAACACACACCAAGAAAATCTCATATTTTCTTAAAAGTTGATTGTTGTATCACAAAAGTAAAATATAGTTTGATTATCCACTTCATTGTTCTATTCCTTTTATGTACCAGTGTATTCCCAGGAAAGCCCCATACTTTCCTGAATTGTTAGTTATTGTAAAAGATGTAATGTTATTCAGTTGGTTACCCTTTTCTGGTTATGTATATGTTACCCAGGAATGCCCCATGCTTTCCTGTATGTTGGTTTTTATTGTGAAAGATATATTCTACTAAACCTGGTTATGTACAAGTTTCCCAGGAAGGTCCCATACCTTCCTGAATGTTAGTTACCTTATGTAAAGATGTAAAAGATGTAAAAGATGTGAAAGATGTAAACTGAATCATCGTTATCTGAAAAATGTAGTAAGTGGTTCATTATTACTATAAGTAAATCTCTGTTATCCTAGTTGCAAGTTCCATAACCATACTAAAGACTGAACCTGTGGCAATAAGTAGTCCACAATCCTTATGACTTTCGTCACCCTTGAACCATTTCGGTTCGGCTGTAGCTAGCAGCCAGGTGTGGGGTAGTCAGCCCCGTATAAATCTATTCACTCAAGTCACGCTCTCTAAATTCCAGAGAATCTGGTTACGGGTGTAGTCCTCCACTCGCGTATCTCTGTGGAGTGTTCGCCGAGGACGTGTCTCCAATCATATGGAATAACAAATTTACTAGTAATAATAGGGCAATCCAACATTCGCGTATCTCTGTGGAATGTTACCGAGGACAATACAGTGTACGAATTATATTGTTTATGTGTTATAATGTCATGCTTTTAACTGATAAAGTGTGGAAACCATTTGTGAAATATATAAAACATAACAGTTTATAAAACCCATTTCACAAATAAATGTTTAAGTGATCTGTATATTCTACTAGTTATCAGTTGTGTAATCAATATTAAAAGCATATGAAATGTGAAACACACACACATGAAAATAAGTTTTGAGTACAAGAAAACCCTTGTACTTTGCTTGTGTTCCCCCCTGAAAACAGTGAAAAACAGTGAAAAAGGGTAGGGGTATGAACTCATCGGACTCGGAAATGCGTCGGTTTTGGATACTAGACGTTGGTTCGGGGATTGTTTACTCGCGATGTCCCTATGTAAAATGAAATAATGTCCATATATATATACAATTAGGGATACATTCACTAATTATATGGAACATTACATTCCAACGAGGTTAAACACCTCAAAACGAGCGTTTGGAATGAGCCGGGTGACATCTTCGGACTTGTAATGGCACTAGGGACTTGGGACTTGAGTTTACTCCCCAAGAGTAAACATTTTAAAGAGTTTGCAACCACAAAACACACCCACACATGAGTTTACGACCGTAAACTCATGCTGGTGTGATTTTAAAGGTTTAAGGGCTTAAATGGACATGGGGATTGCTAGAATGGATATCTAAAAATGCCTTGGAACACTTGGAATGAATTAACACCATTTAAAAGGGAGTTTACGGCCATACTTTTGGAGTTTACGGCCGTAAACTCACCCATGGCCAAGAATGATTAGTTTAAGCTACAAAGGACAATCACATGTGATTCTAGAATTTTATACAAGCCATATAAGTGAATTTGATGCATCCTTAAGCAAGTTTTATGAGTTTACGGCCAAGGGTATGTTCCTAGGCTGTAAACTCCTATAAATGACATTTTTGATGTGTTACAAACCCTTAAACTATTTTTAGATGCATCTAGATTTTACTACAAAGCCATTGGTTGAGTTTGAAAGCATTTTGACATGTTTTAAGGCACTAAATCACCATTTAACAGGAGTTTACGGCCCAAGAATATGTCTTGGCCATAAACTCACTTTTATCACCCAAAAATCATGTTTAAAGTGTTCCAAGTCTAGATTAGCAAGTCTTAATGTCATATCTAAGTCCCAACTATGATTTGGAAGGGTTTAAGTTCATGAAAACCTCATGTACATGAGTTTACGGCCCAAGCTTATGCCTTGGCCGTAAACTCCTTCAAATGGCTAAAAATCCATGTTTCAAATGATAAAAGTCTTGTCCATGAAGTCATTAAGCCATAACTAAAGTCCAAAATTGCTTAGGAGTGAATTTAGGGCTTAAAAACCCATGATATATGAGTTTACGGCCCATGAAGGCTCCATGGCCGTAAACTCATGAATGTGGTCTTAATCCATGATTTGAACTCTAATTTAAAGGCTAAGAAGGTTACAATACAAGCTAAAGAAAGTACCTTAGAGATTTGAAGCCTTAAATTTGAGATTTGGACCTTAATTCTAGGTTGAGGAGAGAGGTTGTGAGAGTTTAGTGAAAAATTGGCCAAAGGCTTCAAATGAAGTCTTAGAACACTTTATATAGTGTTCGGTAATTGGACACGACGGAATTCTACCCGATACCGACGTTAAGTGAGGCTTTTGGTCATACCCGACCAATTTGTCGTGACTCGATACGGGTGATTCTATAATTATTCCGATTACTAAAGTGGGATGTTTAAATGATTTCTAAATGTAATAAGACACCCATTAAGTCATTTTAGATTGATATAACTAATGACTTAATAAAATGGCGAAATCGGAAACGAATTTGAAAATGACGTTTGGTTGATCGAATTGGATTACAAGTTGAGGTACAAGAAGTGATATGAAATTTCGGGTTGTTACAGACTAGTCCGCCCGCACCGGGCCTTCAGTCGGCCTGGTCCACTCTCCGAGCCTTGACACGTCTGGCCCGCCCTCTTGGGGCCTACAGCCTATCCGGCCCACTCGCTAGGCCTTAGGGACAATCAGTCCGTCCTGGGTATCTTGGCCTACAGCACAAAGCAGGACCCTCCTCCACCCAACTCCAATCCAAACAACCATGTGCACATAAACATACAACCATATAAGAATTCACAGTCAACAAGCCAATCAAAAAGATCACATAACTTATCATCATCCTAACCAGGATACCGACCTAACCGATCACTAGCATAGCATCACTTTACATATCAGGGAGCCGACCTTAACCAGGTCTCTAACATATACCATCCTAGCTACCAGGATGCAAACATATCAAAGCAATAACATAACAACAAATACCCGGATCTCAATCCGATAAAGGGCCGACCTTGGTGCCCTAGACCCTGTCGATATAGTGAGGATAACTCACCTCGCACTGTCGAAACTCTGAACTGAAGAACAGATTCGTGAATCACCAACTCACCGCAAATCCCGAACTAGCCATCATAACAAAATAAACATTAGTCCAAGCATACATCCACTTATCGGGCCAAGGCCAAAGTCTAAATCTTATACAAAGTCCAATATTGGCCCAGTTTACCAAATTGGGCCCACTTCACCAAATGGGCCTAGATCCAAGGTCCATAACAATAATTTGGCCCAAAACACTCCATCCTTAATTTCCAGACTTGGCCCATAAACCAACTACCCACAAACGGCCCAAACTCTAAGGCCCAATATTAAGATAGGGGGAGTACGCTGGGTGTACCCTCCTTGGTACGCAGGGCGTACACATTAAAACGCAGCTGAGGATCGGGGCCCTGACCCGTTATGCGGGGCGTACAACCATGTTACGTGAGGCGTAACTTTGCTACTCATAAAGTCCTTATAACCTCTTAATGGCTTAAGCTCTTAAGCCCAAACTTCGGATCCCTAGGCTAAGTACGCCTAAGATTCATAAACTTTCAAACTTTATCACTTGGGACGTTCAAAAGCTCTTAATCTAAGGTCTTAATCCATTAAGACCTATATATCTCACACATGGAACAACTATAGCCCTTGGGACCTCATTTTTCTCACTCAAGACCTCTCCAAAGGTCTGAAAGGATAGATAATCTCAGCCAACACAAAGCATGAATCAAGATGAGAACTTTAGGACAAGAAAGATGCTAAAACTTCACAACACTTAGATCTATGCAAAATAAATGGCATGCAAGAGGCTTTATACCTCAAATAAGCTCTAAAGGATGATATCTCTTCAGATCTACAAGCTCCAATCGTTCCTTTCCTTCTTTGACAACTTCTCCTTTCTTCTTCTAGCTTTTCTTTTGCCAAAATGAGCTTTCCATGGCCAAACACACCCAACAATGGAGACAATACGTGTTTCTAGGGTTTCTGAGGTTAAGGGTGAGCTTAAGGAGGCTAGGGTATGAACCAACATGTTCCTTATATAGTGGCTGACCCTAAATTTAGGGTTTTAGAACTCTGAGAGTACGATGGGCGTACCTCTAGTACGCTGGGCGTACTCCACCTTGCACCCGCGTCACTTACCCAATTACGTTGGGCGTACTCGGCGAGTCCACAAACTTCATACTTGGCCCTCATTTTCCACTTTTCCCACAAGATGATCAAAATACCACTTCTCTTAAATCCCGGGGACTCACACTTAGGTTCTCTTAGGAACGGGGCGTTACAATTCTCCCCCACTTAAATTAGGCTTCGCCCTCGAAGCCTTCGGCATCTCTACTCCAGAACTTCTCCCGCCACGCACCTCCTGGCATTAACCCAACCAGGTTCCTCAAGACGCAACCATCGAAACCCGAAACTTACTTTCTCTTTTCTAGCGGTGTCCTGACTACCGCCTCAAGCCGGCCACCGACTTCACCCTCTGATAACCACACCTATCAGGCTCCACACATATAAACCGAGTACCATTCCATGGCACTTCCTCGATCCTGATCACAACAATCACTTGGCTCTTACGAGCTAGATATAACCCTAAACCACCGGGTTCCCGATCTGGGTCCAACTCTAACCATCCCATGCTGACAGAACAACACATTCTTCAGCCTCAGAGCAACTCCCATGAGTTCTCCTCTTGCCATCGCATGCACATGCTGCACTAGCTCTAACACCCTCAGGTTAGGAAAACCCGTCACACTGACGACACCTCCAAACATCCCCCATGATGAATCACCACTACATACACAATTCCTTGATCATAATCAAACTGGGAATCTAAGACCCCATCCCTGCACCCCTTCCGAGCCTCTCAGCTCTACTCCCATGGAATCCCTTCCGCGACCTCAGCAGACATCCATTCCGGATGTGATCCCTTACCACTGCCGCAATCATGCTGATCAATGACCATAATTGGACCCCTCCAAACATAACTTTGCGCAGCTGCTTTCACTTCCGTGAACCTACACTCCCTCTCGGTACTACATTCCTCTCTCTTTCCTTACCAAGGAAATCCACTTGGCCGCCTCGTCACTATGACAAGTGCCACGGTGCTCGCCCGATGCTACACTACTCCCTTATAGCATAACCGCTATCCATGCAACACACATGCTCTGAATCTTCTCGCAAGGACTCTCAAGTCCAAGCACCATCTCCACTAATCGAGATCAATACCCGGGGCCAGACCTTCCGATGCTAACATATCGCGACATACTCAATCCATTTCCTCGAACCGATCTAACAATACCTGTAGAGTCTTCAACATGACTGGACCGCCTTACCAGGCCTTCAGCCAATCTGGACCACTTTCAGAACCTTTAGGGAATCTGGACCGCCCTCTAGGGCCTTCAGCCTAGCTGGACCGTTCTCCGAGCCTTCGGCCTGACTGGTATGCCTACCAGCCTTTAGTCTATCCGGACCGCTCAACTAGCATTCATCACTCCGAGTTATCTCTCCGGGAAATCCTCACATGCATACTGTTCTAGCCCTCTAGGGGTTCCGAACTCTATCTTCATCATACATACTCCATCCCGGCCTGATCTCAGGCCCTCCACAATCAAATGCCCTAGGTCTATATCCCACCCCGCATGCCTGCCACTTACTCATACCAGCCTACCCTCTTGGCTGACAGAACACTGCTGAATCCCAAGCAGCTAAACAACCTCCAATGCTCATCGATCATCCGGAGAATTTTCCAATTCTCCCCCAATTATATCACTGACTATCAACCACCGGTCGCCATCACCGACCTCCCTCAACAAACCTACACAACACAAACACGAACATGCGAACTAATTCCCACTAGCACTAGCAACCTTCACAAAATCACATATCAACACTGATTAACCCGAGCTCGAAAGAAACTCAGTCTGCAGCTAACCACTCCTAAGAATGCGGATGCTAACCATCTCTCAAATCAGACGCCGAATTTCCACTAATAACCCCCATGAATGATAACCAACGAAATTCCCAACACTAACCCATAACCATACCATAACCCTCAGAGAACAACGAATACCACACCGAAAACCACACAATAAGACTAGCAGATAAAAAATACTCCATAGTAATCACAACATAAACAAGACATCAAGAAAGAAACATACCCGCGGCTGCATCCGGCACCGCTCTGACCTCCTCTGCTGTAAGCTGAAAAGCACGACCCTAAGCCCTTGGGGTCTCCGCTCCACCCTGACCTACACCCGTGATCCTCAAAGTGGCCGGTGCAGGGGCCTGCACCGGTCCTGCAGCAAGCTGTGGACAGTTGACCCTCAAATGTCCAACCTGATGACAACGATAACAAATCCTCAAATCCCCAACTGGCGCTGACTGCCGACAATCTGTCGCATAGTGCCACTCCTTTCCGCACTTGCGGCATGCACCACCGGACCTACAAACTACGGTGTGACCCTTCCCACACTTCCCACAAGCGTGGCTGATCTCATCTCCCACCCTAGAATCAACGGTCTTGGACCGTTTCGGCACCGGCTGCGATTGCACCGGAGCCTGCCTCAACTCACGCAACTGCAACTCAATCTCCAGCTCACGCCGCCTGGCGGCCTCCTGCAACTCCAACAAAGTCTCGCACCTCTGCGTAGACACAAACTGTCTGATATCCCTCTTGAGCATGCTCAGATATCGAGACATCTGAGCCTGCTCCGATGCGAACTCAGGGCAGAACATCGCCCTCTCAGTGAACATCCTGGTGATCTCAGTCACCAACTCCGAAACCTACTTTTGCTCAAGGAACTCTTGAGCCAATCTCTCTATCTCAACTCGTGGAACATAACGAGTGCTGAACATCTCTCTGAACTGATCCCATGAAACCACAGCCCTCTGCGCATCCGAATATGAACCCGTGGTCAATCTCCACCAATACTTCGTCCCGAGCCTCAACAGGTTCAGAGCACGCCTCACCCTCTGATCAGCAGAGCATGAACACGTGAATAAACACCACCTCCATGTTCGATAACCATCTCATAGCAACAATCGGGTCCTGAACTCCATCAAAGGTGGGAGGCTTTGTGTTATCGAAGTCCCGATACTGAAAACCCCGACCAGCTCCTCCCCCTGCCGCTGCTACAGCCATTGTAGCCGCCGCGGCAGCCGTCTTTGTGAGAGCTGCATAGCGCTCATCAAAATACTCAACCATGACAGTCTTGATCGACCCAAACAGTTCCGACAACTCTTCCCGGAACAACGCATCAACCTCATCATGCAGGATATCGCGAATCCTCGCATCCAACTCACACGTGCTCATCTGACCAAAAACCTCGTGCGGTACTGACTCGCCTGGAACTCCCTCTACTGCTCCCGATCCTGACCCGGATCCACTCCCAGCATGCCTCGGAATCTCCATACTAAAAAACACCACAAATCTCAGACACTTCCCACTAACCCGTGAACCAACTCTCAACCAAACCCTAGAGGTCATGGTTTCCCTGATACGCGTATGGGTCCTGTGCTTTCAGTAGTACGGGCCCATACTACCTTCCACACCTACCCATATTTGTATGAAGTACTACCACAACACCCTAGTGAAAACATGCATAACAAATGCTCAATCCTCACTACTAGAGGAACAGTGGAAATCTCCCACAAGGAAACCCTAGGCTAACAGGCATAAAAAATCAGGCAACATTATCATGAAATCCTGAAGATCCCTAGCCTAGCACTAGCATGCTGTTCTATCAAAGCTCAAAAACAAATATCATGTATGGTATTCTAGGGTTACTTACTGGCTCCGGCTGATCATACCTCCGCATCCTCCTTTACTCATTTTGAAAACCATTTTAAATTCTCTTTTGAAAACCCTCCTGGATTTTGTAACAGTCCGGAATCTCAGGTGTGGTTAAAATTATGTTTTTGGGGTCTTTTAAGAGGGGACTCGGCGAGTTGGAGTCTAGACTCGCCAAGTAAGATCGCAGACCTGGTCATGGGTTCGCGACTGGACTCGACGAGTCCGGATATGGACTCGGCGAGTCTGCGTTGTTCAGCGAAAACCCTAACCGTTTAGGTTTGGGACGTATATAAGGGATTTATTGGCCGTCATTGTTCACTTTAGCCTTCTGAGAGAAACCCTAATTCGATTGTGTGCATCTGGAGCAAGGTTGAAGACCATTGTTGAATTTGGAGGAGTTGTTGTGCAAGGAAGAGAAGGCTTGGCTAAGGGAACAACAAGGGGAGTCACGTTCTGAAGATTGGGGACACAGAGAGCACATCATCCAGGTAAGAATTCAAGTTATACTCCGCTATGTTGATGTGTATATGGATTTAGGGTTTATGGAACCCTTTTGTGACTAGATTGAATGTTACCCTAGTCCCCCAAACGATTGGAACCCTGTATTGGGACCTTTGGAGGTCCAGAATGCCCCATGCCTGAGCATTTCGGGGATTGATGGAGGTTTTGGATTGGAATCCTTATGCCTTAGGTCAAAATGTAAATTATGACTCATGGGGTGTTTTATGAGCACCGAAATGAGGACCTTACGTGATGAATCAGTTTAGGAAGGTGTAACATCCCGAAATAGCAAGAGTAGAGTCGAAGGGCTAAAAGTGTTATTTGAGGAAGAGTGACTCGGCGAGTCCATGGCTGGACTCGGCGAGTAGAGTCGCGACTTTGGTCGCGTGATAAGTAGTCGACTCGGCGAGTCGATGATATGGACTCAGCGAGTAGGCGCTGGATGAAGAAAACCCTAATTCTCGGGGCTGAGCCCTATATAAGGAACATTATGTTCCTTCCCCAGCCTCTTTACTTCCCTCTTGAGTTTCAGAAACCCTAAATCGCAGAGGAGCTCCATTGTTGAGTGGATTGGAGCATTGGAGAAGTTTATTGAAGGAATTTGGTGGGAATTGAAGGCTTGGGGCAAGGGGCTTTGCTTGGAATCAACTTCATTGCAGTTGGGGGCGTCCATTGGAGGTAATATCCTGTTCTTGGTCTGATTGTATGTTGTTTCTTCATTTTGGGGGTTGTGGGATCTTGTCTAAGGGTGTAAATGGAAGTCTAAAGGGTAGATCTGAGGTTGCTACCTCAGATCTGGAAGGGAGGAGAATCAGAGAGCATGAAAGTCCCTCTGTTGGAGTGTTTAGTGAAGCTTGCAAGTCCCAAACCCTAGTTATAAGTGATTAAGGCCTAGATCTCTTGGGATTCACGTAAAGTTTGCCACTTTACGTGATGGATGAGTTGTATAAGGCTAGATCTACGTTTTGGATCATTTGCATGGCCTATAATGCTTCTGAATGGGTTCAGATCGGTGGTACTCGGCGAGTCACATGGGTGAACTCGGCGAGTTGCTTGAAGATGAGCTGGGACTCGACGAGTTGGAAGAACAACTCGGCGAGTCGGATGAAGATAGCCTTGAACTCGGCGAGTTATATGAACAACTCGGCGAGTAGGTTGATGATAGCCTTGGACTCGGCGAGTCTGTTCTTGGACTCGGCGAGTCTTGTCGAAGAGTTCCGATATTCTCTGGTCGAGTCGAGAATCGGTGAGTCAAGGGATGACTCGGTAAGTCGTGTGCGAGTGGACTCTGAGTTGGTGGGCTCGGCGAGTCTCGGGGTGACTCGGCGAGTTAGGTCGCGGATGGAGTGAAGTCTGACTATGGGAACTCGGCGAGTAGGGTCAGTCAGGAGTTGACTTTGACCCTGTCTTTGTCCAAGGGTTGACCAATGGTGTCCGGGGGCATTTTGGTAATTATTGTTTGTTGTTTTGAGTTCAGCGCATTGGTGGTTGACCAGTGGTGGAGATCGTATCAGTGATCGGAGTAGCTTGGATTATCTGTTCAGTCGGCAGCTTCAAGGTGAGTGATCCTCACTATATCAACGGGGTCTAAGGCACCAAGGCCGGCCCTTATCGGATTGAGATCCGGGTAGTTGTTTTTATGTTACTACTTTATCATGTTGCATCCTGTGAGTTAGGATGGTATATGCTAGGGACCTAATTGAGATCGGTAACCATAGAGATAGGGAGATGCTATGTTAGTGACCTGTTAGGTCGGTATCCTGGTTAGGATAGTGGCATGTTATGTGATCTGTTGATCTGCTTGATATCTGTGAATTGCTAGATGATTGTATGTATATGTGCACATGGATGTTTGGACTGGAGTTGGGTTGAGGCGTGTCCTGCTGTATGCAGTTGGCCAAGACACCCAGGGCGGACCGGTTGTCCCGTAGGCCCAGCGAGCGGTCCAGACAGACTCAAGGCCCGGTGTGGGCGGACCAGTCATATTGTAGGCTCAGAGAGTGGACCAGGTGGATTGAAGGCCCGGGAACGGGCGGACCAATCACCCTGCAGACTCGATGTATGCGGATTGACTCAGAGGGTGGACCAGGTGGACTGTTGGCCGGTGCGGCGGACCAGTCACACAGTAGACCCGGAGAGCATGGCTGTTCTATGATCGGATATGTTATGGCATGTTGTGCGTGTATGGTATTTGTGGATGGTATTTTGGGGGTATCTCACTAAGCTTTCGGGCTTACAGTTGTGGTTTCATGTTTTTCAGGTTCTTCAGGAGATCGTGGCAAGGCGAAGGCGTGATCGTACCGCTCCTCGTAATTTTGTGGTGTTATGATTCTGGGAATACGATAAATATTTTGTATTGAAAACCTTTTTGTAAAGAATTATTGGAATTGAGATGTTTTTGAAAAATTTAAAATTTGTTGTGTTTTCGGTTGTTACAGAAGGCCAGACCTATGAATGGACGGAGCAGTTCTGACCTTAGAAGGCAGTTTGAGCGGTTGCATGGCATGGACTCGCCGAGTCCAATGAACAGACTCGGCGAGTAGCTGGAAGATTAACTGGGACTCGTCGAGTTGTTCTTCAGACTCGGCGAGTTGAGTCGGGGTGGCCCCGCGATTCTTCCAGGAGGAACTCGTCGAGTCAAAAAGGGGATACTCGACATGTAGAAAGGGAATCTTAAGGAATCGGTGAGCTAAGGGCGAGTGGACTCAGAGTGGTTGAACTCGGCGAGTCTTGGGGTGACTCGGCGAGTTAGGTCGCGGGTTGAGTGAAGTTCTGAGTATGGGGACTCGGCGAGTCATAGGGTTGACTCGGCGAGTAGGGTCAGTCAGGGGTTGACTTTGACCTTGTCTTTGACCAAGGATTGACCAGTGGTTCCAGGGGTATTTTGGTAATTGTTGTTTATTGTTTGAGTTCAGTGCATTGGTGACTGTCCAGAGGTGGAGATCGTATCAGTGATCGGAGCAGCTTGAGCTATCTGTTCAGTCGGCAGTTCAAGGTGAGTTATCCTCACTATATCGCTAGGGTTTATGGCACCAAGGCCGACCCTTTTTATCGGATGGAAATCCGGGTAGTTGTCATTGTTATGATATAGGCCGGAAGGCATTACATGTTATGGGCCGGAAGGCTTTGCTATGTGGACCGGAAGGTCATGGCCTGGAAAGGCGTATGTATGCATTTAGTATGTTGACTGATTCATAGGGTAATGTTATGATAGTGACCAGCTAGACCGGTATCTTGTTAGAGTAATGCTATGATTTGTGATCTGTTGATCGATTGTTGTCTATGAACTGCTATATGATTAATTGTTATGTTATATATGCATTTTATGCTTATGGGCCGGAAGGCAATATGTTATGGGCCGGAAGGCAATATGTTATGGGCCGGAAGGCAATATGTTGAGTGATGGACCGGAAGGTCGGCGTGGGTAGGACCGGAAGGTTTACCCAACAGGGACGGAAGTCCCCTGAGACACATGGACCGGAAGGTCAAGGCCTGGAAAGGCGTATATGCGGATGGTATTTTGGGGGTATCTCACTAAGCTTTCGGGCTTACAGTTGTGGTTTTATGTTTCAGGTTCTCAAGAGTCTGTGGCAAGGCAAAGGCATGATCGTACCGTTCCTCGCGTTGGTGTTTTATGATATGAACCTAGGAAATTACTATGTTTAATAATGTATTGAAAACCTTTTTGTAACAACGTTAATAAAATGGGTGATTTTGAAAAGTTTTAATTGTTTTGAAATTTTGGACGTTACAAGTTGGTATCAGAGCCTTGGTTTGAGTGAATTGGGGGAACATTCGTGTGACTCCAGTCTCAAATCGAGGAGGATTTTAAAAAGAGAAAGTTTAAAATGGTTTTCAAATTAAGTAAAGGGAGGACGCGGAGGTACGATCAGCCGGAGCCAGTAAGTAACCCCAAGATACCATACATGATATTTGCTTTATTGAAATTGATAGAACAGCATGCTAGAGTTAGGCTAGGGATCTTCAGGAATTCATGATAATGTTGCCTGATTTGTGATGCCTGTAGCCTAGGGTCCCTTATGGGATGTTCTCAGTGTTCCTCTAGTGGTGAGGGTTGATAGATGTTATGCATGTTCCCTAGGGTATTGTGGTAGTACTTTATACAAATATGGGTAGGTGTGGAAGGTAGTATGGGCCCGTACTACTGAAAGCACATGACCCATATGCGTATCAAGGAAACCATGATCTCTAGGGTAGGGTTGCGAGAGTTGAATCCCAGGATTGTGGGAAGTGTCTGAGATTGGTATGGTGTCTTCGGTATGGAGATTTCAAGGCATGATGATAGTGGATCCGGATCAGGATCGGGAGCTGGAGAGTGAGTCCCGGGTGGATCGTTGCTGTCAGAGGTTATTAATCAGACGAGCACGAGTGAGTTGGATGCGAGGATTCGCAAGATCCTGCGTAATGGGGTTGCTGCATTGTTTCGGGCTGAGTTGCCGGAATTGTTTAGGGTCGATCAAGACCGCCATGATGGAGTATTTTGATGAGCGATATGCGGCTCTCGCAGAGACGGCTGCCGCTGTGGCTACAGCGGCAAGGGGAGGAGCTAGTCGGAATTTTCAGTATCGGGACTTCTATTATACGAAGCCTCCCACATTCGATGGAGTTCAGGACCCGATTGTTGCTATGAGATGGTTATCAGACATGGAGGGGTGTTTCTCCACGAGTTTATGCCCTACTGATCAGAGAGTGAGGGGTGCTCTGAACCTATTGAGGCTCGGAGCGAAGGATTGGTGGAGATTGACTGCGAGGTCATTTTCCGACACGCATAGGGCTGCGGTTTCAGGGGATCAACTCAGAGAGATGTTCAGTACTCGCTATGTTCTGCAAGATGAGAGGGAGAGATTGGCTCGGGAGTTCCTTGAGCTGAAGCAGGATTCGGAGTCGGTGACTGAGATCACCAGGATGTTTATTGAGAGAGCGATGTTTTGCCCTGAGTTCGCTTCGGAGCAGGCTCAGATGTCCCGATATCTGAGTAGGCTCAAGGGGGATATCAGACAGTTCGTGTCTGCACAGAGGAGCAAGACCTTGTTGGTGTTGCAGGAGGCCGCCATGCGGCGTGAGTTAGAGGTTGAGTTGCAGTTGCGTGAGCTGAGGCGGGCTCCGATGCAGTCGCAGCCAGCGCCGAAACGGTCCAGTACCGTTGATGTTAGAATGGGGGATCGGAGCGGCCACACTTGTGAGAAGTGTGGGAGGGGTTACACCGGATTTTGCTGGTCCGGTGGTGCATACCGCAAGTGCGGAAAGGAGGAGCACTATGCGCGGGATTGTCGGCAGTCAGTGCCGATTCGAGATTTGAGGATTTGTTATCATTGTCGGCAGGTTGGACATTTGAGGGTCAACTGTCCACAGCTTTCTGCAGGACCGGTGCAGGCTCTAGCACCGGCCACCTTGAGGAGTTCAGGAGGAGGACAGGATGGAGCGGAGCCCCAAGGGCTCAGGGTCGTGCTTATCGGCTCGCGGCAGAGGGAAACGGAGCGGTGTCGGAGGCAGCTGCGGGTATGATGCTTTCTTGATGTCTTGATTGTCTTGCGTTGATTGTGGCGTATTGTTTGTGCTGGTATCTGGTGTGGATTTCGATGCGGTATTCGTTGTTTCGCGGGTTTGGCATGGTTATGGATTGGTGTTTCAGGTTTTCGCGTTGGCATTCGTTGTTCCCTGATGGTTTGGTATGGTTATAGTTGATGTTTTGGTGCCGGTAGCCTTGTGCGGTTTTCGATGCAGTATTCATCCTTTTGCAGGTCGTGGGTTTGGTTATGGGTTATTGTTTGGGAATTCCGTTGGTTATCGTTCGTGAGGGTTGATAGTGGAGATGCGGCACTGGGTTGAATGTCGGGTAGCATCTGCAGTCGTGGAGTGGATAATTGAATGACTGGATTCTTTTGAGCGGATTGATCAGGGAAGAGATGAGTTTTGCTGAGGGTTGCTTATGCTTGTGGGAAGCAGCCGGTGTGTAAATGTTCTCTTTGTGCAGGATTGTTCTGAAAGGTCGTTAATGGCGATCGGTGGCGATTAGTCAGTGCTTTAAGTGGGGGGGGGGGGAATTGGAGAATTCTTCGGGAGATCAATGATGTATGTGAGAGTGCTTAGCTGTTGGGATTCAGCAGTGTTCTGTCAGCTCAGAGTATAGGCTGACAAGAGCGAGTGTCGGGTATGCGGGGCAGGATACAGACCTAGGGCATTTGATTGTGGAGGCCTGGGAGCGGGCCGGGATCAAGTTTGAGTAAGTAACCGGGGTTATGTGATCAGAGTATTTGTATGCTTGATGTACGTGGTGGGTCGTACTGTATTAATCCCATGGGATTTATGTTGTGCATGTTTCTAGAGTGGAACCGGAAGGTTCCCAGAGTTAGAACCTGAGGGTTCACAGAGTTGGGTGTACGGACCCACAGAGATATAGCCTCGAGTGGCTAGTGTGTGCTATGAGAGTCGGTTCAACCATGCTGGGGACTCTGATGGTATTGTTGGAGCAGGTTGAGATTTCGGATTTTGTATGTTGCGGTGTGATTACATTGGAAGGTCTGGCCCCGGGTTAGTGATTTTGTTTAGTTGAGGTAGTGATTCTGTGGAGTGGAGACGGTGCATGGGCTTGAGGGCCCCTGCAATGAGAGCCAGAGTATGTGGATAGCGGTTACGCAAAAAGGGTGGTGTCGCTTGGGGCGAGCACCGTGGCACTGGTTGGAGTAGCATTATGGCCAAGAGGGTTCCTTGGAAAAGGAAAAGAGGAAGGTGTGTAACTCCGAAGGGGAGTGCAAGTTCACGAAAGTGAAAGCTGCAGAGCAGAGTCGTGGTTAGAGTATTCGAGTATGGTTTTGAGCATCGTGTGCACGGCAGTGAAGTAGGAACCCATCCGGTTTGGGATGTCTGTTGAGGCTCAGAAGGGATGCATTGGGAGAGAGAATCTTGAATTCTCAGTGTGAGTCTGATCAGGATATTAGTGGTTCATCCTGGGAGATGTTCGAGGATATCATCAGTGTATCGGGTTTTCCAACCTGCAGGTGTTGGAGCTAGTTCAGCATGGGTATGTGATTGCAAGAGGAGAACTCGTGAGAGTTGCTCTGAGAGTGAGAATGGGTCTCTCAGTCGGTCCGGTATGGACAAAGTGGGCTTTGGATCAGGGATCCGGTGGTTTCTGGTTTCCTAACCCTTGTGGGTCGAGTGATTGTTGAGATTTAGAGCAGAGTTGCATCTTGGGTAATTCTCGGTTACAGAAAGTGATGGGTAGTACAGAGATCGTGCTTCAGTCGACAAAGCAGATTCAGCAGATGAGACAGAGGTTATTGACTGCCCAGAACCGACAAGAAAAGTTATGCAGACAGACGCCGGTCCGAGCTTGAGTTTCAGGTCGGCGACTTCATACTCCTGAAGGCCTGTTCTTGGAGAGGAGTGATTCGATTCAGGAAGAGGGGCAAGTTGGGGCCCTGGTATATTGGGTCTTTTCATGTGATCGCGGGGGTAGGCCGGGTGGCCTACCGTTTGGAGTTGCCCACGGATTTGAGACAAATCCACGACACTTTTCATGTGTCACAATTGAGGAAGTGCATAGCCGATGAGTCGGCAGTGGTTCCATTAGAGGATATTTAGGTGGATGCGAGCCTGAATTATGCCGAGAGACCAGTGGCCATCAGGGATCGGAAGATCAAGGTTCTAAGGAGCAAGGAGGTACCTCTGGTGTTGGTTCAGTGGCAACACCGGAGAGGATCGGAAATGACTTGGGAGCCGGAACGTGAGATGCGGGAGCAGCATCCGGAACTATTTCCCGAGTGAGACTTCGAGGGCGAAGTCTAATCCTAGTGGGGGAGAATTGTAACATCCCGGAATCTCAGGTATGGTTAAAATTATGTTTTTGGGGTGTTTTAAGAGGGGACTCGGCGAGTTGGAGTCTAGACTCGCCGAGTAAGATCGCAGACCTGGTCGCGGGTTCGCGACTGGACTCGACGAGTCCGGATATGGACTCGACGAGTCCGGATATGGACTCGGCGAGTCTGCGTTGTTCAGCGAAAACCCTAACCGTTTAGGTTTGGGACGTATATAAGGGATTTATTGGCCGTCATTGTTCACTTTAGCCTTCTGAGAGAAACCCTAATTCGATTGTGTGCATCTGGAGCAAGGTTGAAGACCATTGTTGAATTTGGAGGAGTTGTTGTGCAAGGAAGAGAAGGCTTGGCTAAGGGAACAACAAGGGGAGTCACGTTCTGAAGATTGGGGACACAGAGAGCACATCATCCAGGTAAGAATTCGAGTTATACTCCGCTATGTTGATGTGTATATGGATTTAGGGTTTATGGAACACTTTTGTGACTAGATTGAATGTTACCCTAGTCCCCCAAACGATTGGAACCCTGTATTGGGACCTTTGGAGGTCCAGAATGTCCCATGCCTGAGCATTTCGGGGATTGATGGAGGTTTTGGATTGGAATCCTTATGCCTTAGGTCAAAATGTAAATTATGAGTCATGGGGTGTTTTATGAGCACCGAAATGAGGACCTTACGTGATGAATCAGTTTAGGAAGGCCAGACCCATGAATGGTCGGAGCAGTTCTGACCTTAGAAGGCAGTTTGAGCGGGTGCATGGCATGGACTCGCCGAGTCCGATGAACAGACTCGGCGAGTAGCTTGAAGATTAACTGGGACTCGTCGAGTTGTTCTTCAGACTCAGCGAGTTGAGTCGGGGTGGCCCCGCGATTCTTCCAGGAGGAACTCGTCGAGTCAAAAAGGGGATACTCGACGTGTAGAAAGGGAATCTTAAGGAATCGGTGAGCTAAGGGCGAGTGGACTCAGAGTGGTTGAACTCGGCGAGTCTTGGGGTGACTCGGCGAGTTAGGTCACGGGTTGAGTGAAGTTCTAAGTATGGGGACTCAGAGTGGTTGAACTCGGCGAGTCTTGGGGTGACTCGGCGAGTTAGGTCACGGGTTGAGTGAAGTTCTGAGTATGGGGACTCGGCGAGTCATAGGGTTGACTCGGCGAGTAGGGTCAGTCAGGGGTTGACTTTGACCTTGTCTTTGACCAAGGATTGACCAGTGGTTCCAGGGGGATTTTGGTAATTGTTGTTTATTGTTTGAGTTCAGTGCATTGGTGACTGTCCAGAGGTGGAGATCGTATCAGTGATCGGAGCAGCTTGAGCTATCTGTTCAGTCGGCAGTTTAAGGTGAGTTATCCTCACTATATCGCTAGGGTTTATGGCACCAAGGCCGGCCCTTTTTATCGGATGGAAATCCGGGTAGTTGTCATTGTTATGATATAGGCCGGAAGGCATTACATGTTATGGGCCGGAAGGCTTTGCTATGTGGACCGGAAGGTCATGGCCTGGAAAGGCGTATTACAAAAAGGTTTT
The DNA here is from genome assembly GCF_051521515.1 of Lactuca serriola. Lineage (NCBI taxonomy): Eukaryota > Viridiplantae > Streptophyta > Magnoliopsida > Asterales > Asteraceae > Lactuca > Lactuca serriola. The sequence continues at coordinate 208,955,452 of NC_136410.1, read as the reverse complement.
CAATACAATTTATTTAGAGTATTACAAAAAGGTTTTCAATACAATTTATTTAGAGTATTCCCATAATCACATCACAACATAAACATGAGGAGCGGTACGATTACGCCTACTCCTTGCCACGGTCTCCTGAAGAACCTGAAAAACATTAAACCACAACTCTAAGCCTAAAAGCTTAGTGAGATATCCCCAAAATACCAACCACATATATCATACACGCATATCATGCCATATCATATCCGATCATAGAACAGCCATGCACTTCGGGTCTACTGTGTGACTGGTCCGCCGCACCGGCCAACAGTCCACCTGGTCCACCCTCCGAGTCTAGCCATATACATTGAGTCTGAAGTGTGATTGGTCCGCCCGCACTGGGCCTTCAATCCACCTGGTCCACACTCCGAGTCTAGCCATATACATAGAATCTGCAGTGTGATTAGTATGCCCGCACCGGGCCTTCAATCCACCTGGTCCACTCTCTGAGTCTACAGTATGACTGGTCCGCATGCGCCGGGTTTTCAGTCGGCCTGGTCCACTCTCCGAGCCTTGGCACATCTGGTCCGCTCTCTTGGGGCCTACAGCCTATCCAGACCGCTCGCTGGGCCTTCGGGACAACCGGTCCGCCCTGGGTATCTTGGCCTACAGCACAAAGCAAGACTCGCCTCAACCCAACTCCAGTCCAAACAACCATGTGCACATAAACATTCAACCATATAAGAATTCACAGTCAACAAGCTGATCAAATAGATCACATAGCATATCATCATCCTAACCAGGATACCGACCTAACCGGTCACTAGCATAGCATCACCCTACATATCAGGGAACCGACCTTAACCAGGTCTCTAACATATACCATCCTAGCTACCAGGATGCAAACATATCAAAGCAATAACATAACAACAAATACCCGGATCTCAATCCGATAAAGGGTCAGCTTTGGTGCCCTAGACCTTGTCGATTTAGTGAGGATAACTCACCTCGCACTACCGAAACTCTGAACTGAAGCACAGATTCTCGAATCACCAACTCACCGCAAATCCCGAACTAGCCATCATAACAAAATAAACATTAGGCCAAGCATACATTTACTTATCGGGCCAAGGCCAAAGTCCAAATCTTATACAAAGTCCAATATTGGCCCAATTTACTGAATTGGGCCCACTTCACCAAATGGGCCTAGATCCAAGGTTCATAACAATAATTGGGCCCAAAACACTCTATCCATAATTTCCATACTAGGCCCATAAACCAACTACCCACAAACGGCCCAAACTCTAAGGCCCAATATTAAGGTCCAATAAGGGGGAGTACCCTGGGCGTACCCTCCTTGGTACGCGGGGCGTACACACTAAAACGCAACTGAGGATCGGGGCCCTGACCCGCTACGCGGGGTGTAACTTCGCTACTCATAAAGTCCTTATAACCTCTTAATGGCTTAAGCTCGTAAGCCCAAACTTCAGATCCCTAGGCTAAATACACCTAAGATTCATAAAGTCTCAAACTTTATCACTTGGGACGTCCAAAAGCTCTTAATCTAAGGTCTTAATCCATTAAGAACTATATATCTCACACATGGAACAACTACAGCCCTTGGGACCTCATTTTTCTCACTCAAGACCTCTCCAAAGGTCTGAAAGGACAGATAATCTCGGCCAACACAAAGCATGAATCAAGATGAGAACTTTGGGACAAGAAAGATGCTAAAACTTCACAACACTTAGATCTATGCAAAATAAATGGCAAGCAAGAAGCTTTATACCTCAAATAAGCTCCAAAGGATGATATCTCTTCAGATCTACTAGCTCCAATCGTTCCTTTCCTTCTTTGACAACTTCTCCTTTCTTCTTCTAGCTTTTCTTTTGCCAAAATGAGTTTTCTAAGGCCAAACACACCCAACAATGGAGGGAATACGGGTTTCTACGGTTTCTAAGGTTAAGGGTGAGCTTAAGGAGGCTAGGGTATGAACCAACATGTTCCTTATATAGTGGCTGACCCTAAATTTAGGGTTTTAGAACTCTGAGAGTACGTTGGGCGTACCTCTAGTACGTTGGGCGTACTCAACCTTGCACCCGTGTCACTTACCCAATTACGCTGGGCGTAGTCCCAGCTTACGTTGGGGGTAATCCCAGCTTACGCAGGGCGTACTCGGCGAGTCCACAAACTTCATACTTGGCCCTCATTTTCCACTTTTCCCACAAGATGATCAAAATACCACTTCTCTTAAATCCCGGGGACTCACAATTAGGTACTCTTAGGAACAGGGCGTTACATTCACCCTCGCAAGCAACACTTTTATACACACCTTTACAAGGACTAGCTTTGAATATAAAACAACCATTCTTATAAACGAAAATCTTACCATTATAGTTATATAAAAAACGACAACCATCCATATAAAGTGCATGAAAATAAATAGTGTTTCATGCCATATCAGGCGAAAAGCAACAGTTTAATAAACTAAGATAAACACAACCACCAAGCATGAGCTCATAGTTCCTAATCCTTGTAACAACTAACTTGTTCCTGTTTCCCCTTATCAGGTTGAGCTCCTCATGCCTCAATTTACTACTTTATCTTAGTCCGTGCATATCAGAGCAAATGTAGTACCACATCCTATATCAAGAATCTTAGAGTTAGAAGTAGATGTGCTATGGAGTTTCCTAATAAACATACCTGAGGTACCAGTCACCTTGACTTTGCCTTTCCTGAGGTCCTCGAGGTATTTAGGGTAGCTACGCTTCTAGTGTCCCTTGGATTGACAGTAAGAATAAAAGGCCTCATTTGGATCAGCAAAATGGGCTATCTCAGCTTGGAACTTTCCTTTAGAGCCTTAGTCAGACTGTCTGACCTTAGTCTTTCCCATTCCTCCGGGATGAGAAAACCTTTTTCCTTTTAGTAGATCCATGATCAATTTTCAAGACTGGAGCACTAGCATTGGAGTTTTTGGGTTTCTTCATGCTCACTTCACTTGTATTGAGCATCCCATGCAACTCCATTAAGGTCTTATCAAGGTTGTTAATATTAAAGCTCAAGATGAACTATGAATAAAAACTACTAAACAAGTTCAAGACCATGTCAATGGTGAAATCATTAGGCAACTCCACACCTAGATTCCTAAGTTTGTCTATGTACGACTTCATCTTTTGGACATGGGCACATACAAAGCCTCCCTCTTGTTGTTTACATTCCATGAGGAACTTGACGATCTCAAATCGTTCTTTCCTAGGTTACTCGTTAAAAATTTGCTTGAGCTGTTGATTTACATCATTAGCGCCCTAATTTTCAAAGTTCTTTTGGAGACTAGAAGCCATGGTCGCTAACATAAGGCAAGACACTTTGCTTGATTCATCGTAATGCTTTTTGTAGGCAGTAACTTCATACGGGGTAACATTCTCTCCATGTTCAAGAACATCATTGTCGAGAACATACTATTTGTTATCATATCTCAACATGAACCTTAAGGTTCTAATCCAGTCAAGATAGTTGGATCCATCATCATTGAGTCTCTCCCCTATTAAGAACTAAAAATAGTGATAAGCTAGAGTTTTTAGTTAGTAGAGGATGAAGAGGAGGCGGTGGATTGTTGTTATTATTGTTAACTAGGATCGACATCTATAAAAGATGAGATACCAATTAGTTTGATATAGAAAATCCTTAAGAAATAATAACCCTAAATCATATTATTAAGTTAAGGCTAGAATCCATATTCAGATTCATGATGTGTAAAGGGAAGTGATAGGTTTATTAAACTTTTGATCGATTAGATCTTATAACAGGTGAAACAAGAAAGTAATAACAGTAAGATAAAAACACAAGAATGGATCTGAAAGAGTCGAATGATTCAATTAACTCAATCCTCAGCAGAGCTCGATGAAGAACTTCCGCTGTAGAGGATATTAGGGTTACAAAAGATAAGAACTGTGAACGCTATGAAAAACTCTATCAAAATCTTACGTTCAAGAATGCATGCGAGCATCTATAAATAATAAACCCTACAAAATAACTCACGGATGGACAGGCCCATACCGGAGACTAAACTGGACTAGCTAACGAGCCCAAGACGCAACACTATCTGGACCTAACAATTTCCCCCTTTGCATCAATTGGAGCGAGGCTATCACTTCTTCTTGCTGGGTCGAGCTGCCGGAACCTTCTTAGTGGTATCAAACAGACGAGGGATAAGAGCAAGGATTTTCTGTCTGAAGCAAATGTACCACTAAATCATTTTATCGAAGTACTTCTTGTCATCTGCTGAGTTTTTCTTGCAACGATGAATGATACCTAAAACATGTTCTAGGCATGCAGTGGTGTATACATGTTTATCTGCCAGAGCGAACAGACATTTTTGGCCTTCGTTTCTGGTAAACATAACAGAATTTATTTTCGGGTCTATCATCCCCATCTGCATCATGTTCAGATCACTTGCCGATCCAACAGGTGAAATAGTGGGCTTTTTCTTGAAGACACTAGCGATCTTGTAACATCCCGGAATAGCAAGAGTAGAGTTGAAGGGCTAAAAGTGTTATTTGAGGAAAGAGTGACTCGGCGAGTCCATGGATGGACTCGGCAAGTAGAGTCGCGACATGGTCGCGTGTTAAGTAGCCGACTCGGTGAGTCGATGAGATGGACTCGGTGAGTAGGCGCTGAGAGGAGAAAACCCTAATTCTCGGGGTTGAGCCCTATTTAAAGAACATTATATCCTTCCCCCAGCCTCTTTATTCCCCTTTGAAGTCCAGAAACGCTAGAAAGTGCGATTGAAGGAGATTAGAGTGTAATTGGAGCATTGGAGGAGTTTGTTGAAGGAATTTTGTGAGATTGAAGGCTTGGGGCAAGGGGCTTTGCTTGGATCCTAATTTCATTGCAGTTGGGGCGTCCATTGGAGGTAATATCTCATTCTTGGACTGATTGTATGTTGTTTCTTCATTTGGGGTTTGTGGGATCTTGTCTATGGATGTAATTGGAAGTCTAGAGGTTAGATCTGAGGTTGCTACCTCAGATCTGGAATGGAGGAGAATCAGAGAGCAAGAAAGTCCATGTGTTGGAGTGTTTAGTGAAGCTTGCATGTCCCAAACCCTAGTTATAAGTGAATAAGGCCTAGATCTCTTTGGATTCACGTAAAGTTTGCCACTTTACGTGATGGATGAGTTGTATAAGGCTAGATCTATGTTTTGGATCATTTGCATGGCCTGGAATGCTTCTTAATGGATTCAGATCGGTGGTACTCGGCGAGTCACATGGGTGAACTCGACGAGTTGCTTGAAGATGAGCTGGGACTCGACGAGTTGGAAGAACAACTCGGCGAGTCGGATGAAGATAGCCTGAAACTCGGCGAGTTGTATGAACAACTCAGCGAGTAGGTTGATGATAGCCTTAGACTCGGCTAGTCTGTTCTTGGAATCGGCGAGTCTTGTCGAAGACTTCCGATATTCTCTGGTTGAGTCGAGAATCGGTGAGTCAAGGGATGACTCGGTGAGTTGTGTGCGAGTGGACTCTGAGTTGTTGGACTCGGCGAGTCTCGGGGTGACTCGGCGAGTTAGGTCGCGGGTTGAGAGAAGTTCTGAGTATGGGAACTCGGCGAGTCATAGGGTTGACTCGGCGAGTAGGGTCAGTCAGGGGTTGACTTTGACCTTGTCTTTGTCCAAAAGTTGATCAGTGGTTTCCAGGGGTATTTTAGTAATTGTTGATTATTGTTTTGAGTTCAGTGCATTGGTGGTTGGCCAGTGGTAGAGGTCGTATCAGTGATCGGAGTTGCTTGGATTATCTGTTCAGTCGGCAGTTTCGAGGTGAGTTATCCTCACTATATCAACGGGGTCTAAGGCACCAAGGCCGGCCCTTATCGGATTGAGATCCGGGTAGTTGTTGCTATGTTATTGTTATGTTGTTGTGCTACGATATGTTTGCATCCTGTGAGTTAGGATGGTGTATGTTAGAGGCCTGATTGAGATCAGTATAATGAGAGATAGGGAGGCGCCATGCTAGTGACCTGTTAGGTCAGTATCCTGGTTAGGATGATTATATGTTATGTGATCTGTTAGATCTGCTTGAGGCCTGTTATTTGCTCTATGATTATATATATGTATGTGCACATGGATGTTTGGACTGGAAGTGGGTTGAGGCGGGTCCTGCTGTGTGAAGTAGGCCAAGATACCCAGGGCGGACCGGTTGTCACGTAGGCCCAGCGAGCGGTCCGGATAGGCTGTAGGTCCCGATAGGGGCGGACCAGACATGTCGAAGGCTCGGAGAGCGGACCAGACAGACTGAAGGCCCAGAGCGGGCGGACCAGTCATACTGTAGACTCAGAGAGTGGACCAGGGGGATTGAAGGCCCGGGAACGGGCGGACCAATCACACTGCAGACTCGATGTATGCGGATAGACTCAGAGGGTGGACCAGGTGGACTGTTGGCCGGTGCGGCGGACCAGTCACACAGTAGACCCGGAGAGCATGGCTGTTTCTGTGATCGGATATGTTATGGCATGTTATGCGTGTATGGTATTTGTGGTTGGTATTTTGGGGATATCTCACTAAGCTTTCGGGCTTACAGTTGTGGTTTCATGTTTTTCAGGTTCTTCAGAAGATCGTGGCAAGGCGAAGGCGTGATCGTACTGCTCCTCATGATTTTGTAGTGTTGTGATTCTGGGAACACGTTAAATGTTTTGTATTGAAAACCCTTTTTGTAAAGAATTATTGGAATCGAGATGTTTTTGAAAAATTTAAAATTTGGTTGTATTTTTCGGTCGTTACAAGTTGGTATCAGAGCCTTGGTTTGAGTGAATTGGAGAAACACTCGTGTGACTTCAGTCTCAAATCGAGGAGAGTTTTGAAAAGAGTATTTAAAAATGGTTTTCAAAATGAGTAAAGGAGGACGTGGAGGTACGATCAGCCGGAGCCAGTAAGTAACCCCAAAATACCATGCATGTTATTTGTTTTTGAGCTTTAATAGAACAGCATGCTAGTGATAGGCTAGGGATCTTCAGGATTTCATGATATGTTGCCTGATTTGTGATGCCTGTAGCCTAGGGTCCCTTATGGGAGATTCTCAGTGTTCCGCTAGTAGTGAGGGTTGATCGTTGTTATGCATGTTCTCTAGGGTATTGTGGTAGTACTTCATGCAAAAATGGGTATGTGTGGAAGGTAGTATGGGCCCGTACTACGAAAAGCACAGGACCCATACGCGTATCAAGGAAACCATGATCTCTAGGGTGGGTTGAGAGAGAGTTGGATCCCAGGGTGTGGGAGGAGTCTGAGATTTTGTGTGGTGTTTCTTTTCAGTATAGAGATTCCGAGGCATGATGAGAGTGGATCCGGGTCAGGATCGGGAGCTGGAGAGAGAGTTCCGGGCGAATCGGTGCCGCCCGAGGTTATCGGACAGATTAGCACGAGCGAGTTGGATGCGAGGATTCATGAGATCCTACATGACGAGATTGCTGAATTGTTCCGTGCTGAGTTGCCAGAGCTGTTTGGGTCGATTAAGACCGCCATGGTTGAGTATTTTGATGAGCGCTATGCGGCTCTCACCGAGACGGCTGCCGCGGCGGATACAACAACTGTAGCAGCGGCAGGGGGAGGAGCTAGTCAGGGTTTTCAGTATCGGGACTTCGATAAGACGAAGCCTCCCACATTTGACGGAGTTCAGGACCCGATTGTTGCTATGAGGTGGTTGTCAGACATGGAGGGGTGTTTCTTCACGTGTTCATGCCCTGCTGATCATAGGGTGAGGTGTGCTCTGAACCTGTTGAGGCTCGGGGCGAAGGATTGGTGGAGATTGACCACGAGGTCATATTCGGATGTGCAGAGGGCTGCGGTTTCATGGGATCAGTTCAGAGAAATGTTCAGTACTCGTTATGTTCCGCAAGTTGAAAGGGAAAGATTGGCTCAGGAGTTCCTTGAGTTGAAGCAGGATTCGGAGTCGGTGACTGAGATCACCAGGATGTTCACTGAGAGGGCGATGTTTTGCCCAGAGTTCGCTTCGGAGTAGGCCCAGATGTCCCGATATCTGAGCATGCTCAAGAGGGACATCAGACAGTTTGTGTCTGCGCAGAGGTGCGAGACCTTGTTGGAGTTGCAGGAGGCCGCTAGGCGGCGTGAGTTAGAGATTGAGTTGCAGATGCGTGAGTTGAGGCAGGCTCCGGTGCAGTCACCGCCGGCGCCAAAACGGTCCAAGACCGTTGATGTTAGAGTGGGGGATTTGAGCAGCCACACTTCTGAGAAGTGTGGGAAGGGTCACACCGGGGTTTGTAGGACCGGTGGTGCATGCCGCAAGTGCGGAAGGGATGGGCACTATGCGAGGGATTGTCGGCAGTCAGCACCAGTTCGGGATTTGAGGATCTGCTATCATTGTCATCAGGTTGGACATTTGAGGGCCAACTGTCCACAGTTTGCTGCAGGATCGGTGCAGGCTCCAGCACCGGCCACTTTGAGGATCACAGGTGGAGGTCAGGGTGGAGCAGAGCCCCCAAGGGCTCAGGGTCATGCTTATCAGCTTGCGGCAGAGGAGGTCAGGGCAGTATCGGATGCAGCTGCGGGTATGTTTCTTTCTTGATATCTTGTTATCTTGTGATTATTGTGGTGTAGTGTTCATGAGCTGGTATTTTGTTTGGTTTTCGTTGTGATATTCGTCGTTTTTCGGGTTGGAGCTTTTGGTTATGGTTTGGGTTTCGGGTTTTCGTTTTGGTATCCGTTGTTCCCTGAGGGTTTGGTATGGTTATAGTTTGGTGATTGTGCTGTTATTGGTTATCTTCTGTGAGGGTTATTAGTGGAGATGCGACATTGGGTTGAATGTCGGGTAGCATCTGCAGTCGTGGAGAGGATAATTGGAGATCGGATTCTTTTTGAGCGGATTGTTCAGTGAGGAGATCTGTTTTGCTGAGGGTTGTTTATGACTGTGAGAAACAGTCAGTGTGTAAGTGTTCTCTTTGTGTGGGTTGTTCTGGAAGGTCGTTAATGGCGACCGGTGGTTGTTGGTCAGCGCTTAAAGTGGGGGAGAATTGGAAAATTCTCCGGGAGATCGATGAGTATTTGAGGGTGCTTAGCGGTTGGGATTCAGCAGTGTCCTGTCAGCCCAGAGTATAGGCTGATAGGAGCGAGTGTCAGGCATGCGAGGGGGATAGGTTGGAATGTTGGTTGATAGTGAGCGGTCCGGATAGACTGAAGGCCGACAAGCGTACCAGTCAGGCCGAAGGCTCGGAGAACGGTCCAGCAAAACTGAAGGCACTGAGAGTGGTCCAGATTGGCTGAAGGTTCTGAGGTTGGTCCAGATGGGCTGAAGGCCTGGTGAGGCGGTCCAGTCTTGCTTAAGACATTGTAGGCATTGTGGGATCTGTTGAGGATATGGTTTGGGGTATGTCGCAGTGTGTTTGCATTAGAAGGTCCGGCCCCGGGTTGTGATTTTGATGAGTTGAGAGAGTGAATGGGCTTAAGAGCCCCTGCAATGAGAGCCAGAGTATGTGAATAGCGGTTACGCAAAAAGGGTGGTGTCGCGTTGGGCGAGCACCGTGGCTCTTGTTGGAGTGACAATGTGGCCAAGTGGATTCCTTGGAAAAGGAAGAGAGAAAGGTGTATAACCCCGAGAAGGAGTGCAAGTTCACGTAAGTGAAAGCTGCAGAGCAGAGTTATGATTAGAGTATTTCGAGTATGGTTTTGGGCATCGTGTTTGCGGCAGTGGAATAGAAGCTCATCTGGTTTGGGATGTCTACTGAGGTTGCGGAAGGAATTCCGCAGGGGTAGAGCCCAGAGGCTTGGAAAGGATGCAGGGAGAGAGTCCTGGACTCTCAGTGTGATTCTGATCAGGGCATTGGGTATGTATTAGTGGTTCATCCTGGGGGGGGGGATGTTTGAGGGTGTCATCAGTGTGTCAGGTTTTCCAAACCTGAGGGTGCTAGAGCTAGTTCAGCATGTGTATGCGATTGCAAAAGGAGAACTCGTGGGAGTTGCTCTGAGATAGAGAATGGGTCTTTCCGTCGTCACAGAATGGATAGAGTGAGATTTGGATCGGGGATCCGATGGTTCATGGTTTTCTAGCCCTTATGAGTCGAGTGATGGCTGTGAGTTGGAGCAGTGTTGCATTATGAGTAGTACTCAGTGATTAAGTGAAGTTATCAGAGGGTGAATCCGGTGCCCGATTTGAGACGGTGGTCAGGACACCGTGAGGAAGGGAAAGTTCGTTCGAGTTTCGTTTGGGTATGCCTTGAGGGACCTGGTCTGGTTGAGGCCAAGTGGCACGTTGCGGGAGTATCTTTGGAGTTGAGTTGCTGTAGGCTTCGAGGGCGAAGCCTAATATAAGTGGGGGAGAATTGTAACATCCCGGAATAGCAAGAGTAGAGTTGAAGGGCTAAAAGTGTTATTTGAGGAAAGAGTGACTCGGCCAGTCCATGGATGGACTCGGCGAGTAGAGTCGCGACTTGGTCGCGTGTTAAGTAGCCGACTCGGCGAGTCGATGAGATGGACTCGGCGAGTAGGCGCTGAGAGGAGAAAACCCTAATTCTCGGGGTTGAGCCCTATTTAAAGAACATTATATCCTTCCCCCAGCCTCTTTATTCCCCTTTGCAGTCCAGAAACCCTAGAAAGTGCGATTGAAGGAGATTAGAGTGTAATTGGAGCATTGGAGGAGTTTGTTGAAGGAATTTTGTGAGATTGAAGGCTTGGGGCAAGGGGCTTTGCTTGGATCCTAATTTCATTGCAGTTGGGGCGTCCATTGGAGGTAATATCTCGTTCTTGGATTGATTGTATGTTGTTTCTTCATTTGGGGTTTGTGGGATCTTGTCTATGGATGTAATTGGAAGTCTAGAGGTTAGATCTGAGGTTGCTACCTCAGATCTGGAATGGAGGAGAATCAGAGAGCCTGAAACTCCCTGTGTTGGAGTGTTTAGTGAAGCTTGCATGTCCCAAACCCTAGTTATAAGTGAATAAGGCCTAGATCTCTTTGGATTCAGGTAAAGTTTGCCACTTTACGTGATGGATGAGTTGTATGAGGCTAGATCTATGTTTTGGATCATTTGCATGGCCTGGAATGCTTCTTAATGGATTCAGATCGGTGGTACTCGGCGAGTCACATGGGTGAACTCGACGAGTTGCTTGAAGATGAGCTGGGACTCGACGAGTTGGAAGAACAACTCGGCGAGTCGGATGAAGATAGCCTGAAACTCGGCGAGTTGTATGAACAAATCGGCGAGTAGGTTGATGATAGCCTTAGACTCGGCGAGTCTGTTCTTGGAATCGGCGAGTCTTGTCGAAGAGTTCTGATATTCTCTGGTTGAGTCGAGAATCGGTGAGTCAAGGGATGACTCGGTGAGTTGTGTGCGAGTGGACTCTGAGTTGTTGGACTCGGCGAGTCTCGGGGTGACTCGGCGAGTTAGGTCGCGGGTTGAGAGAAGTTCTGAGTATGGGAACTCGGCGAGTCATAGGGTTGACTCGGCGAGTAGGGTCAGTCAGGGGTTGACTTTGACCTTGTCTTTGTCCAAAAGTTGATCAGTGGTTTCCAGGGGTATTTTAGTAATTGTTGATTATTGTTTTGAGTTCAGTGCATTGGTGGTTGGCCAGTGGTGGAGGTCGTATCAGTGATCGGAGTAGCTTGGATTATCTGTTCAGTCGGCAGTTTCGAGGTGAGTTATCCTCACTATATCAACGGGGTCTAAGGCACCAAGGCCGGCCCTTATCGGATTGAGATCCGGGTAGTTGTTGCTATGTTATTGTTATGTTGTTGTGCTACGATATGTATGCATCCTATGAGTTAGGATGGTGTATGTTAAAGGCCTGATTGAGATCAATATAATGAGAGATAGGGAGGCGCCATGCTAGTGACCTGTTAGGTCAGTATCCTGGTTAGGATGATTATATGTTATGTGATCTATTAGATCTGCTTGAGGCCTGTGATTTGCTCTATGATTATATGTATGTATGTGCACATGGATGTTTGGACTGGAAGTGGGTTGAGGCGGGTCCTGCTGTGTGCACTAGGCCAAGATACCCAGGGCGGACCGGTTGTCATGTAGGCCTAGCGAGCGGTCCGGATAAGCTGTAGGTCCCGATAGGGGCGAACCAGACGTGCCAAAGGCTCGGAGAGTGGACCAGAGAGACTGAAGGCCCAGAGCCGGCGGACCAGTCATACTGTAGACTCAGAGAGTGGACCAGGGGGATTGCAGGCCCGGGAACGGGCGGACCAATCACACTGCAGACTCGATGTATGCGGATAGACTCAAAGGGTGGACCAGGTGGACTGTTGGCCGGTGTGGCGGACCAGTCACACAGTAGACCCGGAGAGCATGGTTGTTTCTGTGATCGGATATGTTATGGCATGTTATGCGTGTATGGTATTTGTGGTTGGGATTTTGGGGATATCTCACTAAGCTTTCGGGCTTACAGTTGTGGTTTCATGTTTTTCAGGTTCTTCAGGAGATCGTGGCAATGCGAAGGCGTGATCGTACTGCTCCTCATGATTTTGTAGTGTTGTGATTCTGGGAACACGTTAAATGTTTTGTATTGAAAACCCTTTTTGTAAAGAATTATTGGAATCGAGATGTTTTTGAAAAATTTAAAATTTGGTTGTATTTTTCGGTCGTTACAGATCTCTTGATCCATCTTGGAAACTTCCATTATGTAGCAAACAGGCATCCTCTTGAAGTGGTCAATGATCGGACCATATTCTGCTTCATTTGTGAGAAGGATGTTGTGCAAGATTATCCAATCATGTGGATTCAAATTGGGAAGATCAGCTAGCAAAATGGCATGTTCGGTCTTGGCAGAACCCCTCAGCACGTTGAAGCGAACGTTCGTGAAGTTCCCTTCCCGATACGGCTTGAGGACCCGAACATTGATAATCTTCTGAGCGCTCCAGGTTTGATACTGTGGTTGAGCAGCTCTCAGATAGAACTCGAAAAGATTCCTGTCAACCTTTGGATGAGGATGAGGGATATCGGCAATGTTGTTAAAGGCATGGAAGATGAAGGCCTTTCGGGTCAGTTGCATGTCGAACTGAGAGTCGACAGAGTTGATGCGATCTAGTGAAATCACCGGTTCGAGCCACAAGATGCTTGGGGTTTCAATCGCTTCTTTCAGCAACTTCTCAAGAGTCCATGGAGGAAAAAGGGTTTTCCTACTCTCAAAAAGGTCGTGAGCCTCTTTCATCTTTCTTTCAGCTACCTCAGCCTCTCTAGCAACCCGAGCGCTCATATCAGCATCCTTATCTCCACCTTGCTTCTTTAAGAGATCTGCAATAGTCTCTTTATCATCATCTCTCTCTTCAACAATTTTCTTCCCCTTGTCTTTGACACCCGAACCTGAGGCTTGGCCTGTTGGAGGAGGTTCGGTTGTTTTTGTTGCTCTAGAAGTAGGATGCGGTTGAGATACATTCTCTCCCCCTTGTTTCGGAATGGACACGAACTCAAGGAGCCCTTCAATTTTGCTCAGGAGAGAAAGGGCAGGAGAAAGCTTTTCCGCAAGAGTACGCCTGATTGAGTAATTTAATATTGGATCATGTGCTTCAAGGATGTTGGAAAGTGCGGCGTGGACATCCGAAACACATGAAGACACAATCTCTCGTTTAGATCGAAGAGAATCAATCTCCTTTTGAGAACTGGAGAGTTAAAGATTCTTGATCTTGAGAGCAGTGGTCTTTCGAGCGAGAGCGTTCATGAGGTCGTTCTCGGCAGCTAGATCGTCTTGTAGCTTAGTGAGGCGCTCCTCAATAGTTGCCTTAAACGCTGAGTTGTCCTCAGTGAGAGATTGACGAAGAGTGGCGAAGGACTGCAGTTCTAAGGCAACTGAGGTAGCTAGCTTGTTGACAATGGGGCCAAGCTTCGTTTTATTGGCATCGGCAGTTTCCTGTAAAGACTGCAAGAGATAAGAAGCATCAGTAAATAGTTTTTCGACATTTTCGGTCGCAGCGGTGCAAGCCTTGGTGGAGGCATCAATAGTGGCAGTGGCTGAGCTGAGGGAGGCTTCATGAGCTTTAGAGAAAGCATCAACAATCTTCTGAATAGCAGCTTCATAAATGGTAGATTGTGATTAAGAAGAGGGGGAAGCAATGAGCGAATCAATCTTCTCGTGAAGCTCCTTGAGATGCTTTTTGGTGACAGGAGCATCGTTATCATCGTCACTTTGCACCTGATACGGAATGTAATAGACCGAATCAAATGTCATGTCCTCCCCACCTTGAAAGGTTCTTCATCCTTTGCGGACTGAGCAGGAGATGAGGGTGGAGGGGATGGTGGAGGCTCGGTTGTGGAAGTAGGTTCGAGTTTTGATGTGTGTTCGGTAGTGGGAGTGGTTTCGGTTGCTTTAGTAGGAGCCCTCGTATCAGATACGTTGGTTCTTACTTCAGCGGGTGTTGTGGTAGCTTCAGTGAAAATAGGAGGGTAAATTGGGATAGAGGTAGGAGTTATTTGAGTGGTGGAGGTTATGGGGGGAATGGAAATAGGAATGGTGATTGGTGGAGAAGAGACAGGTGAACTGGAAAAATGTACTTCTGGGGTAGGCGATCGTCGGAGTCTGAATTTTCATCCTCAGATTCGCTTGAGGAGGAAGCAAGTATCAGCTTTTGCCTAGGTTGTGTTTTCCTCTTCTTCAGTGGAGGAGATTGAGCAGCCTTGGTGGGTTTTCGTTTCTTCGGAGAAGGGCCTTTTGCTCCCTTGCCAACTTGCTTGTCTTTGCCCTTTTCATTTTTCTTTCCCCTTGGAGCGGGCTTATTAGCTTCGTGGATGGATTTGATCATCTCAGGAGTGAGCTCTCTAGGACCAGAGCGACGAAACTCCTTGTAAGTGCGGATGATACGGCTTCCGGTAGGAACATCTCCAAACATTGACTTAGGGATGGAGCCAATAAACTGAAATTTTGATGCATCGGAGACTATTATCTTCGTGGTATGAAAAGTACCTATCGAAGAGAGTGGATAATCAGCAACAACGGGGACGTGATACTTGTCCATCACCCATTTTGTGACAAGAGTCCAGAAGCGAGCGTAGGAAATCTCTGAGTGTCGAGATGTGGAGGCAAGACTCTGAATCAACTACTGCCATAACACCGACCCATAGTTGAGGTTGATACCGTTGTATACCCCATAAAGAATCGTGATGAACAGACGACTCGCTCCGTCTGAACCGGCACTGCGTTCCGATAACCCCTTGAATAACACGGTAAATAACCCATTCCATTGAGGAGGCAAGCACGATTTCTTGAACTTGGTGACCGTCGTCAGAACCTTTGTGTACCCTATGTTATAGAACATGGAAAACAAGTGACCCATTGGAATGGATTCAGGGTTAACCCTAGATGAATCAGGTTCAAACCCTAAAAGCGAATAGAATCGCTACTTGGAGATGGATGCTTTGTGATCAAGAATGTCGAAGAAAATTCTATCGACAGACTTATCATAATGAGCAGTAGCAAAGATTTGGGATAAACATTCCATAGGAACAGCTTCAGCTTTGGTGAGAGCGGGAGCAAGCGGCGAGTATTCGAGGCATTCGATGATCGGGAACATGAAGGCATCATAAACATGTGGAGTAAGATTGATGATCAGACTCTTTTGAGGACGAATCGGCATGATGTGGGAAGTGGCATGAACAGAAGATAAATACACCATTGAAGTGAAGAAGTTGGGAGAGATGATGAACAGTAGAATACTGAAAGCGTTTCTTGCTCTCTGAATTTTGGGTGCAGTACAGAGGTAAAATAATGGTCGAAGTTACCTTTTATACTGTGGCGAAAGGAGAGAGAGAAGAATCTGTTCCCAAATCTTCGAAGGAAATACGAAGGGTTTTTCGGAGGTGATTGATGCGTGACAGTTGGTAGCCCCGATGATTACGCAGGAGAGAGAAGAACTGTCATTCAAGCGCCTTCCTATCAGACGCTGTTTTTTAAAAAATGGTTCCACTTCGCACACCTGTCATTCAAGCGCCGTTTGAAAATCAAAGCGATTGGACTCCCGCCTGATTCAGCATCTTATCCCTTTAGAGGGAACGCCATCTTAAAGCAAAATGACCACGTGTAATAATGTGAGCCACACCTCTTTCAAAAAAATAGCATTGTAAGTAATGAAACCAGAATTATGGAAAATCAAAAAGATTTTTGTGCTTAGTGTGTAAAAGAAAAAGAAATAAAGCAACACATATGTGGGAAATTGTGATGTCAACAAAGACACAAAACAATAGATCTCGAGCATGAATCGCTTCCTTCAAAGTCAAGAGAGACCTTAAAGTGTTTGTTTGGTTTCCCGTTGAATAACGATCAAACACTTATTGAGAAGTGTTGAAAGGCTTCTTTTAGTCAGTCTAATTTGGGTGGCTTTCGATTCAGTTTAGAATTCCTGATCTTGACATAAGACATAAATCTACCGAAGTACTTGTGAGACCAATGTAGTCTTTTGAACAAGTAGGTTTGAAAAGAGTCTAAGTGGCATCGTGAAAATATTTTATGTGAAATCTCAAAGAAAAATAAAACTAGATTCCAAGGGAAGAAATGTTATGGGATTTAACAATTTCATAGGAATCACACAAAAAGAAATCAGAGATTTCATCTTACATCCCATTGGATAAGTTCGTCAATTCGTTTGTGAATGCTAGAACAAAGTTGATTGTTCACCGTCAATGCATAGTAGGTATTGAATTGTGGATTTCACTTAGCACGTAGTGGCACGAAGCTAAGATCATGATTACAGAAATTATGAAACCATAAACCTTAGTGGTAATTTTTGAGAGTCTCAAGGGTTACGTTTATGAAGCGAATGAGATGGAGAAAAGTAGTGTAGATGGTGTAAAGAAACCAAAGTACCTCTGCCATTAAAATAAGGACCAAGCAGAAAACTCTTATCTCATGTGAGAACAGAGTAAGGTAGCTCATGATTAGAATAAATATAAAAGCCTAATTTGGAAGACAAGGTTTGTATATATCAAGTCAGTAAGGCTATTATTCAGAATCGGGTGAGGCTTTGGACACATACAACAGCATGCTTCTAGAGACACTTACCTATGAAAGAATTTCCACACAAATAGCCACACAAAAATAAGAGATCAAAAAAAATATCGTACAAATAAAAAAAAATAAAAAAAAATTTGGAGTTTTTGATTTTTAAAAAAATAAGAAAAAGATTTTGGAATTTTTGATTTAAAGAGACAAAGAAAAAAAAATGAGAAAAAAAATGTGGAGCCGAACCTGAGCGTTCGGTCTATTTCGGTTGAAAAAAATAAATTTGAAAAAGAAAAGAACTTTGAAAATAAGAGAACTTTGAAAACAAAAAAAAAACTTTGAAAATAAGAGAGATGAAATTTGAAAAAGATACAAAAGGTTTATAGCCAAAGAAACTACCTTTGAGTGATAAGCGAAGATAAGAGAATAGGACCGAACCCGAGCGTTCGGTTCATTTCGGCACACACGTGAACCGAACCCGAACGTTCGGTTCATTTCGCTTCCAACTTTTACTTTTGAAAACTAGTTTTTGGCACTGACTCTGATTCCATCATTCCTAGCCCTTGTAAAATTTTATTGAAACTCGCTTCAGGAAGAGCTTTGGTGAAGATATCGGCTAGTTGATCAGTGGTTCCAACAAAGTGAATTTCGACGTTTCCATCTTCCACATGATCCTTTATAAAGTGATACCTCAGTGCTATATGCTTGGTCCTGGAGTGATGCACTGGTTTATGACAAATCCTAATTGCACTTTCTGAATCGCAATATAGTGGGATCTTTTTCATATTGAGTCCATAATCACGGAGCTGGCTTTGGATCCAAATCACTTGAGATGTACAGGAGGCAATTGCAATGTACTCTGCTTCGGCTGTAGACAGAGAAACACATGTTTGTTTCTTTGATTGCCAGCTAACAGCATATGTGGTTCACGAGGATTCGCTTGAAACCTAGCACAATAACACACACAGAACATTATATCAGGCCTGCTAGTAGTGAGGTACATTAAGGACCCAGTCATCTGGCGGTATAACGTTATATCGACTGTCGGTTTTTCCAAGGATGGTGTGAGCTTGGTGCCAAACGCCATTGGAACTTTCACCTTTGAGTCTCCCATCATGCCAAATTTAGCAAGAAGAGTCTTGGTGTATGCTTCCTGGTTGATAAAGATGCCTTCGGGTCCCTGTCTAGTATTTAAACCAAGGAAAAAGTTAATCGGACCCATTGAGCTCATTTAAAATTTAGTCTCCATTAGCTTTCTGAATTCAGTTGTTAAGCTAGGATTCGTTGAGCCAAAGATGATATCATCGACATAGATTTGAACTATCATAAGGTGGTTACCTTCCTTCTTACGAAAGAAGGTTGGGTCAACCGAATCTTGCTTGAATTTTGACATCTTTTAGAACTTAGTTAGTGTCTCATACCATGCCCTAGGCACTTGTTTCAGACCATAAATTGCCTTGTCTAGAATGTAACAGTGATTTGCATGCTTTTCATTCACAAAACCTGTAGGTTGCTCCACATAGACCGTTTCTTCAAGTTCTCCATTCAGAAAGGCGCATTTTACGTGCATTTGGTAGACCTCGAAGTTCTTGTGTGCAGCATAGGCCAGAAATATTCGAACAGATTCCAGCCTAGCTACCAGAGCAAAAGTTTCTTCGTAATCAATTCCTTCTTCCTTGCAGTATCCTTTTACCACGAGACGAGCTTTGTTTCGTATTACATTGCCTTCCTTGTCCATTTTGTTTCTGAAAACCCATTTGAGACCTACAACTGAGACATCTTTAGGAGTTGGAATAAGGCGCCAAACCTTGTTTCTTTCAAACTCATTAAGTTCATCTTGCATAGCTTGTACCCAATCGGAATGATCAAGAGCTGTGTTAACAGTCTTAGGCTCAATTTTGGATACGAAAGAATTATACATGCAGAACTCTACTTTGGAGAATAGAGATGATTGCTTTACCTTCAGTTGAGATCGGTTCAAGACCTTTTCAGAGACATTACTCACTATCTGAGATACAGGATGATCTCTGGTCCATTTAATAATAGGAGGACAATTTGGATCATAAGATGGATCCAATTCAGCGTTGACCATTTCTTCCATTTCAGATTGACTGTCGTCATCGTAAAACATGTTGGAATTCTCCCCCTCGACTGATGAATCTCTTTGGTATTCAGGTTGGTTCATACCTTCGGGTGCAACAGAACTCTCAGGTGTGGCTGGACTTTCTGGTGCTACAAGACTTTCGGGTGTAGCAGAGCTTTCGGGTGCTACAGGACTTTCGGGTGTAACAGGAATAGAATTCTCCCCCTGAAAGTGTGAGTTCGGTTGATTTGAAGGATATGGATTCTCCCCCTCTACTGAAGTACCTTGCTGAGGAGGTTCGTTTGGAACTTGTTCTCCTTTACCCATTTGTTTGGCTGCATCTTCAAAGATTTGCTTTAGATGGTCGATGTTGTTGTCTGCTGCCTTGGCTTCCGAGACAGTAGCTTTCTCAGGTTCATCGAATAATTCCACAAACTGATCAAACAAATTGGCAATGGTGGCCGTGACCTGACCTGTTTGAGAGAAAATCTCTCCAATTGCTTCTTCAGTAGCCTTTAGCTTCTTGACGTAGTTATCATCAAAAGTCACATAATATGTTTCTTCGATCTTCCTAGAACGCTTATTTAAGACCCGGTATGCTTTTGAAGTAATAGAATATCCCAGAAAAATTCCTTCATCAGCTTTAACGTCAAACTTGTTACGATGTTCTTTGGAGTTGAAGATGAAACATCTTGAGCCGAACACATGGAAGAATTTTACGTTCGGCTTCCTGTTATTGATGATCTCATAAGGAGTAAGAGTGAAACGCTTGTTGAGATAAGACATGTTCTGCGTAAAACATGCTGCAGCAATATCATCAGCCCATAAATATAAAGGAAGAGAAGCAAAACTTAGCATAGTTCGGGCCGCCTCACACAAGGATCGGTTTTGTCTTTCGACAATTTCGTTCTGTTGAGGCGTGTAGGGGGCTGATAAGTTGTGACTGGTTCCTTTTTCTGCCAAAAAGTCTTCAAATTCTTTGTTCTTGAACTCCAGTCCATTGTCGCTCCTAATGTTGTGAACGACTTTTCTCAGTTGCACTTCAACCTGCTTGATGAACATCTTTAGCTTAGGAGTAGCCTCAGATTTTTGCTTCAGAAAGAACACCCATGTAAAACGTGAGAAATCATCAACAATAACAAAAATATACTTGCTGCCACCAATGCTTTCGATTGATGATGGACCACACAAGTCAATGTGAAGCAACTCTAGTGGTTCAACAACTTTTGTGTTTATGATTGATGGGTGACTTTGACGACATTGTTTCCCCATTTCACATGCATCGCACAAGTGTTCTCGATCAAACTTGAGCAATGGAAGACCCCGAACATGACCTCCGGTGACAAGCTTGTTGATGTCTTTGAAGTTGACATGTGAGAGCCTTCGGTGCCACAACCAGCTTTCGTCAGAATGAGCTTTGGACAAAAGACATATAGTTGGATTTCCTTTGATTGGTTTGAGATTGAGAGGAAACATTTCGCCTTTTTGGTCTGATTTGAGAATGACCTTGTTGGATTTCTTCTCTATAATCTCTGAACCTTCGTCGTCGAATGAAACCTTGAGACCGGTACCGCCCACCAGTTAAGATACACTGATGAGATTGTGCTGCAACCCTTCAACGTACGCCACCTTTCTTATTGTAAAGTCTCCATTGGTTATCATCCCATAACCCTTTATCATTCCATAAGAGTTGTTACCGAACTTGACATTCCCAGCATTTTGAAGAGATCGAAACTCCCTTAGCTCTTCCTTCCTTCCTGTCATGTCACGTGAGCAGCCACTGTCAATGTACCATTCTTCGTCGAACTGCTCATCACTTATAACCTGCAAAAATTAAGCAGATTTAGGAATCCAAAGTTTCTTGGGTCCACGTGAGCCTTTCACAAGAACAGGAATAGTAAGAGAAACATCAACAAGATATGTTCTTTTTATTAATGTTGTTTCATCTTTCCTCTTAATAGTGAAAACTTTGATTTCGTTAGTGTTAGTTACAGACGTTTTGGTTTCAGATTTTGGTGTTTGGGCATTAGTCTGCTTTCGGTCTTCCTGGATTGAGGAAATCTTCGATTTTCCTTTCAAGTGTGTTGATAATTTTGAATTTTGTGCAGGAACAGAATTGGGTTTAGAAAAGAATTAAGAATGAGAGGAATCAGAACGAGTGAATTTAGACTGGGAGTTTTTCTTGACTTTAGGTTCTAAATGACCCTTTTGTTTTTGGTCATTTGAGGGACCGAACCAGGACCTTCGGTAGCTTTTGCCTTCGGGACCGAACCTATCCTTTCGGTTGCTGTTGCTCTCGGGACCGAACCTGTCCTTTCGGTTCTGTTCCTCATGCGTCCTGAAAGTCTTTTTCTCTGACTTTGAATTTTTATCAGGATAAGAGAAATGAGTGTTTTGAGAGCACCAAAACTGCTTTCGCTCTGAGAGATTCTTTTTGTATCTTAGGTTTCTTTGTTGCTTTTGATTTTTCACCTGTTTCGGTTGTCTATGGATATTAGCCTTTTGTTTTAGTTTCTTGACAGCCGGTTCACTCTTCATAGATGAGGTTTCGCTTATGGAGGTGACTTCTTTTACAGGTATTTCTTTTGTGCCGCTTGTACTTGACACGTCAAAATTGTCAGGCTTATTCAGCGGCTCTGGTACATATCTTCCTTCGGTTTTCCAGGACGTTCGCTCTGACAGACCGACTATTTCGTCTGCATTATCTATAGGAGCTGACCAGAAGAACTCATCACAGCCAGCTGCGTTATCTTCGTTCACTATGGCAGTGAGTTCGGCTGTTTGATGTTCGGTTACTCCTGTTACTTTATATACCTGATTTGGAATAGCTCTCACCTTCTGAAACACAAGAGCTTTTTCTTTGAGGGTCGGGGACTTATTTTTGGACAAACGAGCGAATTCCACTGAATTTTCAGAAATTAGGATTTTTGTGATTTTCGGGTTCACTCATATCATCGTCCTCATTAAGTTCAACCTCTACATAAATTTCACTCATATCATCGTCCTCATTAAGTTCATATGCGTTTTCAACATTAATTTTATTTTTTGAACATAAATTGGCACTCAATGAGTCGAATTTTTGTATGGTTTCGGTCCTTAGTTTCAGCTTATCGTTTTCATCCAAAAGATTTTTCAGCATGTCCTTATGGTCTTTGGACTTTATAAAAGATTCTATTTTGTCCAGACCGTACATATAAGTAGGATTCACATCATCAGACGATACAACACTTTCACAGTTGTATGCTTCAGCATCGATTTCATCCTCCTTAAACTCAAGGAAGGGTAAAATCATGCGATGTATTTTCTGCCCTATTTCACAGTTCAGATGCAGTTGAGTAATGTTAGCACAAAGTCTTTTAGCAATCAAACAAAAACCATTTCTTTGTTTTAAAAGTTTCAAATTGGCTCTTTGCAAATAAATGTTTTCCTCCTTAGACTTAATCATCTCCGACTCCTTCTGCTCAATCCACATCCTTCGCTCCTCACTCTTGGATGACACCCTGCTTATTTGGTCAGTTAGGTTAGAATTGGTGACCCGTGTTTGAGTTAAACAACTATCCAGATTTGAGATTCTTGAATTTAAGTTATTTAATTCCTTTTCATATGATTTCTGCGGAATTTTGAACGAAATAAAAAGACATTGTACCTTCTTGATCAATTCATCAAGTTCATTGATCTGCACACTGAGAGGTTTTGCTGTGAAGCATAAGTCCTCTCGCTCCTTGGTGTCCTCATTTCCACCATCTGTATTGTATCCCCTCATGTGAGATACGTCAGTCACCATCAGACACTTTCCACTGCTTTCACCGCCTCTTGCTACATACACTTTTCCATGAGAAGGCTTTCTCACCTCATCATCTTCTGAGTCGGTCGACCACACTTTTATGCCACCGAACTCGTCATCCTCTGCCGAACCCTGTACAATAAGAGCATTCATAGAAGGATTAGTAGCAGCTTTCTTTCTCTTAATCTCTTCTAGCTTTTTCATCAAGATTGCTTCTTCATCTTTCTCCTCATCTTTCTCTGCCATTTTCTTCAAAACACAATCTTTAGCATAATGATTCTTTCCTCCACAGTAATAGCAGTTGACACCAGAATCTGCTTCAACCTTCACCTCTTTCTTTGGTTCTTCAGTCTTCAGCTCCTCCCTTACTTTTTCCGAACTGTAGCTTCCCTGCCAATTTCTGTTTTTATTGGTAGGAAACTTCTTCTTCATGAATCTCTTGGGATTGGACACCATCATAGCATAATCTTCTGAAGTTAGATCGTAGTCCTCCAGGTTTAGATCTTCATCTTCAACTACATTCTTTCTTTTAGACAGGAGGGCCAAGGACCCCAAATTTGACACCACACTCTTCTCTTGCATCACTATCTTTTCTTGGGATTTCAGAATTCCCACCAGTTTCGCCAGCGAATATGACTTGAACTGCTCGTGAGCTTTAACTGTAGACACAACAGCTCTTCATTCAGATCTTAAGCCATTCAGAAAGGTGACCTTCTGTTCAATCAGCTTCCTTTCGATATCATGTTTGATCATCTTGCTGAGAAGATGATTGAAGCGATCAAACGTCTGTGTAACAAACTCATCGGAGTTTTGATTGAACTCACCAAACTCAAACAAAAGCAAGGTCTGAATTGAGTGTTCCAAATCTTCATCTATTGAATACAGCTCTTGCAGCCGATCCCAGATTTCTTTAGCTGTACTGTAGGAACTCACTAACCTAAACATGTCAGACTGAAGAGTGAATCGGATCAGTCTCAATGCTTTGATGTTGCACTGAAACTTCTCTTTTTCGTCTTGAGCAATGTCTTTCACATCGTTTAACAGATCATTATACTCTTTCTGAGTTTTAATAATTCTGGATGTTCCTGAATTAGCAAATGGTCCAGACACAATGGCTTCCCATATGAGATACCCATTATCTTCAGATCCGATGACGTAGTCTTCGAAATGATGCACCCAAACCTTGTAATCTTGAGTGTAAAGAATTGGAATTTTTGTTGTAGATCCAATACTGTTTGAGATATTGATAGGATTAGATTTGGAATCGTCCATGCTTGATCGTTTAACCTATTGCAAGATCAGACTTGTAATATGTAATATTAGGGTAAAACGAATAAATAATGAGATACGTCAATTATGGAGTGACGACTCAATAAATATCAGTTAATGCGGAACAAACCCTAATCACTTCTTTCACAGAAGAGATGTGTATGAATTACACAGCCTCCTGCTCTGATACCATTTGTAACATCCCCCTCTGGCACGTATCATAATATTGTCCGCTTTGGGCCACTCGGCACGAGGACTTCCCAGGGGGTCACCTATCCTGGTATTACTCCCGCCCGAGCATGCTTAACTGCAGAGTTCTATGGGATCTGCTGCCCTCACGGCTTTAAAACACGTTGTGTTAGGGAAGGTATCCACACCCCTTATAAGGAATGCTTAGTTCTCCTTCCCGGCCGATGTGGGATTATATCTAACCCACTTTCACCCCCCATTATAGGGTTCGACGTTCCCGTCGAACACATCAACCCATGCCCTGGCTCTGATACCAATTTATAAGTTTATTAAACTTTTGATCGATTAGATCCTATAACAGGCGAAACAAGAAAGTAATAACAGTAAGATAAAAACACAAGAATGGATCTGAAAGAGTCGAATGACTCAATTAACTCAATCCTCAGCAGAGCTCGATGAATAACTTCCGCTGTAGAGGATATTAGGGTTACAAAAGATAAGAACTGTGAACGCTATGAAAAACTCTATCAAAATCTTACGTTCAAGAATGCATGCAAGCATCTATAAATAATAAACCCTACAAAATAACTCACGGATGGACAGACCCATACCGGAGACTAAACTGGACTAGCTAAGGAGCCCAAGACGCAACACTAACTGGACCTAACAGGATGCCGTAAACACACCATAAAGTTATTAAGGTAGGGAAAGCCCTTTGCCAATTTGATCGATACAAAATTCCTATACAAAATTGTGTTGTCCCTGGCTCAAGTTATACTTGAGATCTGCGAGGCTCACATCATCCTCTACTTATACTCTATGATTGATGTGTCAGTTAACCACACAAGCACCATCAACATGTTATAAAGAGAATGTGCAATTTTTATGCATAACATAAGATTCACTTTAAATTAAATAAAACGGGATTTCGTTTGATACTTATATTTATAATACTTTTAGATTAACAATTATCACTATCAAACCTTTTCGGTAAATCCATTATCAAAATGAAATGGGTTGGTGAGGGTGGTAAGAGCGGAGCATATTAAAAACCAACCTCATTAGGAATGATAGAGACCTCCTTAAACCCCTACATCACAACGGGTGAGCCTAGTCATGGTAAGACTAACAATGTCAATATTTAAAACATGTGAGGACCCAAGTTGTAACTTTCTTGTACATATAGTAGATACAATTGTAATACATATATATATATATATATATATATATATATATATATATATAAAGAGGTAAATTTAAGACACTTTAGTTGTCTAATATTAATTCTAATTAATTATGATGACACAATGCAGTAATTTATAAATCAGGAGGGGTAATAATCAAATTTATAAATCTCTATTATAAATAATATGAAATATTTAGATTCACTATTTAAATAATAAATAATTAAATTCAAATAATCATATTTTAATAATATTTAATGATTTTCCAGATTTAAAACATTTTATATTGGGCATCTAACCATATTAAAAATAATCTTCAAGATTGAAAAAGGGAAACCCTAATCCGAACTGGTCACATCGTGACCATAATACTGTCACGTCATGACCTACGACAAAGGGTTTCTTAGTTTCAAATTTTTCTTCTTCCATTCAATTTCTAACAAGTATTTATAAAAAAACATAGATTAAGGGTGAATGAAATTATGACCCAATGACTTTGATATCACTGTTAGGTTTTCTATGCATCAAGTACACTATAAACTAGGTAGCATAAAAATCAAAACTATGATATACCAAAGTGCACACACAACCTATGGATCTATGGTTTCATACTAATTACATATACCCTAAAAAGTGAAAATACAAAGGAAGAATTACATACCTCTTTCTCAGCTAAATACCTTAGTGCTTGAACTCTCGTTCATGCTACCTTGTTTGTATTATCAGGACCCAAACTAGAATCCCTCTCTTGGTTCACACATAATGAACTCAAAAGAGTAGAATCAAAAATAACTAGGAGGTGAGAACCTATAAGGATAGTGCATCCATAAGTAGGGAGAAAGAAGTCGCAAAAATCAAGCCATGAATGAGATTCCCTTTATATTAAGGGAATTTTCATCAAGCCTATGTGGGATGGATAACCCTATAAATGAAATTCCCTTTATATTAAGGGAATTTTCATCTACCTCCCTTCTTTCTAGGGTTCTAGAATATTCCTGATTAATCACCTATTGATTAATTGATATTCAACCATTCTTTTAATTAAATTGTTAAATAATTCTCAAATTGTTTTCTATGGGATGACACATTTCTTCATCATCGGAGCCTGATGACCAAATCTAGTAAATACCTTATCTTTCCTCTTCACCTTTCTCCATGATAGAAATATTCTTCATCTTCACTCTCAACTTCTCTATCTTCATCACACAGCATGCTTCATCCTTAACTTTCTCATGTTTCTCTACTTTCTTCTTCAACATACAGTCTCTAACAAGATGATTCTTTCCATTACAGTAGTTACAATCATATCCAAAGTCTCCAACTAACTTCTTGTTATATGAAGATTCATTTGAAGAATTGAATTTCTTAGTACCATCACCATTTTTGCTGTGATATCCTAAACATGAATTCGATGAATTTTTCTGATAAGTATTGTTTTTTGAAATTCCCTTTCATTTACTTTTTGTAAAATTTATTTGCATTGTTATTTGAGAAGTAAGCCGCTGCTTCATCACTAAAATTAACAATAACTCCTTCTTTACCATTCTCTTTTTCCTCATTGACAGATACTAGTTCAATGGTCCTCTAGTTCAATGGTCCTCTAAATGTAGTTTTATCTTTATCATCTGCAATTTCCTTGATATCAGCTTTATGTGATTCAATAAAATTGTATAGCATCGATAATGATAATGAATCAAAATTATCATGAGTCTTAATCAATAAGAAAATGTTCCTACATTCTTTTCTTAAACCTTAAATAAAAGCAATGTTAAATTCCAACTCTATTCCAACAACCTTGTACTTTGAGCATTTATAGATCAAGTCATTTAATCGATCATAATATTGCTCAATTGAATCATTCTCTTCTATTTAAATCCAGATAACTCTAACCAACATTGGGATATAAAACATTTCTTTGTTCTCTCAGTTCCCTGAAATTTCTCTTTTAGTTTGTTCCAGATCTATTGTGAAGTGTTACAACCACGAATTTAATTTGTAAACCATAGGTGGCAATCCATCTCTCAGTTCTCTCATATACCTTCTATCATTTTCTTCTTACTCGATTTTCATGACAATCATACTTTCATTTTGTGTAGTGGTTCTAATAGTCTCAACAAATGTTGGACGATATGGACCTTTATTGATTGAACGCCACAAATATTCATTATATCTACTCGGATAATTTTCCACACGATCTGACCAATGATCATGGTATTCTGGAAGAAGCATTGGTGTTCTTGTTGAAGATCCAAGTATATTAGCGTAGTTCACCATGGTGTTTATGTTCAGATTAACCATCAAAATGAGAGGAAATGAATATGAAAGAAATATATGATTGAAATGAATATTAGATTGTTATCCTAATTGCACAATCGATTGATCTTAAACAATGTTCGAATAAAATAGAATTTCAATTGCGGAAAAGTTGATTTCAAAAACAATTGAATCAACGATTGAAATCTGAAAGAAAATTCTCTAACAAGTTGATGATGCCTTCTATGATACCACTTGATGAGTTTAGGGTTCAATAAAGTATCAAGTTCAGTAAAAGAATGCACACAAGATGTAAATAAATATGTTTCGGCTCAAATTTAGTCTGGAAGTAGTAGAGAGTAGATGCTCGAAAGGTATGAAGAGTGAATTACATACAAATACCTAGACTATAACACTAGTTATAGTGCTATCACATACTACAAAATCTACAATGTGACTTTCACTTCAAAGAAAATATGTAAAAGTACATGTTGAAATACATAGATATATTGAAGGGGCGTACCCTTCGATGTAGATAACAACCCTTCGCTAAGATATATAATATAAGCACACATTGAAGTTTTCGACATACACCATAAACATAAGTCTGAGTTCTCATATATCATCCTTTTGATTTATGTTGGTGATATGTTGGTAAGTGGGTATGACATATGAAAGATCTTGCATGCTCAAGAGTCATTAATATAATATTTCTAATTAAAATATGATACTGATGGGCCACACAAACAACAATTTGATATAATTAATTACTTATTACAAATTTATTTAATAAATATTCAATAAAGTCTTATAATTAATTGGAAATTATTTATTTCATGGAATTATTAATTTTCATTACCAAGTAACATAATATATTATATGGTATAGTTTTTAAATTCGACTACATTATCTTAAACTAGAAATACTCCTTTGTCTTTAAACTAAAAGTTAAAGTTTATATATTATAAAGAGTTATAAGAATTTTATAAACTTCTCTTCTCTTTTTCTACAAAATAAAGGATGAGCTAGTTTCTAGGAAACAAGACATGGTCTTTTGAATATAATAAGGGAAAGTAAGCATGGGATTGGAGGCATTAGAGACATGTAGGCCTTAAGGTATGGAGTGCTAAAAGTGTTAACAACTCTTGGGTAAAGTTTTAGCTTTAGGAAGGCTTTGATCCCTTCATTTTTAGATGCCAAAACCGTAGCTTGCATGCCCTCACTTATTCTCTCTAGTTTTTACTACACACTTGAAGTTATTTTCATTTATTTTTCTCTCTTTATGTCATACTTTTCTTGTGCACTTAAAGCTTAAGAGCTTAACAGTCTTACAAGACTAGCATCTTAAATCAAGTTGGATTGTTGTTAGTGTCTCAATGGTTCATCCATTCTCCATCAATTTCCTAACCTTCTTTGGTTTTTCTTTCTACACTATGCAAGAAGATCTTTGGTGGGTTATAAACTTGTTTTATGTTGTTCAACATATTAAAGTCTGCCGTTGCTAAATCTTGTGTTTTTGAAACTATTTTCGAATAAAAAAAAATTCAACAATTGCTATCAGATCCACCTTGCAAGTTTGGTTAGATTTTATGATTTTTGGAAATCTTAGGTTTTGGAGAATGTGGATATCTTGTTTATGAATAAAAATAAGTTCATACATATTTTCTTTGACAACTTCTTAATTATTATTTTATATGAAAAAAAAATTACATGCATATTTTTCGGTTAAATTTTTCTTAGAAAAACAAAGGTTGTTTTATGTTTATATTTATTTTTAGAGTGTATAAACAAGCCATGGACCTTTTTGTTGTTGTTGTTGTTGTTGTTGTTGTTGTTGTTGTTGTTGTTGTATGATTTACTAAAATGGTTTGTAATAAAAAGGTAGCTAGTTTTCATCTTTGTTATTTTATGTAACATATTAGTTTTAGATAGATTTATTTTATATAAAATGTAACAAGATGAAGAACATGTCCATTTTTGAAGATCAAATGGTGCTCATGGTTTTATAATACTTTTTATAAATGTTTATAACTTTTATAGAAGTTTTATAGAATTGCAACAACGTGGATTTTCAACACAAGTGGAAGCTTGAAGTCAACATGAAGAACAACTTGAAGATTTTGGTCAGTTTAGTCCCTTAGGAAAGTACTTAACACTTTTATCTTTCCTCATATAAGTGTCACAAGAACTTGGCTTGTTTTACACTATTATGCATAATTGTGTTGTTTATTTTTATGCAAATATTTTTTGTTGTTGATAAATTAGATGTTCGCAAACTCAAACTATTTTTTGGAAAAAAATAAACATCACATTGAGTTTGTTTTTAAAATTACAAAGTAAGAACATAGGATGTAACAAGTTGTTACTTTAAAATAAAAACCGGTTTTTTTAAATCGTTAATAACGTCAAATTTTGAAATCAGAAAATTATAAGTCTAAAATGGTGATTTTATAACTTATGCAAACTCCCAAATATCAATAATAGAAGGAAGTTTTATTAAGTAATAAATAAGGTTCTATATGGCTCAAACTCAAACTTAATATTGGATATTATCGTTGAAATTAAACCGCATCAAAATGTAAAATCGGTTTTTGCATTTGAACCTTAAATGTGATTTTTTGGAAAATTGACAGCATGATTAATTGGATGACTGCATTTATCATGATATAATATATTTTTTTGAAAACTAGAATTATAAAATAAAAGACCCTTTCAAACCTCAAATCTATGCAATCCATTTTGAAGAATACTCATATATCTCATGTATACACTAGTGGGATCAAGGATACCTAACCACTTAGTGTTATCTTTTGATGGTTGGGTGTATTCATGATTTCTATTGTGATAACCCGAAATTTCTATCTTGTAAAGTCATTTAATTCAATCAAAAGTCAGACTTGTTTTTGTTATCTTTTAGCCTTGTTAAGGGTCTGTTTGAGAGTTCTAAGCCAAGTACACTTAAGTATTGTGTGTTAGGAAGCTTTAGGTTGAGTTCATTGAGTTACATTCGAGGCGGAAACATCATCCAGGGATGTTTACTCCCGCAAACTACGTTCATGGTCGTGAACCCATGTTTCACCGTGAACCCCTCTCCATATACATTGTTTTCCTTCATTATTTTCTTGTTTCTCACATTTTCCAACCAAGAACTCTCAAACTCCCTCAAGTATCATCAAGGGAAACCCTCCATTCTGTTCAAAAACGTAAGTAATACACCCCTTTTTACTAGTTATTCTTTTTATTCACATCTTTTCCTCCAAGATCTTCGAATCACCATCTTTTCCACCAAGAACACCAAGAACACATACTAGTTCTTCAGCCGTGAGAAATCTAAAGTCTTCCAATAAGTAAGTATCTTATTCATCTTCTTGTTGTCCATTAGAAACACTAGCATCCTCATGAAACAAACACCTCTTTGGTATGATTCTCCAAGAGTTCACAGCCGTGAACCCTTCATTGGGTCGTAAACCCTTCATAAGATCATGGTTTGGTCATGAACCCTTCATCCATGGCCGTGAACACTTCATAGAAGCAAGTTTAGGCCGTGAACACATCATGTGTTCTATGGCCCTGAACCATGCTATGGCCGTGAACACTTCCTTATGTGGTCGTGAACTCCCTTCAATCAATCATAAGTTATTGTAACACTTCATTGAAAGTGTTTCCTAGTACCTAAGGTTATTTCCCTTACATGTTAGTTGTTATATACACTAATTGTATACATATATGTGTAATTATATGCTTAATAGGATCCGTTTGTGCACGTGACTTCACTTGGCATACTTAGCAGCGTATATCGATTTTCATTCGAATCACTCACTACATGTGAGTTCATACCCCTACAACTACACTTTTAAATGCTTTAAAAGGATTTTATGAGGGAAAACAATTATAACAAAATATAATTGTGTTAATCATATACATGTGAAAACAACATTCAAAACGATTTCTTATACTCAAACTTGTTGAAAACTCTTTTAAAGCTTTTATAAACTTCTTTTATATCAAATCATATTCGTCTATCTATTTACGTATAAGTATGCTTTAATAGACTTAAACCCATTTCAAGGATTTTACTTAACTTAGTTTCTTGGCGGGTAATTGAGTCTTTTGTATACATCAGTAACAGTGAAACAATCATACTAGTAAACTAAAATAGGTATAGTTTAGAGGATTAGTACTTACTATTTCTAGAGCAATGAAACTTACAAGAGTCTGTTAATACATGAGTCAGTTCAAACATACTATAACTAAAACAAGAAGTAACATACTATAAGAAGAAAAGAAGGAAGATACTATAAACTACAACAGGAAGGAACATACATACTAATACAGGAACAAGATAACCTTAATGTGAGCCACTACTTCATGGCATAGCAATATACTGCTATGTCACGTTTTGTAACCAGAGTCTACTGGTGGGAGAGTGTGAGTGTGTGTATAGATTTATACGGGATTAACCATCTTACACCTTGCTACTAGCTACAGTGGGACCTGCAGGTCTACGGGTGACAAATGTCATACCATTTCGATGTCTTTGCAACGTCGTGTTTTATACTAGTCAATCAAGTATGGTTATAACCTCATCACATTTTACCTTAATTAAACAAATTGGTTTTATGCTAGTTAGTACTTCAGTAGTTACTTTATACAATACTACTGTACATTTTCATTTTTCCCATTACATTCATATAGTGATCTTCTCACATAAAAGGTAATGTAACTATTTTCTAGTAATGATAGTCATATATTTGGGAACACATTCATTTTTACAAAGGAACAAACATACATAACAGTCAGGTCTTGGTAGAAGACTACTTTCCATTTTAGTAGAAAATATAGGATTTTCTAGGAAGTATACTGTCACACCCCGAAACCGAAGGCGGAAACGTCTCGGGGCGGAGGTGACTTCATGTGAATCATAACCAATGTACATAGTAAGGGACGTAAAACACAAAACATTACATTACATAGATTTCATTACATAAGTTGAAAAGTAAAGTAGTACAAGTTTCATAGATATATAGTTTAAACAAAAGAAAGACGATTCTTCTACGCACTCCGTCTTCACCAAAAGAGATCGTCGGGTACCTGTCTAAAGTGGACCTGAGAATACAAGCGGTTTGATAATCAGCATAAAGCTGGTGAGTTCATAAGCGGTTTGTTTTATGAAAAGAACAAGTTCCTTTAGTTTTCCTGTAAAAGTGATTAACCAAGAAAATCCCATATTTTCTTAAAAGTAAAGTTACCAAATCCGAATCGTATTGTAAAAGATGTACAATAAAAACGTGATTGTTCTTAAGAATTGTAAAGTTTAGATATCTAACTTGTTACACTTTTCTGGTTACGAACTACTATTACTCAGGAAAATCCTTTACTTTCCTGTAAAAGTGAGCTAACTGTTACCGACTCTGATTATGTTCGTTATTATCCATAGGAAAACCCAATGTTTTCCAGAATGTGTGTGTGTACTATTACCAATTCTGCGTATGCTAACTGTTACCGATTCTGATTATGTTTATTGTTATCCATAGGAAAACCCCATGTTTTCCTGAATCTGTGTGTGTGTGCATCATTACCGATTCTGGTTATGTTCAGTGTTCTCCCCAGGAAAACCCCATGTTTTCCTGAATGTGTGTATGTGTGTGCCTGTCATCCTTGAACGTACATTAGCTTTACCACGTACATAAAGCTAGCAAATGATTCTAAAGCGTTAATAATCTAGATTGCGAGTCCTTAACCATACTCAGACTAGATATGACTCGAGTCGTGGCCAGTATCCTTTTTATGACTTTCGTCACCCTTGAACCTTTCGGTTCGGCTGTAGCTAGCAGCAAGGTGCCGGATTGTCAGTCCCGTACAGATCTATACACTCAAGTCATGCTCTCCTACGTTCGGAGATTCTGGTTATAGGGGTAGCCCTCCACTCTCGTGCCACGGGACGTGTTACGAAGGACGTGTCTCCAATCTTTAAGATTACTCATTACTTCTCGCCTAGGAGAAGTAGTATCTACGACTAACTAAGTTCTAACGTGTCTGTCCTTTACACTCAAACCTAGGTGTATTATTAATGTCATTACACTTGAGTCTAGGTGTTATCTAATGATGACTATCCATTTACACTCGAGCCGAGGGGCATTATTAAATACATTACAATGTTCTATATTATCAAATGACTGATATCCTTTACACTCGAGCCTAGGTGTATTATTAATGACATACCGAAGTTTTATGTTTTCTTTATGGTGTCTGACTTTTATACTCGTGCCTACGGTATTTTATTACAGAATTTACAATGTTTTATGTTTTCTATCAATATAAGTATGAACAATCAAATGTGAAGTATACAATATGATAGTATATAACAAGAATTGAAAATCAGTTTTTAAACAAATTACTCTGCAAGTTAAAACAGTTTGTTAAAAAGGGTTTTCAATCCTTCAAAATGTACAAGTATGAAACCAATTAACTAAAATCATAAGTTTAAGTACAAGATATTCTTGTACTCTTGCTTGTATTCCTCCCCTGAAAACATTGAAAAACCATTGAAAAAGGGTAGGGGTATGAACTCACCGGACGCGGAAAGTGTCGAAAGGGATGCTAAACGTCGAACCGAGGCTTGAATACGAGCGAGGTTCCTATGTAATATTAAATAATACACAATATATATCTAATTAGATTTAAATAACTAATTAGGTACACTTGAACATTCTAAGACGAGAAAACACTCCAAAATGAGCGTTTGAAGTGACCCGGGTGGCATTTCAAGACATGAATGGCTAGGATATAGAGTTTACTCTTCAAGGGTAAACTTTAGGGAGTGTTCATGGCCTTAAATACCTCACCCCCATGATTTTACGGCCGTAAACTCATGGTGGGGTGTTTTATGTGCTAAATGGCCTTAAATCAAATGAAGGGTGTTGCTAGGTTTGGTTCTAGGGCATTATCAAGGAATTAACTCAACCATAAGGACCAATTTATGAGTTTACGGCAGTACACTAAGTGTTTACGGCCGTAAACTCTCACCCACATCATTCTTAATTATTTTGAAGGCCAAGGATTAATCACAAGTGATTTAATTAATTTTTACAAGGCTTGGGGTGAGTTTAGGGCTTCAAATGGCATCTATCTAGGAGTTTACGGCCCTGGAGCATATGCTCTGGCCGTAAACTCTCAGTTAGAGGGTTTTTGATATGTTTAAGGACCCTAAATGATTTTTGGTTGGTTCCATAATTTATTCCAAAGCCTAAGGGGTGTGTAAGTTGCATTTTAACACCCAAAAAGGAGTTTACCACCCATTTATATGAGTTTACGGCCCAAGCTTGTTCTTGGGCAGTAAACTCATGTTTACTCCTCAAAAATGATATTCAAGGTGTTCCAAGTCCATTCCAATAATTCCTTAAGCCTTATCTAAGCTCCTGTGGTGATTTGGAAGGGTTTTAAGGCTCAAAAACCCCAATTACATGTGTTCACGACCTAAGAGTGACCCAAGGCTAGGATGCTTACCTTGGTGTTTTAAAGCTTGAAATGGTTGATTTTGGCTTAACAATATGGATTTGAGGAGATAGGTTAGAGAGAGAGTGAAAAAGCTTCAAATGAGGCTTAATCCACTTTAAATATGGTTTGAATTGGATACACGGTGGAATTTTACCCGATACCGACGTTAACCGATGCTTTGAGTCACACCCGATTAAGTTGTCGTTACCCGATATGGTCGAAACTATAATTTTTCAAATTACTAGTTCGGGACGTTTTCGCATGTTTCCAACATGTTTGGATACTTACCAAGTCAAAATAAAGGTTTTGACTTAATTGACCTAGTTCAGGACGAAATCGGAACAATTCGCTTAAGACGAGTTTTGACGGAACGGTTACGGCGAGGAAGCAAAGTTTCGGGTTGTTACATATACAAACATTTACATCAACTACTTACAAACATTTTCATCAAACTAATGCAAACATTTGACACAAAAATACTTATGAACTCACCAGCTTAAATGTTGATCTAATCTTTCAAAATAACTTGTAGTCTCGGGTCACGAGTAGACAGGTACACTGGACCAGGTTTTGAGAACATGGAGCATATTCACGACATGTCTTTTATATTGATATATATATATATATATATATATATATATATATATATATATATATATATATTGGTGTCTTACAAATACATTCAGAACAAACTTGTATTAACTATATTATTAATGCAATGGATGTTGTTGTTGCTTGTTTTACTATTGTGCATTGTTATGATATTGAACATGACGTCCTACACCCCGAACGTTTCCGTCGTTCTGATTTCGGGGTGTGACAGATATGTATGAGAGCTTTGTATACACGGAATTGAGTATATCAACTGATAAAAGATATACAACTATAAACACAACGGGATTAAAACACTTTGATAAAGAGTTAACACTTTTTAAAAAAATAAAATATTTTAGTAAAGTATTCATACATGCATTCATACTAAGTATCTGTGTCATACTAGAACTAAACAAAAGTATTGCGGTTGTTAGACATCACAAGTAGGCTTGGGGACATATAATCAGATCCTGGAGTGATATAGCCTGATTAACTATATCTTTCCGAGAAGTGATTAGCATGTGCCTAGGAATGGTTGTGGTGTTGCAGCAAGTCTAAAAACTTACCAACTCTACTACAATGAAAACTTTCGAACATAACATAAACTTAAAATACTATAGGAGTATTTTGTGTTACTATAATTACTAATTTGAGAAGTAAAAGGTCTTTATTAGTAGGTCAATAGTTGTTGAGTGGATATGCTAAGGTTATATATGACTATGGTGTTATAGACTTAGAATCTGTGATCTTTGCTTTACTTCTTGTTCCTTGTTTGGTTGTGGACTTTGAGTAAGGGTCACTTATTTGAAGGTCTATTCTATCTTGGTTACATATGAATGGTATGCACTATGCAAGTATTGAAGTAACTGGTAAGGATCATCCTATAATTATCTTAAGTAGTACGTCTATAATATGTTTCTTACCTCCTATTTCTCTCATAGATAACATGGATGGATTCCATCTCCCTGGTGACTCGTACTTTCCCGATCAAGGGAATGTCGGATGGCTTAATGCAGAGCCTGAAGAAGAAAACCCGGTGGTCCCAGCAGTAGAAGACCCCGAAGAACGTTCTGATGAAGAGAATGAAGAGGAATTCCAAGATGACACGGACTCAAAACCGGAGGCCTACAATCCACCCCAAGTTTCTGAAAATCCTAACCCTCGTCCGACTTTTCAAGGCCCAAGGCCTCTTTGGGTGGTGAACTTGGGCAGATGGAGCCAAGAGCAGGGACAACCACCTTCCTACAACGGAGGCTCTAGTTACTATAACTTGAATGAGGGAGGCTCGACATACAAAGTCCTTCCTATCTTGGTGCGACGTGTTGCTCGCAATGCAGAACATGGAACATAAAACTTCAACCAGGGCATGGAGATCCGTGCTAACTCCAGAGTCCACACAGTTCGTCTTCATCACCTGAACAATGACCAAAACTTTGAAAGGTATCGCACTGACACCCTATATGTGGAACTGAATGCCTGTCGATCTGAGACCAGGGATCTTCGTCAGAACCAGGTCGCACTGCAAAGGCGTGTTTGGGAAGCGGAACAACAGTTGGCTGAGTCTAGGGCTGAGTCATGTACCAACCAGAACAACTCCCCTCGCAAGTAGAGCCTACTCTACTCTGTCTTTTGGATATAAATTAGGTCTATGTATAGACTCTCATAGTACTTTCCTGCTTATGTTAAGACCTTGAACTTTCAGTCTATTAGGTATATGTGCTATCAAAATTTTCTCATTTATGGTTTGATGTAAGACCTACTCCAAGGTCATTTTTCCCAAACATGTTACATATTTAATGCCAATGATATTGAAAAACGTCTAAGCTCATGGGAAATCTTTATCCAAATGCTTTAATCCTTCTATTGTTAGATCTCTATTACAATCATACTCTCATTTGTTTTTTTGGGCTATGCTGATTTAGTCCATGCACCACTCTCATTATACTCACAATTAAATGCTTACTATCATCTACATCTTTGTAAACTTCCAGTTGAAAGATGCCTCCAAATCGATCAATGAGACGTAATCGTCCGACAACTCGTACTCAACCACCACCTCCTCCATAATATGATACTGCAACTCTCCAAGCTGCAGTGGTTGCAGTAGTTACAGCAGCCTTAGCTCAATTTATGGCTAGTGGTACTAGCGGGAGTGGAACAACATTACATTCTACCCAAAGAGATGCTCCAGTGCACTCTAGAGACTGTTCGTATAAGGACTTCACGAACTGCAAACCCAGAGCCTTCAATGGCAGTGGTGGAATCATTGCTCTGTCGCAATGGTTCGAAAAGACTGAGTCGATCTCCACGATCTGCTCCTGTCCGGAAGAAAGCAAAGTAAAATTTGTAGCCTGCACCTTCTCGGACAGAGCCCTAACATGGTGGAATAGCCATGTCAAATCGCTTACCCTAATAGTAGCTAATGCAATGGGCTGGGAAGCTTTGAAGGAGCTTATTATTGAGGAATACTGCCCGAGAAGTGAGGTTCAAAAACTTGAACAAGAACTATGGAGCCTAACCATGAACGGCTCTGACATAGTAGCCTACACCGCCAGGTTCAGTGATCTGGTGTCTCTATGTCCAAGAATGGTCCCTACTGAGGGAAAGAAAGTCGAGTGGTATATTTAGGGGTTGGTGCCTCTATTTCAGGGGAATGTTTTAGCTTCAAACCCCACTACCTTCGACAATGCCAACTGATTGGCACAGCGACTCGTCGATCATAGAGTCCACACACCGAAAACTACAACAACCCTTGTCGTCCCAGAACCATTGAAAACCACTGACAACAAGTGGAAGTTTTGGGACAAGAAAAAAGGCAACGTAACGTAGAACTCTGCTAAGAAGCAGCAGGCCATGGTTAGCACCTACCGCCACTGCGCCAATGAAGCAGTGTGCAGGAAGCTTGCCAACGTGAAACAAGTGCGGCTTCCACCACAGTGAACCCTGTTGGGAAATGCAGTGAGCTAACTGCAACAGGGAGGGGCACACTACCCGTTTCTGCAAATCTCCGGCAAGGCCAATCACCTACGTCCCCAGTGTTGGAATGGTCCAGGCTTGCTACGGATGTGGCGAGGTGGGTCACCACAAGAGGAACTGCTCGAAGGCAGGGAACGTTGGCGGATGTGGCGAGGTGGGTCCAGGCTTCAATTCATCACTTTTCCTTCAAGATCTTCAAATCACCATCTTTTTCACCAAGAACACATACTAGTTCTTTGGCTGTGAGCACTGTAAAGGCTTCCAATAAGTAAGTATCTTATTCATCTTCATGTTGTCCATTAGAAACACTAGCATCCCCATGAAACAAACACCTCTTTGGCATAATTCTTCACGAGTTCACGGTCATGAACCCTTCATTGGGCCGTGAACCCTTCATAACATCATGGTTTGGCCGTGAACCGTTCATCCATGGCCGTGAACACTTCATAAAAGTAAGGTTGGGCCGTGAACACATCATGTGTTCTATGGCCCTAAACAACGCTATGGCCGTGAACACTTCCTTGTGTGGACGTGAACTCCCTTTAATCAATCATATGTAACTGTAACACTTCATTGCAAGTGTTTCCTAGTACCTAAGGTTATTTCCCTTACATGCTAGTTGTTATATACACTAATTGTATACATATATGTGTCATTATATGCTTAATGGGATCCGTTTGTGCTCGTGACTTCACTTGGCATACTTAGCATCGTATATCGATCTTTCATTCGAATCACTCACTACATGTGAGTTCATACCCCTACAACTATACTTTTAAATGCTTTTAAATGATTTTAGGGGGGGGGGATTACAAGTATAACAAAATATAATTATGTTAATCATTTACATGTGAAAACAACATTCAAAAGGATTTCTTATACTCAAACTTGTTGAAAACTCTTTTAAAGATTTTATAAATTTATTATATAAATTGATATTCGTCTATCTATTTACGTATAAGTATGCTTTAACAAACTTTAGAGTATTGCTAGATACCTTGACTCATGTTCCTTGTTTGGTAGTGGGCTTAGGGTAGGATCACTAGTCCAAATGTCGGTTAAATCATAGTTCTACTTATTAAATACATATGTGAATATTAAACCCATTTCAAGGATTTTACTTAACTTAGTTGCTTGGCAAGTAATTGAGTCTTTTCTATACATCAGTAACACTCAAACAATCATATTAGTAAACTATAATAGTTATAGTTTTGAGGATTACTACTTACTATTTCTAGAACAATGAAACATACAAGAGTCAGTTCATACAAGTTAGTTCAAACATGCTATAACTAGAACAATAAGGAACATACTATAACCAGAACAGAAGGAACATACTTGAAACTAGAACAGGAAGGAACATACATACAAATATAAGAACAAGATAACATTAATGTGAGCCACTACTTCATGGCATAGGAATATACTACTATGTCACGTTTTTTTAACCATAGTCTCCTGGAGGGAGAGCGTGAGTTTGTGTATAGATCTATACGGGATTGACCATCGTACACCTTGTTGCTACCTACAGTTCAACCTGCAGGTCGACGGGTGACAAATGTGATACCATTTCGATGTCTTTGGAACGTCGTGTTTTATACTAATCAATCAAGCATGGTTATAACCTCATCACATTTTACCTTATTAAAACAAATTGGTTTTAAGGTAGTTAGTACTTCAGTAGTTACTTTATACAATACTACTGTACATCTTCATTTTTCCCTTTACATTCATATAGTGATCTTCTCACATAAAAGGTAATGTAACTATTTTCTAGTAATGATTGTCATATATTTGGGAAAACATCCATTTTTACAAAAGAACAAACATTCAAAACATTCGGGTCTTGGTAGAAGACTACTTTCCATTTTAGTAGAAAATATAGGATTTTCTAGGAAGTATAAAAACATTCACATCAACTACATACAAACATTTTCATCTAACTAATGCAAAGATTTGACACAAAAATACTTATGAACTCACTAGCTTAAATGTTGATCTACTCTTTCAAAATAACTTGTATTTCAGGTCACCAGTAGATAGGTACACTGGACCAGGTTTTGAGAAGATGGAGGATATTCAAGACTTGTCTTTTATTTGGATATATATATTATTTTGGTGTCTTACAAATACATTAAGGACACACTTGTATTAACTATAGTATTAATGCAATGGATGGTGTTGCTTCTTGTTTAACTATTGTGCATTGTTATGATACTGAACATGACGTCCTCCGCCCCCGAACATTTCCGTTGTTCTGGTTTGGGGGTGTGACATCTATAACTAAGTTATAGGCTGATTACACAAGTTTTTCAAATTGGATGATTTGATCGAAAACCTTTTGTGATAAAAATATACCTAAGAAACAGATTTCTAAGGCATAGATAAGATCAAACATGTCTAATTTAATATTTTTATCAATGATCCCATAAATATAAAATTATATAGCAAGATATAGTTGATAATCGAAATCTACCGGGCAACATTCAAATGGATGGGATAACGGATACCTAACCAATTATTTTTTTTGCAACTTGGACCCAAGACCTTGATAATTAATGTTTTTGGAAACTAAAACGGTATTAATTGTTAAATGTTTAAATACTAAAAATACTAAATGAATTTTTTTATAACTTTGTAGACAAATAATCCACTCTCATAATCAAGAATTTTCATTTTCTTTAATGACTTAATGAAACAATAAAATTCAATAGTTACTATTTTAATGAATAGGTTCATGTCTTGAGCGACAATCTCATAAGAGAGTACTTAAAGGTCCTAGTCCTAAACTTCTTGCTTTGAGCAATAGACTTGAACATGATACCTAGTAAAGGCATCATTGTGATACTAAAGATGCTTCGAGCATCAAAGTAGAAATAGTTATTCTTGACTTCTAGGAAGTCTTGGATAATTTTGATGTATATATGATGATATAACAAGTTAAGCGATATTCTAATAAATGCAATGATATTTTGTAAACTAGTTTAAACTTTGGAATAGTGCATGGCTAAAAGAGTCACCTTGTATCATCTAAGTGGCCCATGTTTTATGGACTGAAAACCTTTAAGCCCAACAAATCCAATAAGGCTCACATAGATGGATCTTTTTTCTTTTGTGGAGAACTAGATACTGGAAGAGGAACTGCTCCTCTTATCTAGAAAGAAAGCCTGGAAGAGACTAGTACTTCAGGTATTTACTATATAGAACTCATATTTTTCATATAACACTCAAGTACTTGGTACTTAAATATTAATCTAATATTTGTAAATGGGTTGCAGATAATTACAGAAGAGTAACTAGCTGAGCACAATCAAGTTGGAACTAGACTCTTAGAGTTTAGTTTATTAATTATGCTAGGAAAAGAATGCACTTGTATTGTGAAACAATGTTTGTTTTGGACCAACGTATGTTTTAATTTAGCTTGTCTAAATATGTGTCTTAGTTATTTTAATTTATGTGTAACTGATTATTTACTCATATCATTTTTCATAACGATCACATTCATATTCAGATATGATTAAAGTTATATGCAAACCACTTTTTACATAAACTTGTTTTGAATCAAAGTTATCTAACACATTGTTATCTTTATTATATAAATGGCATTCACATATTCCAACTTCAAGAAAGGTCTTTGAAGTAAAATAATGTGGTTTATTTGACTTATGTGAATCTATTTATATATAAAAGGTTCCT
Source organism: Lactuca serriola (assembly GCF_051521515.1). Lineage (NCBI taxonomy): Eukaryota > Viridiplantae > Streptophyta > Magnoliopsida > Asterales > Asteraceae > Lactuca > Lactuca serriola. The sequence continues at coordinate 208,913,029 of NC_136410.1, read as the reverse complement.
AATGATATTTTCACTAAGTAGTAGAGAAAATAATTTATTAAGGACTATACACTGTGATGTATGCTTCCTTTCTAATGAATGTCTAAGATTTAGCACAAGACACCACATCAACTTTATTAACAACTATAGTAGTTATACATATATTTTACATGGTAAATCATAAATATGAAATCGTTCTTGAGCCTTCAAATATAAAGTTGAGATGCAAACTAGTAAGAACTATCTAAAGCCTTAATGATAATAAAGGATAAATTAAATCTTACTTAGTATGATTTACTTTCTAATTGGAAGAAATGTCCTTCTTTCATTGCCTTAGGATAACATCTAGAGCATTATCAATTGTACTTTGAGTACAAATACCAAATAATAAGTGGGTAAAACATTTCTTTTCTAAGATATTGTATGGAAAGGCTCCATCCCTATCTTATTTAAGTGTTATGTGGATTTCAAACCTATGTTAGACTAAAGCTTCTAACCCAAAGTCTACTAAACACATATTTGTACAAAGCTCTAAATGTGGCTTATATTATTATATGTAAACCATCAAGAACAAGTTCTCTTATTCTTGTGAAAGCTTAGTTAGTAGAAAGCAAGCTTCAAATAACAAAGCAAGTGCGAGGTACATGGAAATTGAAGTAGCTTAAGAACCATGACTTGATGTAGTAACTGTTGGCACTACTTTAACAAGGATTGTTAAACTTGAATAACAATTATTAACAAACAAAAAATTTTCACATTACTGGTTGAAATCATCTATGATTTGAAAGGTGTGGAGTCTCTCATTGATGTACTCTTCTTGATGGTTTTTGGCAAATCCACCAACTACCAAAATGCTATATCAGATCTCGAATCTGAAAAATAACTTAGAGTCATTAACATGAGAAGTAATCCATGTAGAATAATCAAGTACGGTCTTAATTAAACATCCTCTGTGACAATTGGGAATTTCTTGTGACCAGTCATCAATAAAGATTTTCACCAACCACTAATGAGAATAAGAACTTTTCAAATTGAAGAAAAAGATAATATGTTAGATAATAATAGGGTCAAAAATGTGTGACCAAAGAGTTATATCAATTTTAATAATGGTCATTGTATTTGGAAAGTACATAGTGATCCCAAGGATATAGCTATTGTAAAATTTTGACTCTGATCGAAGGAGTTATAATTTTATAAAAGATAAAAATTAATTGCGTTGATAATGCTATTAATGTCAAAATGGCACAAAGAAATTGGTTGAGATTTTGTCACACCCCAAAACGACGAACGGCGGAAACGTTCAAGGGTGGAGGATGTCAGGTACAGTATCACAACAGTGTAATATAATGAACAAGCAACAACATCATCCATTGAACTATAAGTAGAGTTTCAATACATGTGTTCTCTTTCATAATGTACAACAATAAAATGAATAATCAAAATAAGGCGAGTCTTGTCTGTGCTCCATCTTCTCAGAAACCTGACCACCGCACCTGTCTAACTGATGACCTGAGAATACAAGTTATTTTGAAAGCGAGTATCAGCATAAAGCTGGTGAATTCATAAGTATTTAAGTGTCATAGTCTTGTTTATGAAAATCTGTTATGAAGGCCATGTAAATCTTTTAAGTGGAAGAATTGATATAAGTTTGAGAATCCTAGAAAATCCCTTATTTCCTATAACTATGAAATGTAGTCTTCTACCAAGACCCGAATGTTCTATAAGTAAAATGATAGTTTTTCCTTTCTATTGACTAGTATTAGAGTAATTAGTCTAACTCCTCGTTTATGTGAAAGTATCACAAAATAAAGTAAACAGGAAAAAGTACTCATGTAAGTGTTGTCACTGGGTACTAGGACTAACAAAACATCGCAATAAGCGAAGAAGATAACCTATTGAACATCCAAAGATTGTCCAAAAAAAGTATGAATGAAGTGTCATCGCTGGGTACTAGGAGTAACACAACATAGAAGATAACCTAATGAACATCCGAAGATTGTCCAGAAAAGTATGAACGTAAGTGTCATCGCTGGGTACTAGGAGTAACACAACATCACAATAAGCGAAGAAGATAACCTAATGAACATCCGAAGATTGTCCAGAAAAGTATAAACGTAAGTGTCATCGCTGGGTACTAGGAGTAACACAACATCGCAATAAGCGAAAAGTATAACCTAATGAACAATCGAAGATTGTCCACTTGTCCTTTGTAGCAGCAACAGGTGGGTGGAGGGGTTAGCCTCGGCTATCGATCTACCTAATATGAATAGTATCCTTAGACCTCCGTAGATGGTCATCGACCACTGGTGCTAATCAGCGGGGTTCGGAATGGTTAGTCCCGCCGAGATATCCCATTGAATCGGGATAGGAAAGATAATTTACACAGAAAGTACTAACAAATCATCCTCGTAGTTCTAAGTACAAGTATCCAAGTAAGTAAATACAGGATAATGCAACTATGTAACAGTGTTTATGTATGGTATTCATGTAAGTGTGTTCATGTATCAGGTAAGTATATGTAAACATATTCACGTATCATGTAATCCTAAGTAAGTGTACTCATGTATCATGTAAGGTATTGGTATAGACTCACGAATGAACTGACTCTTGTGTGATTCCCTATAATAGTAATAATGTTTGATATCTTCTAACTATCCCTATGATAGTTAACTGAAAGGTAATTGGTTGTTTAAGTAGGTTTATACACTCTTGCTACCCAAGAGTGTTGGAAACTAAATGAAGGGTGAAAACTATAATCTCTAACATATATATGATCATATGTGTATAAGTATTTTTTGGTTCAAGAAGGTAAAACTAATGGTTTTCCAAGATATCTAGGAGTTTTGAACAATAATTAAGAGTGACTTGATGTCATTTTAATAAACATTTCAAAACTAATACTTTTGTTATGAAGGTATTTTAAGATAGAAAACCATTTCATGTGTCACCTTTTGAAATATGTGAAATCTACTAAGTGAAAACACAATTATAAATTACATAAGATTGATTTAATAACATATTGTTTTCTACTTGTATTCCCCCCATTAAAACGTTTAAAATCATTTAAAACATTGATTAAAGGGTATGAACTCACCTGTTGTTGGTAGTTCGGATGAACTGGACGGCGTAGGATTCTAGGTGTCAAGCGAGGACTTGTACACACACTACGATCCTAATGAACATATATTCACACATATATGCACTCAATTAGTCTCAAATCACTAATTAATAAAGTTAAGACATCCTAGACATAATAAACACTTTATATAAGTGTTTTAAGCCCTAAGGATTGCATCTAAGCTATTGTGGGACAAGGAACATGTGTTTAGGGTTCCAAAGGACCCCATATAGGAGTTTACTCCTCATATACTAACACACATGGAGTTAACGGTTGTAAACTCTTGAGTTTACGGCCGTAAACTCCCAACCATGGGGGTTTGGTGTGTTTTGAAGTCCCTAATGATTCCTAGAATTATTCCAACTTGGTGGCTAAGTCCTTGGAAGGGTTTAAGGTCTAGAAACACTCCATTTAGGAGTTTACGGCCCTAAGGTGTAACAGCCGAAAAATACAACCAATTTTAAATTTTTCAAAAACATCTCGATTCCATAAAGTCTTTACAAAAGGTTTTCAATACAAAACATTTATCGTATTCCCAGAATCATAACACCACGAAATCATGAGGAGTGGTACGATCACGCCTTCGCCTTGCCACGATCTCCTGAAGAACCTGAAAACATGAAACCACAACTGTAAGCCCGAAAGCTTAGTGAGATATCCCCAAAATACCAACCACAAATACCATACACGCATAACATGCCATAACATATCTGATCACAGAACAGCCATGCTCTCCGGGTCTACTGTGTGACTGGTCCGCCTCACCGGCCTACAGACCACCTGATCCACCCTCTGAGTCTATGTGCATACATCGAGTCTGCAGTGTGATTGGTCCGCCCGTTCCCGGGCCTTCAATCCACCTGGTCCACTCTCTGAGTCTACAGTATGACTGGTCCGCCCGCACCGGGCCTTCAGTCTGTCTGGTCCACTCTCCGCGCCTTCGGCACGTCTAGTCCGCCCCTATCGGGACCTACAGCCTATCCGGACCGCTCGCTGGGCCTACGGGACAACCGGTCCGCCCTGGGTATCTTGGCCTACTGCACACAGCAGGACCCGCCTCAACCCAAGTCCAGTCCAAGCAACCATGTGCACATACATACATACAATCATAAAACAAATCACGGTCCACAAGCAGATTTAACAGATCACATAACATAATATCATCCTACTCAGGATACTGACCTAACAGGTATCTAGCATAGCGCCTCCCTATCTCTTAGGATACCGATCTCAATCAGTCCTCTAACATATACCATCCTAACTCTCAGGATGCAAACATATCTCAGAAACAACATATCAATATCATAGCAACAACTACCCGGATCTCAATCCGATAAGGGCCGGCCTTGGTGCCTTAGACCCCGTTGATATAGTGAGGATAACTCACCTCGAAACTGCCGACTGAACAGATAATCCAAGCTACTCCGATCACTGATACGATCTCCACCACTGGTCAACCACCAATGCACTGAACTCAAAATAATAATCAACAATTACAAGAATACCCCTGGAAACCACTGGTCAATCCCTTGGTCAAAGACAAGGTCAAAGTCAACCCCTGACTGACCCTACTCGCCGAGTCAACCCTATGACTCGCCGAGTTCCCATACTCAGAACCTTACTCAATCTGCGACCTAACTCGCCGAGTCCAGCAACTCTGAGTCCACTCGCATACAACTCACCGAGTCATCCCTTGACTCACCGATTCTCGACTCGACCAGAAAATATTGGGACTCTTCGACAAGACTCGCCGAGTCTAAGGCTTTCATCAACCTACTCGCCGAGTTGTTCATACAACTCGCCGAGTTCTAGTCTATCTTCAACCGACTTGCCGAGTTGTTCTTCCAACTCGTCGAGTCCCAACTCATCTTCAAGCAACTCGCCGAGTTCACCCATGTGACTCGTCGAGTACCACCGATCTGAATCCATTCAGAAGCATTCCAGGCCATGCAAATGATCCAAAACATAGATCTAGCCTCATACAACTCATCCATCACGTAAAGTGGCAAACTTTATGTGAATCCAAAGAGATCTAGGCCTTATTCACTTATAACTAGGGTTTGGGACATGCAAGCTTCACTAAACACTCCAACACAGGGACTTTCATGCTCTCTGATTCTCCTCCATTCCAGATCTGAGGTAGCAACCTCAGATCTAACCTCTAGACTTCCATTTATATCCATAGACAAGATCCCACAAACCCCAAAATGAAGAAACAACATACAATCAGTCCAAGAACGAGATATTACCTCCAATGGACCCCCCAACTGCAATGAAATTCGAATCCAAGCAAAGCCCCTTGCCCCAAGCCTTCAGTCACACAAAATTCCTTCAACAAACTCCTCCAATGCTCCAATTACACTCCAATCTCCTTCAATCGCACTTTCTAGGGTTTCTGGACTTCAAAGAGGAATAAAGAGGCTGGGGGAAGGATATAATGTTCTTTAAATAGGGCTCAACCCCTAGAATTAGGGTTTTCTCCACTCAACGCCTACTCGCCGAGTCCATCATGCTGACTCGCCGAGTCGGCTACTTAACAGGCAACCCAGTCGCGACTCTACTTGCCGAGTCCACCAATGGACTCGCCGAGTCACTCATGCCCAAATTCTCATTTAGCCCTTCCACTCTACTCTTGATATTTCGGAATGTTACAATTCTCCCCCACTTAAATTAGGCTTCGCCCTCGAAGCCTACAGCAGCTCAACTCCAAAGATACTCCCGCAACGCGCCACCTGGCCTCAACCAGACCAGGTCCCTCAAAGCATACCCAAACGAAACTCGAACACACTTTCCTTTCCACACGGTGTCCTGACCACCGTTTCAAATAGGGCACCGGATTCACCCTCTGATAACTCCACTTAACCTCTAAGTACTACCCATCATGCAACACTGCTCCAAATCACAACCATCACTCGACTCATAAAGGCTAGGAAACCATGAACCATCGGATCCCCGATCCGAATCCCACTCTATCCATTCCGTGACGACGGAAAAACCCATTCTCTATCTCAGAGCAACTCCCACGAGTCCTCCTCCTACAATCACATACACATGCTGAACTAGCTCCAGCACCCTCAGGTTGGGAAAACCCGATACACTGATGACACCCTCAAACATCCCCCAGGATGAACCACTAATGCATGCCCAATACCCTGAACAGAATCACACTGAGAGTCCAGGACTCTCCCCCCCCTGCATCCTTTCCAAGCCTCTTGGCTCTATACCTGCGGAATTCCTTCCGCAATCTCAGCAGACATCCCAAACCGGATGAGCTTCTATTCCACTTCCGCAACCACGATGCCCAAAACCATACTCGAAATACTCTAATCATAACTCTGCTCTGGCGCTTTCACTTCCGTGAACTTGCACTCCCTCTCGGAGTTACACACCTTTCTCTCTTCCTTTTCCAAGGAATCCACTTGGCCACATTGTCACTCCAAAAAGAGCCATGGTGCTCGCCCAATGCGACACCACCCTTTTTGCGTATCCGCTATCCATATACTCTGGCTCTCATCACAGGGGCTCTCAAGTCCATGCACTATCTCAACTCATCAAGATCATTACCCGGGGCCAGAACTTCTAATGCAAACACACTGCAACATACCCCAAACCATATCCTCAACATATCCAACAATACCTACAGAGTCTTCAGCATGACTGGACCGCCTCACCAGGCCTTCAGCCCATCTGGACCACTCTCTCAGAACATTCAGCCAATCTGGACCGCTCTCAGTGCCTTCAGTTTGGCTGGACCATTCTCCGAGCCTTCGGCCTGACTGGTACGCCTGCCGGCCTTCAGTCTATCCGGACCGCTCAACTAGCATCCGACATTCCGGGTTATCACCTCCGGAAATCCTCCCATGCATACCGTTCTAGCCCTCTAGGGGTTCCGAACTCTGTCTCCATCAACATACTCGATCTCGGCCTGCTCCCAGGCCTCCACAATCAAATGCCCTAGGTCTGTCTCTCACCCCGCATGCCTGACATTCGCTCCTATCAGCCTATACTCTGTGCTGACAGAACACTACTGTAACCCAATAACTAAGCACCCTCAAATACTCACTGATCTCCCGGGGAATTCTCCAACTCTCCCCCACTTATAGCACTGACTAACAACCGCCAGTCGCCATCAACGATCTTCCAGAGCAACCCTACACAAAGAGACCACTTACACACTGACTGCTTATCATAATCATAAACAACCCTCAGCAAAACACATCTCCTCACCGATCAATCCACTCAAAAGAATCCAATCTCCAATTATCCTCTCCACGACTGCAGATGCCACCCGACATTCAACCCAATGCCGCATCTCCACTAATAATCCTCACGAAAGATAACCAATAACAGCACAAACACCAAACTATAACCATACCAAACCCTCAGGGAATAACGGATACCAAAACGAAAACCCGAAACCCAAACCATAACCAAAACTCCAACCCGCAAAATGAAGAATATCACAACGAAAACCAAACAAATACCGGCTCATGAACATTACACCACAACAATCACAAGATATCAAGAAAGAAACATACCCGCAGCTGCATCCGATACTGCCCTGACCTCCTCTGCCGCAAGCTGATAAGCACGACCCTGAGCCCTCGGGGGCTCTGCTCGACCCTGACCTCCACCTGTGATCCTCAAAGTGGCCGGTGCTGGAGCCTGCACCGATCCTGCAGCAAACTGTGGACAGTTGGCCCTCAAATGTCCAACCTGATGACAATGATAGCAGATCCTCAGATCCCAAACTGGTATTGACTGTCGACAATCCCTCGCATAGTGCCCATCCCTTCCGCACTTGCGGTATGCACCACCAGTCCTACAAACCCCGGTGTGACCCTTCCCACACTTCCCACAAGTGTGGCTGCTCAAATCCCCCACTCTAACATCAACGGTCTTGAACCGTTTTGGCGTCGGCTGCGACTGCACCGGAGCCTGCCTCAACTCACGCATCTGCAACTCAATCTCTAACTCATGCCGCCTAGCGGCCTCCTGCAACTCCAACAAGGTCTCGCACCTCTGCGCAGACACAAACTGTCTGATGTCCCTCTTGAGCATGCTCAGATATCGGGACATCTGGGCCTGCTCCGAAGCAAACTCTGGGCAAAACATCGCCCTCTCAGTGAACATCCTGGTGATCTCAGTCACCGACTCCGAATCCTGCTTCAGCTCAAGGAACTCCTGAGCCAATCTTTCCCTCTCAACTTGCGGAACATAACGAGTACTGAACATTTCTCTGAACTAATCCCACGAAACCGCAGCCCTCTGCGCATCCGAATATGACCCCGTGGTCAATCTCCACTAATGCTTCGCCCCGAGCCTCAACAGGTTCAGAGCACACCTCACCCTATGATCAGCAGGGCATGAACACGTGAAGAAACACCCCTCCACGTCTGACAACCACCTCATAGCAACAATCGGGTCCTGAACTCTGTCGAATGTGGGAGGCTTCGTCTTATCGAAGTCCCGATACTGAAAACCCCGACTAGCTCCTCCCGCTGCTGCGGCTACAGCTGTTGTAGCCGCCGCGGCAGCCGTCTCAGTGAGAGCCACATAGCGCTCATCAAAATACTCAACCATGGCAGTCTTAATCGACCCAACCAGCTCTGGCAACTCAGCCCGTAACAACTCTACAATCTCATCACGCAGGATCTCACGAATCCTCGCGTCCAACTCGCTCTTGCTCATCTGACCGATAACCTCGGGCGGCACCGATTCGCCCGGAACTCTCTCTCCAGCTCCCGATCCTGACCCGGATCCACTCTCATCATGCCTCGGAACCTCCATGCTGAAAAGAAACACCACACAAAATCTCAGACTCTTCCCACACCCTGGGATCCAACTCTCTCAACCCAACCCTAGAGATCATGGTTTCCCTGATACGTGTATGGGTCCTGTGCTTTCAGTAGTACGGGCCCATACTACCTTCCACACCTACCCATATTTGTATGAAGTACTACCACAACACCCTAGAGAAACATACCTAACAATGCTCAATTCTCACTACTAGAGGAACACTGAAAATATCTCATAAGGGACCCTAGGCTACAGGCATCACAAATCAGGCAACACATCATGAAATCCTGAAGATCCCTAGCCTATCTCTAGCATGTTGTTTTATCAAAGCTCAAAACAAATAACATGCATGGTATTTTGGGGGTTACTTACTAGCTCCGGCTGATCGTACCTCCGCATCCTCCCTTACTCATTTTTGAAAACCGTTTTTAATTATTCTTTTGAAAACTCTCCTCGATTTGAGACTGGAGTCACACGAATGTTCCTCCAATTCACTCAAACCAAGGCTTTGATACCAACTTGTAACAGCCAAAAAATGCCACAATCTCCTGAAGAACCTGAAAACATGAAACCATAACTGTAAGCCCGAAAGCTTAGTGAGATATCCCCAAAATACCAACCACAAATACCATACACGCATAACATGCCATAACATATCCGATCACAGAACAGCCATGCTCTCCGGGTCTACTGTGTGATTGGTCCGCCGCACCGGCCTATAGACCACCTGATCCACCCTCTGAGTCTATCTGCATACATCGAGTCTGCAGTGTGATTGGTTCGCCCGTTCCCGGGCCTTCAATCCACCTGGTCCACTCTCTGAGTCTACAGTATGACTGGTCCGCCCGCACCGGGCCTTCAGTCTGTCTGGTCCACTCTCCAAGCCTTCGGCACGTCTAGTCCGCCCCTATCGGGAGCTACAGCCTATCCGAACCGCTCGCTGGGCCTACGGGACAACCGGTCCGCCCTGGGTATCTTGGCCTACTGCACACAGCAGGACCCGCCTCAACCCAACTCCAGTCCAAGCAACCATGTGCACATACATACATACAATCATAAAACAAATCACGGTCCACATGCAGATTTAACAGAGCACAGAACATAATATCATCCTAATCAGGATACTGACCTAACAGGTCTCTAGCATAGCGCCTCCCTATCTCTTAGGATACCGATCTCAATCAGGCCTCTAACATATACCATCCTAACTCTCAGGATGCAAACATATCTCAGCAACAACATATCAATATCATAGCAACAACTACCCGGATCTCAATCCGATAAGGGCCGGCCTTGGTGCCTTAGACCCCGTTGATATAGTGAGTATAACTCACCTCGAAACTGCCGACTGAACAGATAATCCAAGCTACTCCGATCACTGATACGATCTCCACCACTGGTCAACCACCAATGCACTGAACTCAAAATAATAATCAACAATTACAAGAATACCCCTGGAAACCACTGGTCAATCCCTTGGTCAAAGACAAGGTCAAAGTCAACCCCTGACTGACCCTACTCGCCGAGTCAACGCTATGACTCGCCGAGTTCCCATACTCAGAACCTTACTCAATCTGCGACCTAACTCGCCGAGTCACCCCGAGACTCGCCGAGTCCAGCAACTCTGAGTCCACTCGCATACAACTCACCGAGTCATCCCTTGACTCACCGATTCTCGACTCGACCAGAAAATATTGGGACTCTTCGACAAGACTCGCCGAGTCCAAGAACAGACTCGCCGAGTCTAAGGCTTTCATCAACCTACTCGCCGAGTTTTTCATACAACTCGCCGAGTTCTAGGCTATCTTCATCCGACTTGCCGAGTTGTTCTTCCAACTCGTCGAGTCCCAGCTCATCTTCAAGCAACTCACCGAGTTCACCCATGTGACTCGCCGAGTACCACCGATCTGAATCCATTCAGAAGCACTCCAGGCCATGCAAATGATCCAAAACATAGATCTAGCCTCATACAACTCATCCATCATGTAAAGTGGCAAACTTTACGTGAATCCAAAGAGATCTAGGTATAGGTTCTAGACTTTTATTCCAAGCATATGAAGACATTACGCACACTTTGGTGCCATTCTTTCATGTTTACAACCCAAGAACCATGTCTTTGCCATAAACTCACTTTGGTAGGTGATTTTGATGTGGTTCAAGCCCTTGATTTAATGGGAACAAGTCTAGGTAATTGTCTAAGGCTTTAGGAGCTTTAAAAGTACCATTTTATGTTTGAATTTGGAGTTTACAGCCTATGATATTCTTGGGCTGTAAACTCCCAAACTTGGGTGATCTTTGCTTGATTTCATGTCCCTAATACACATATACATGAGTCTAAGGCAGTAGCATAAACACAAGGGTCGGTCTAGGCTTCGTTTCGGGAGTTTACCGCCCAAGAACACCTTGGGGAGTAAACTCCTAAATCTAGTGATTTAGCTATGAAATCTATGTTATGAACACATTTAAAGCTATATAACACTACTAGAGAGGGGTACTCACGATTTGGGATAAAAACCCGAAGATCCATGAGAGAGAAAATGGCTTTTCTCTAGTTGGAAATGCAAATAATGAATGAATTTGGTTCAGAATTCTATTTATAGTCCTGAGATATTTTTGGCAGAAAATATTTTTATTCCTGTAATGATTTCTCATATAACAGAGTGTTGGAATAATAGTGTTGCACAAAACCCTAGTGCAACCACTCTCCTGATATCTCCTTAAGTGTAAATCCTGAAAAACTGCCAAACTTATACCCGAAGTCTGGAATTTCCCTGAAACTCATCTAAGCTCTATTGTCTTGATATGGGTTGTTCAAAATGGAAATTTCGGGTTGTCACATCATCCCCCTGTTAAAGGGAATTTCGTCCCGAAATTAGAATTTAGATAAGGAAGTAGGTGTAAATGATCGAGTCGTTAGGTGAAAACTTCCAAATCGATTTGCTCTCGCGCTCCCAAGTGAAATCGGGTGCTTAGTTGGTATTCCAACGAACCTGCACTAACGGGCGACTGCGTTGCCTCGTCTGCTTGACCTCTCGGTCGAGGGTCACTACAGTTCTAATACGAAGGCAAGGATCTCGTAAATCTCGATCTTGTCGAGAGGGATTACGAAATTCCTAATGGAAGGATACTGTTTCAAGTTCGAGACGTGAAGGGGAAAATGTAAGTTACTGAGTTCGCCGAGTAGGTCTAGTTTGAGAAACGTAGGACCGATTCTGGTAAGAATCTCAGAGGTCCTAACTATATTGGATTTTAGCTTTCCACGCTTTACGAAGCATATTAAGCCGTTCCCAGAGTGAGGTTTCCTAAAGAATTTGGTCTCTCACTTGGAATTCCAAATGTTCTTTCTCTCGCTTACTTCCCAGTCAAAGGCCATCCCTTGCTGGGTCAAAGTCGAAAGGGTTCCTGAAGTTTACGGGGAGTTCCGAATGGACTATGATAGTAGGTCTGCAAGACCTAGAATTTGGCAAATTTTCCGTTGGTGACTATGGTGCCGACAAATTCCCAACGGTTTTGGATAGTTTGACAGAGTACTCAAGAATTTACACAACACTAAAAGTCTATCTCAGGAAATTTGACTCTAAATTCCAAAACTCTTGTTCAGAGATCTTTGCGGAAAGTATCTCCGAGGGTAATGTTTCTATGGGTTCTTTCTTACTACCAGGGCAGATAAGTAGTCATTATATGGAGAAATGACGAACTGATCCTAGTAAGAAAAGCATACTCTACTTATTCAGCTCATGAATACTATGGGCGTATTGGTCCTATCCGAGGGGTATCACTACGGACTCGAAGTGTCCGCATCGAGTTCGGAGGGTAGTCTTTAGGACATCCTTCCCTAACACTCGAACTGGTGATATTCGGATCTCAGGTCCATTTCTGAAGAAATTCTTTCCCTATATTTACCGAATCAATTCGTCTATGCGAGGCAGAGACAACGATTTCTAAAGGAAATCTAAATGAAGTCTCCGGTCGTCGAGGTACATAAAATGCACTCCGTCGACTTCTGGTAAGAATAAGACCGGAGCTCTCAAGGGTGAGAATCCTGGTCTTCTAATTCTATTGTTGAGTAGTTCGCTGTGTTGTCCGGGCTGTTGTTGTATCTTCCGTAGGTGTTTAGACTGTAAGGCGATCTAGTTATTAGAGTCATATTGGGTTCTAAGTTTGTTCCTATGCCAAAGCAATTACTCGTACTCCTGGACAGTCTCCGTCCTGAAGTTCATATTAGAATTCATACATGATTCAATGATCACAATTTCGTGTATACGAGTCGTATATAATTAAGACTGAAAAGGTAGTCGAATAACTGATTCTTCCTTAATCTCACATCCCATCGAGGGATAAGAAGTTAAAGTGGAATCATCAATTCAAAACCTGTAGAACATTGATTATATATCACTCTCTTGTATACCTTCTTCAGTGATAGATCAACCGTATAAATCTTGCAATTGAACTTGACGTACTGCACGAGTAATACCGTGGGGATTCCTTTGGAAAGGAAAAGAACTATAAGGTACTCCTTGTATGAGTACTTCGGTGTTCTGATATAATGGCTTCGCTAAAAGACGTTTACTGAGAAACAGATGCACGTATGGAGTTGGTATTGCGAGGATCGAATTTACTCATGTCGTATGTTAAAGTCGGAAACATATGAAAACTAAAGATAATAGAATTGAACATAAGGCGTTACAGACAAAACACAACAGTGCAACCATTAATAGAGTTACTGAACTTAGGATTTACTACAAGACTATTGCTGCGAACAAGGTAGACTACAAAAGACAAGTATACGCAGCACGAGCATCCCTAAACGGACGGGATCCTGCAAAAGATAAGACTCTGGTTGCATTAGTTTTATGATGGTTCATAAGTCTGTTACAACGCAACGCCTAAATTACATTAACGTGGGTCCGGAGTAGACTCTCCTACGGCGGTGGTCGGTATCATACTGCCGTGTGTGCCAGCATTTGCTGCCTCTGGGCAGTCACTTTTGTAATGACCTACCTTTCCACAACCGCAGCAAGTTTGGTTCACACCGGTGTTTGGCACTTGATCAGGCTGAGCTGTTGGAATCTTGCAGTAACGGGCTGTATGCCCCTTCCTGTTGCAGTGTGAGCACTGCATCTCTCTACAAGGTCCATGGTGGTGATAATTGCATTTGATGCATTTTGGGAGTTTTCCAGCATAAAGTTTGGCTGGTTTGGGGACCATTGGGATGCCTGAAGAGATGGTAGTTGGAGGTACTGATGTCATAGCTGTGAAGGTTGTTACTGGTGGTTGTTTCTTGTTCACCCTTTGAAGCGACTTGTCCTTAGAGTTAGTCCAAGACTTTTGCTTGATACTTGGATTGGAATGATTGTTAACAATCCCGCTAACACCTGCGTCGTTAGCGTTCAGGTGGGTCAGAATAGCTGACACGGCAGTTGAGACTGCAGCTTGAAAGGTAGCTGCATCAATCTGAAGAGTTGGCATTTGGTTGATGGGCTGATCGTCTTTCTTGGATGACATGATTCTGTTACACGGATGGAAACGAATTTGTGAGCGAAAATGGTTGAATCTAAACATAGTTCGATCGCTCATGTAAACAATAGAAGTATGTTCTCTAAGGTTCAACCTACATCCCTATGATGCAGTCCTAGTATGAAATGGAAGTATGTTCACGAAGGTTTGACCTACATCCCTATGATGTAGTCTTAGCAAAGATCAGAAGTAAGTTCATGCAATGGTCTCAAGATGTTTGTCGTTCTAGCCGAGGTATCAATGGTTGGCGAATAACGTGATCCAACCATTAAAAGAGACTCGGAGATGTCTCCGGGGTCAAATTGCTATAGTCCAAAGACTTGACTAGAGCATATTTCGAATAGACTCTAATGAAAGTATGATGAGAGTATTCGAATAAAGAACGACACAGAAGTTAGCCGACTGTCAATATCTTTGATATTCATGACGTACAAGTTCGGGAAAATGACCTTGTAAAAGGTCTTACATCATAACCAGAGAAGATAGTTCATGACAGTATAAAGGGCCTGACTAAAGTACTTACAATACAAGATAGTTTCATAGAAAATACCACATCGGGCATAGACAGAAAGACGATTCCTTTCTAACAAGGAAAAATAAAGTAATGTATCTACTACTAGCGACGGTCATCCCTCTGGTGAACTCTCAGTTCAGCCAGTTGGTGTTCCACATCAAGTAGGTGTCTTTCGTATACTCTCTAGCGTACTCGAAGTTCCATGACTTCGGCTTGTGATTCAGCCAGTGCTTGCAGTAGGGTTTCATGGTCTCTCTCAGACCTCTCACGAGCATGTTCAAGGCGACTGGTGCAAAGCATATGCATTCCCCCATTTGTATCGACTTCTGCGATACGTTGTAGAGCTGTCATGCCCTGAATTTCGTTTCGGGCAACTCTTCGGATCAAAATTGGCATGATTCTGTCTGCTGAGCCCCCATTGCTCAGGTCATAGAAGCTTCGGTCACCATTAAAGGGCATGGGTTGATCTTGTCCTTGGCTCCATGTTTCCAAACATTCCACCCACTCAGGCGTCGGGACATGAAAAGCGGGACGAGGGTTAGGAATCGGAAAAGGAGCTGCCTGAGGTAGGTTCTCAACCTCGGGTTCGGAGATGGCATCGTCTGAAAGGTCTTCAGCATGGTGATCATTCAGAGGGATTGGATGATCATTAATTGGTTCTTCTCCAAACCATCCAGCAATAACTGCATTTGGAAGGAACAGGTCGTCGTGGGAATGAAATCCAGCCATGTTATTTACGCGAGAATTTGGGGATATAAGAAATAGCTACATAGACGAACTGACTAAGATAATTACAGTAAGACCAAATACCCATATGGTATTTTTTATGGTTGTGTTGGTAAGTTTTTAGACTTGTTTCCATATCACAACCATTCTTGGGCATATGCTAATCATTCCTCGGACCAGCATAGTTGATCAGGCTATGCCATTCCCAAGACTGACCATATATCCCCAGGCTTACTTGTGATATTCAACAATCGTAATACTTTTGTTCTTGTCATTGTGACACTGATTTTACACTACTAGAAAAAAGGCCTTTTACGACGCTCATTGCGCGTCGTAAAACGCTCAGACGACGCGCAAATGCGTGTCAAGGAAGGCCCTGTCATAAAGAGAGACGACGCGCATTTATGACGCACATCTACGACGTGCATTTACGACGCGCGGTTACGACATGCAATGCGTATCAAGGAAGGCCCTGTCATAAAGGAAGACGACACGCATTTGCGTGTCGTAACCTTACAACGCGCGTGTTTATGACACGCAATGCGTATCAAGGAAGCCCCTGTCAAGAAAGGCCATGTCATAAATGAAGATGACACACATGTTTGCGTATCATAATTTTAAATGTTAAAAAAGATATTTTTTATAGATTTACTAATTTTCAAATTAAATTTGCATTTAATGCCTCACAATATAAAATAAAATATCATATACAAAAAATATAATCCATTTCATAAAATTTAATGTCATACAAATAATCGTTCCATGGAAAGATAAAACAAATCAATAAAAGTTGTAACAGAAATTTACAAACTAATTAGATACAAGAAATATGAAAAACTTGAAATCTATAAGATTAATAATTCTAACAGAAGCTTCATGTGAGATACATATAGTTAGACCAGTAAGCAAGGATGTTCTCAAATCCACAATAGCAGCAGAAGAACACGTACACGATATCTTTTGCAAGAAGGTGCCGGTCCAAAACTACTGTTGAAGGTTGCCATGATAGCTGTTAAGATATAAGCATAACAAGAAACCAATCAGTGACTATCTTACATGGACATTTCCAATTGAGATCTTAAGATTTCCTATAGTTGTACCAATCAAAGAACCCAGCCATGAATTTCCAGCAGGCGCCTGCAAACAATAAAAGACGGCACACTAAAAAGATGACAAAAGAGAAAAAAAACATTCAGAAGACAAATAATGCAAAGAGGCTAGATGTTGATTGTTGAGTAACATAAAGACTTATGCTTTAAACACAAATAAGACTTAAGCACATACATTTCCAAGCTTTGATTTTGATATTGCATCAAGTGTTGTTGTCTCGGATTAAATATTCAACAAGCAGCCCAGACTTAATAAAGTTAACCAATAGTTAAATCAAACTGAATGTAACTAGAGACATCTTAAATATTAAGGATACTATGGAAGAAAAAGCAATATATTACCTGAATCTGTTGTATGTTCTTGATTTTGTGAAGATGAGTTAAAGGAACGAATTAGATAACCGAATGACAACCTACATAAAACATAATAATAAAAATCCGAATTTAACATTAAAAATACATGATAAACCTAAATAAATATTCTTATTATATGAAGATAAATAATGGGGGATAGCCTTGATTAGATGCTGAAAAACACTAGTTTTGTTCTCTCAAGAAGTTGTAGAATCTTAAAGCAGAAAAAGAATCAAACAGGTAGCTATGATTTATCAACCTTTCATAGTACCAAAACATCACTTGGTTTCTCTCCGTCTCCCTTTCGACTTTCCATGCCCAATATATTATGCTGTAAAAAACCACAAATTCATGTCAGATTCTATTCAGTTTCATGCTTGGTTGCAAATGAACATAATTCCCTTCATATTCCTGAAAGGTACTCAACATTTCCATTCTTTTTTTATTAAAAGACCAAAATACCCCATTATTGGAAGAAAAAAAAGTAGAAGAACAAAATACCCCATAA
This sequence comes from Lactuca serriola, assembly GCF_051521515.1. NCBI lineage: Eukaryota > Viridiplantae > Streptophyta > Magnoliopsida > Asterales > Asteraceae > Lactuca > Lactuca serriola. The sequence continues at coordinate 208,895,405 of NC_136410.1, read as the reverse complement.
TTGCAATAAACAAAAATGTGAAAACAGAAAGATGATACCATATCCTTAATTCTGTGGAAATGCAAAAAGGGCATAAATAGAACTAAGTTATAACCTGTTGCCTTTTGGGACCATAATATGAAGAATTAGGGTAATTTTTAACAGTATCTGGTGGCAACCATACAAACAAAGTCACAAGTCACAACCCACTGGGAATTGCTTTAATTGACAACAAAAGGATAAAGTTGAACTATTCTTACAAATTGGATGTTGCTTTATCACGTTATCACTTTTGCATAGAAAATATCATCTTAAAAGAATAAAAACCCCAACAATTTTAATTGTTAACTTGAAGAAATTTGTAACTATAAGCTAGGCAGTTGAGTGACCTTCTAGCTAAGCGGGGTGTGTGCTGACACATTACACAGTTTATTTGAATAACTTAATATATATATAAAAAGGTAATTACTTTTAAATTATACTTCCAAGTTGAGAGTTGAGACAAGCGAAATGGCGAGCACAACTCAATTGGGAGGTAAAGTCGACTAGCAATTTGCAATTTCATCCATAATTTCACATCCCAGTCAACTCAGAAGAAGGTTGTAAATTGATTTCACTTTTTAAGTTTCTATAAGATTGGAAAAACAATCATAGGGACCTACTTTGTGTTCAAGTTTATAACAATGTTTGCTTGTTTTAAATAAGGCTAAAAGCAATTTGGTAAAAACAAATAAGTGTATTTCAGTTTGAGCAGAACATTTTTCGAATTTACTTGAATTGAATTTCATAATTGGCTATCAAATATTAGGTCGCATAGTTTCTTCATATAGTCACAAGTTTAAACCCAACTAATCTCTTTTATTTTATATTTGGTGGGAAGCCTATGCGTCCTATTAAGCGGCCCTAACAAGATACCCATGTGTTATGAGATATGGGATCCAGAAAACTGGAGTTCTCCAAGTGATATGAGGAAGCGCTTGAATATGATTGCATATTATTTTAATACTTGTCTTTTAAAAAACAACTAGTTCAAACATTTACCCCAGTCAGATAAGCACCTTCTAGAGAAGAACTCTTTGGTTGATTATTTTAACAAAAATCAAACACAAAACTTTATTTGCTCGACTTTAAGAAGAATATAGGTGATTAATATCTACTCGTTAGTGTATAAGTTGTAGACCCCTCTGGTTTAGCCAGGGATTTGTGAGGATATTGAAGTGATATTTAGATTGCAAGTTAAACATTTAGTTCTTGGTGGGCCATAATTCAACTAAACTGTCTACCTTGTATTGCAGTTATGCCTCCATGATTGTATGGAAAAGAACTTGCTTAGATGTCAAATAATGCATTTGCTTGCTTAGCAGAACCCTTTGACAGATAGTAGATTACGTCTTTGCACTTATGAAGGCTTGAAACCCCATCACTTTTTATTACCTAGGTGGGAAGTTTAAGTAAGGTAAAGATAATCATGTTATTCCTTCATCATCGCACATATGTTCTCAGAACCAAAAGGCTGCTAGATATCTATATCCATGGGAATTCTTTGTATTAGTTTACTAGGATTAGTAACATAATGTTATTGGTTTAGTGGTTTATTATTGATCAAGTTGATCAATTCCAAGGGGGGAATAAAATTGGTGAGGGCATCCTATCCCAACACCAGTTCTATCAAAATCATGCAACAAAGTATGTAGTAAATTTGAGAAATTGGGAAAAACTAATGGCGCCAGATTGTGAATACGAATATATGATCTGCTTAGAATGTCAGATAACAAACAAAGGCAATATTGTCCTGATTTACTTGGCTATAGCCTATAAATCCACTTCATAGAGTGTCCTTTTCCAGAAATAAAATTTAAGAGGCAGACTTACCAACTCGAGAACTTCCAGTTGCTTTTTCAGTAGTAGAGATGCAGCATGCCACCAAAGGGTTTCCTCCGTGCTTTAGAGAACTTGGATGAATCTGTAGAATAAAAACATGCACTAAGAGCTCCAGCATAAGAAAAAGAGGGATTGAAGTTATAGAAGTTGGAATAATTTCAGAAATCCAGTTGGATCATTCCTGAATTATGCATATAAATCAAGGAAACAGTCGAGAATATCATTAAGATTGGGAATTAGGGTTCTTTCTGGAAAGGCGAGTTAGGGTTACTTTGAGGAAATTGGGGAAATTAGGGTTAATGAGTGATTTGTGCATGAACGGTAAGAAAAAAAGAGGAATTTGCAGATAAAATAATGAAATTCGGATAATGCATATCAACATAGCTTATTCATTAAAAAGGTATGATCCATAGAAAGAAACAAACCCCCATAACAGCCAAGAAGATAAACACAAGAACAAGATTCCACCACCACCAAAGAGAGCACCAAAAGCCGCCACCAACACTACTACAACTCATCGACGACGTGGAAGGAGAAGGCAGTGAATAACAACCGTCGCCGCCGCGGCCATTACCACCACCCAACCCTCTGGCTCCTTCAAAATTACGTAATCATCCTTGGGATCTTCAATCGCGATCTTCAAAAGGGTGACTACATCTGCTTCCTCGTTCGTCATAATAATAACAAATTCAGATTAAATCGTAATCAATTTGACAGAAACAACCCTAAATTCGGAAGTTCTGCAAGTAGTCATTAAAACTGGTCGGATTAAATTATGAATTATCTGATAGAGATGGAGGAATTAGAAAACAAAACAATCAAATCCAAAATAACAGCGTAAAAGATCAAGGAAACAAACATCGATTCAAAGAAAGAGATAAGTATTTCAGATTATTGGGAAAGTTAAAAAGGGACCTTTGAAGGTAGACATATGAGAAGAATCCGAGGCATGTTGGATTCGAAAATGTAGTATCTGATACATGTTTCCTTGACAGACGTCGACGACCAGGAATGGCAAGCAACGAGGGTTAAAGTGCGAGGAAAGAAGCAGGCAGCAGTCAATGTTTGGAGGGGAAAGGAAGAGCGTCGATAATTAGGGCAAGAGAGAAAGGAGAAAAAAAAAGGAAGGCAGTGTTTTTAATTTTTTAAGATTTCATTTTCCCGCTGCAATTAAAGGTTGGAACGCGCGTTTCATTAAAATTTATAAAGCGACACACTCAGACGACGCACACTTTATTATAGGTGCCCTCCGTGTTTTTTTTAATTATTGTTTAGACACTAATTTAAGGGCACGCAAAAATGTGCGACCTAAATCCTTAAAATTTATAGAGAGATGACATTGTTTTTAGGTCACATACATTTGCGTATCGTAAATCAATGCGTATCATAAATTGCGCGTCGTAAAAGGCTATTTTTCTTGTAGTGTTAGTATCAATGCAGGCACGTATACTTAAATATTTTATTATTTAGAAGTATAACTCTTAGACAGAGTGTTTTAATCCCGATGTATTTATAGTTAGTATATCTTTTATGGGTTGATATACTTAATTCACTATAAACAATGCTCTGATACCAATCTGTCACACCCCAAAACCACGAACGGCGGAAACGTTCAGGGGTGGAGGACCTCATGTAAAGTATCACAACAGTGTAATATAATAAACAATTAACAACATCATACATTGAACTATAAGTAGAGTTTCAATACATGTGTGCTCTTTCATAATTTACAACAATAAAACGAATAATCAAAATAAGGCGAGTCTTGTCTGTGCTCCATCTTCTCAAAAACCTGACCACCGCACCAGTCTAACTGATGACCTGAGAATACAAGTTATTTTGAAAGCGAGTATCAGCCTAAAGCTAGTGAATTCACAAGTATTTAAGTGTCATTGTCTTGTTTATGAAAATCTATTATGAAGGCCATGTAAATCTTTTTAGTGGAAGAATTGATATAAGTTTGAGAATCCTAGAAAATCCCTTATTTCCTATAAGTATGAAATGTAGTCTTCTACCAAGACCCAAATGTTCTATAAGTAAAATGATAGTTTTTCCTTTCTATTGACTAGTATTAGAGTACTTAGTCTAACTCCTCGTTTATGTGAAAGTATCACAAAATAAAGTAAACAGGAAAAAGTACTAATGTAAGTGTTGTCACTGGGTACTAGGACTAACAAAACATCGCAATAAGCAAAGAAGATAACCTAATGAACATACGAAGATTGTCCAGAAAAAGTATAAATGAAGTGTCATCGCTGGGTACTAGGAGTAACACAACATTGAAGATAACCTAATGAACATCCAAAGATTGTCCAGAAAAGTATAAACGTAAGTGTCATTGCTGGGTACTAGGAGTAACACAACATCGCAATAAGCGAAGAAGATAACCTAATGAACATCCGAAGATTGTCCAGAAAAGTATAAACGTAAGTGTCATCGCTGGGTACTAGGAGTAACACAACATCGCAATAAGCAAAAAGTATAACCTAATGAACAATCGAAGATTGTCCACTTGTCCTCTGTAGCAGCAGCAGGTGGGTGGAGGGGTTAGCCCCGGCTATCGATCTACCTAATATAAATAGTAACCTTAGATCTCCATAGATGGTCATCGACCACTGGTGCTAATCAGCGGGGTTCAGAATGGTTAGTCCCGTCGAGATATCCCATTGAACCGGGATAGGAAAGATAATTTACACAGAAAGTACTAATATATCATCCTCGTAGTTCTAAGTACAAGTATCCAGGTAAGTAAATACAGGATAATGCAACTATGTAACAGTGTTTATGTATGGTATTCATGTAAGTGTGTTCATGTATCAGGTAAGTATATGTAAACATATTCACGTATCATGTAATCCTAAGTAAGTGTACTCATGTATCATGTAAGGTATTGGTATAGACTCATGAATGAACTGACTCTTGTGTGATTCCCTATAATAGTAATAACGTTTGATATCTTCTAACTATCCCTATGATAGTTAACTGAAAGGTAATTGGTTGTTTAAGTAGGTTTATACACTCTTGCTACCCAAGAGTGTTGGAAACTAAATGAAGGGTGAAAACTATAATCTCTAACATACATATGATCATATGTGTATAAGTATAGTTTGGTTCAAGAAGGTAAAAATAATGGTTTTGCAAGATATCTAGGAGTTTTGAACAATAATTAAGAGTGACTTGATGTCATTTTAATAAACATTTGAAAACTAATACTTTTGTTATCAAGGAATTTTAAGATAGAAAACCATTTCATGTGTCACTTTTTGAAATATGTGAAATCTACTAAGTGAAAACACAGTTATAAATTACATAAAATTGATTTAATAACATATTGTTTTCTACTTGTATTCCCCCCCCCCCCATTAAAACGTTTAAAATCATTTAAAACATTGATTAAGGGGTATGAACTCACCTGTTATTGGTAGTTTGGATGAACTGGACGGCGTAGGATTGTTAGGTGTCAAGCGAGGACTTGTACACACACTACGATCCTAATGAACAAATATTCACACATATATGCACTCAATTAGTCTCAAATCACTAATTAATAAAGTTAAGACATCCTAGACATAATAAACACTTTATATAAGTGTTTTAAGCCCTAAGGATTGCATCTAAGCTATTGTGGGACAAGGCACTTGTGTTTAGGGTTCCAAAGGACCCCATATAGGAGTTTACTCCTCATATACTAACACACATGGAGTTTACGGTTGTAAACGCTTGAGTTTACGGCCATAAACTCCCAACCATGGGGGTTTGGTGTGTTTTGAAGTCCCTAATGATTCCTAGAATTATTCCAACTTGGTGGCTAAGTCCTTGGAAGGATTTAAGGTCTAGAAACACTCCATTTAGGAGTTTACGGCCCTAAGGCCATTCCCCTTAGAGTTTACGGCCGTAAACTCTAAGTATCGTGTGTTTTTTATGCTTTCAAGTCTCTTGCACTTGTGGTATAGGTTCTAGACTTTTATTCCAAGCATATGAAGACATTAGGCACACTTTGGTGCCATTCTTTCATGTTTACGGCCCAAGAACCATGTCTTGGCTGTAAACTCACTTTGGTAGGTGATTTTGATGTGGTTCAAGCCCTTGATTTAATGGGAACAAGTCTAGGTAATTGTCTAAGGCTTTAGGAGCTTTAAAAGTACCATTTTGAGTTTGAATTTGGAATTCACGGCCTATGATATTCTTGGGCCGTAAACTCCCAAACATGGGTGATCTTTGCTTGATTTCATGTCCCTAATACACATATACGTGAGTCTAAGGCAGTAGCATAACACAAGGTTCGGTCTAGGCTTCGTTTCGGGAGTTTACCGCCCAAGAACACCTTGGGGAGTAAACTCCTAAATCTAGTGATTTAGCTATGAAATCTATGTTATGAACACATTTAAAGCTATATAACACTACTACAGAGGGGTACTCACGATTTGGGATAAAAACCCGAAGATCTGTGAGAGAGAAAATGGCTTTTCTCTAGTTGGAAATATTTATAGTCCTGATATATTTTTGGCAGAAAATATTTTTATTCCTGTAATGATTTCACATATAACAGTGTTGGAATAACAGTGTTGCACAAAACCCTAGTGCAACCACTCTCCTGATATCTCCTTAAGTGTAAATCCTGAAAAACTGCCAAACTTATACCCGGAGTTTGGAATTTCCCTGAAACTGATCTAAGCTCTATTGTCTTGATATGGGTTGTTCAAAATGGAAATTTTGGGTTGTCATAGATTTGATTAACGTCAGAAAAAGGAAAATCGTAGTACTCCAAGAGAAAATGACTTTGAAAGGAATATGGTCAAAAATGGAGTTCACATGAAGGAGTTAAGATTTTTAGAAAAGTATAAAATATGAATTAAAATTAAAAGTTAAAATTTGGCAACACGGTCTTAATGAAAGTTGTAGTACTAGTAGAGAGCTACTCAAATATACAAAGAGGGTAAGAAACAAGATTCATATAAGAAAGATATGAACTTTTATAAACAATTTAGAGGCACACGCCAAGTGCGCTCCATGCTCGACGTGCACACCTGACACCTAAATTCATCGAGATTAGGGAGACGTGGACCATCAGAAGTGTGACATGTGGTAAACTCCGGATCGAGCCATGAAGCAAGTGCACATTGTGCATGAAGTGCGCCGCACGCACTACCACTATAAAAAGAGGTGCTTACTTTCTGATTTTCTCACACCCGAAACTCTCTCTATATCTGTCAAGCGTTTTCGGAAAAACTACCAATGGCGTAAACCTTTGGATGCAATAGCATGGATGCGTCAGAATATGCTACTAGAGTGAGTTCACAACCCCCATTTCACTAAATTAAATGTTTTACGGGGGATGCGGGTAGGGGGAGAGGGGGAATACATGCTTATCAAAATGTTTTATCAAATTATATTTATATCCATAAATATTATTCATTTTATAAAGCTTAAATTCTTAGGATAATGTAGCTATAAATACTATCCCTAGTTGTAATTTATGATATTATGCCCAAGAGTAATGTTGCTTGATAGTCTAGGAAGAGATAATACCAAGAGGTTATAATGGCCAAATCCTTAGGATACTATAGTACTTAGAAGTAACATTCGTCAAATATAGGGATATGCACCATACCTAATCCTTACTCTACCCAAATATCATGTTTTCAAAATAACCATAATTAGGGTATACAGATATGTATCGCAAGATAGAATATATATATATATATATATATATATATATATAAGAACTAAAAGATATAATTATCAAATATAAAATTAAAGGGGTTTATATTATGATAATTATAAGAAATCACATAGATAAAAGATAAAAGATAAAAAACCTAAGGTTAATACGTTAGTGAGCTGTTAATATTCATCCTTAGCCTTTAAATTCGGCTACCTGATACCTATAATAGTTAATCTTATGAGAGTTTGGAAGATGTGTATAGATCTATATTGGTATTAACACCCCCACCTGCGATTGTTAGCAACAATCTTGACAGGATAACTTTCTTATTTATCTCTATTTGACGTCTAATGAAACGTCGTGGCAGAGTAATCACTAGTAAAACAATGTCGATTATGGGGGCTCATTGTAATACATTACAAACACCATAGAAATCCGACTAACATTAGTGACGCCTTAAAATAGTAGATAAAATACGTTAGGATTAGTTAAATACCCTACAAAGATAGTAAATTAGGATTAGTAAAATATTCTAAAAGATCATAAGATAGGGATGTTAGATATCCTTAAAAGATAGTAAACTAGGGTTGATAAATACTTTAAGAAATGTATTTTCTAAAATAAAAAGGATTCTTAATTTAATACAACCAAATAAAACTTAAAAACATGTGCACTCACCAACATCAACTTGATGTTCTCAATAATTGCATGTGTTACTAGGATGGACCAAAGATCAAGACAAAGAAAGGATTATCACCTTAAAGACATGTTCATTTTGAAAGATCTAGTATGCCCAAGAGTCATTATAGAATGATATTGCTAATAATATATAATCCTATTGGAGAACACCATATAGCAAGTTACCGTCAAATGACTATTTATTACTATAATTTGATTACTAATAAATATATCAACACTTGTATTTAATTGGAAAATTATTATTTCAAGTAAATAATATTTTACTAATTGGGAATTTATTATTTGTGGAAATAACATTTATTGGAGAAATAACAACTTATGAAATATATCATAAAGTATGATTTTTTATAAGTTATATTTATATCTTAATAAACTAGTTCAATTTATATAAAAGGTAGTTTTATATAAAATAAGATATTTATATATAACTAGTTATATATATATATATATATATATATATATATATATATATGTGTGTGTTAGGAATTCTTTATAAAAAAGGATTGATTTTTATAAAGATAACATATATATATATATATATATATATGTATATATATATATATATAAACTAGCCATGAGACAACTTTTTTCTTCATTATGGCTAGCTTTTTAGAAAATAGAAGAGGAGACCAAGCATCACCTTGAAGACATGTTGATTTTGAAAGATCTAGTATGCCCAAGAGTCATTATAGAATGATATTGCTAATAATATATAATCCCATTAGATGACACCATATAGCAAGTTACCGTCAAATGACTATTTATTACTATAATTTGATTACTAATAAATATATCAACACTTGTATTTAATTGGAAAATTATTATTTCATGTAAATAATATTTTACTAATTGGGAATTTATTATTTGTGGAAATAATATTTATTGGAGAAATAACAACTTATGAAATATATCATAAAGTATGATTATTTATAAGTTATATTTATATCTTAATAAACTAGTTCAATTTATATAAAAGGTAGTTTTATATAAGATAAGATATTTATATACTCATATTTATATCTTAATAAGCTAGTTAAAATTTATATAAAAGGTAGTTTTATATAAAATAAGATATTTATATATGACTAGTTATATATATATATATATATATATATATATATATATATATATATATATATATATATATGTATATATATATATATATGTGTGTGTGTGTGTGTGTGTTGGGAATTCATTATAAAAAATGATTGATTTTTATAAAGATAACATATATATATATATATATATATATATATATATATATATATATATAAACTAGCCATGAGACAACTTTTGTCTTCATTATGGCTAGCTTTTTCGAAAATAGAAGAGGAGACCAAGCATGGCTCACTTTTGAATTGTTTATTCAATTCATGCCATGCTTGGAACAAAATTTGTCCTTGCTTTTGCTTTATGGTCTCCATTTCACTTTTTGGCCATTATATAAAAGAGATCATGGAAGGGTTTTGACACACTTCTTGCAAGGCTCATTCTCCTTCTTCTTTGGAGTCAAAAATGTGAACATGAGAGACTCTAGAGGGTTGCCAAATTTCGAAACTTGAAGGATCTTCTTCTTCTCCATTTTCTTGCATTTTGATGCTAGACAAAGCCCCTTTGTTGTTTTACCTTTGAACATATATTTAAAGTCTTATGAACAACAAATCACAAGTTAATACTAGCATGTTTTGATGGTTCGATTCTTGGTTGGTTGATACTTGAAAAGAACTCTTGCTTTAGAGTTTCATGCCACACTTCATCAACTTCCAACCTCCCATGAAGATCAAAGTCTTAAAAGGTTATTATGATTTCCCTTATATGGTTGTTTTAATCTTTCTTACTCTTGCAATATGATCCTTGGTGGCTAAAATAGTTTTAGTTTTATTCAACTTTTTTAAAGCTTCCGTATTCAATTTTACCGGTTGTGAAACCGGATTTTTGAGTAAAAACCCAACATATTTTCATTTAAAATAGGTAGTTATGATTAGCGCTCTATGATTTGGGAAATCTATGTACCGTCACCATTTAGCATTTCTACCATCGGTCGGGGAAGGTGTGACATCCTCTCTATATCATGGCTAGAAGGATTAAGTAATTCTTTTAGAAAGAATACATTACACGGAAAACTATACACATTTAAAGAAAGACTTGTAATAAATGGATTCTCTCATACTCTTGCTGTTGATTATGGTCCTCATCATACTCATGACATTCCCTATGATCAAACCATTTTTCACAAGTAGCTATGATTAGATCAAAACGAATATTATTTACTATAAATCATATTCTTAATATGAAATATAGCAAATTGATTTCAAGAAAGACCGCTTTCTTTAATAGACATATACTTGAAGGTATCTCAATAATATCCTGGAGGTTTTCTTAATCCTTGTTATCCTAGCAAAATGTGTAAAGCTTGAGATCCACTTGTGGATATAGAGCAAACATCTCAAGGTCACAATCATCATTTTAATATAAAACCAGAAGGTATTATTTTATATCAAAATGATTAAAACATGTATGTTTACTAAGAACTAGTGGGAACGTAATGACATTCCGAATCTTGTATGAATGACACATACATAATAATAATAAGATATTACATTATCACCGTGCCAGGCCTTTTCATTTTGACATGAAATGTGTTTCTAAGATTAAAGATTTAGGAAGGACATGATACATTCTTGGAATGTAAAATCTATAGAGATATATAAAATGAATGTTAAAAGTTTTATAACTTTATAGATATATTGATCAAGATAGAAAATTGTTTTAGAAATGGTTGTAGAAATCGGGATTAATCGGCGATTAATCGTGGATTAATCGCTTGGCGTTCTCCAACCGTCGAGGATTAGGGCATTAATCGGGTTTGGCGGGATTAATCGGCCTTGGCGGGATTAATCGGTCAACAAAAGTCAACAAAAGTCAAAAAAATTCGAAAAAATTCAAAAAAAGGTCAAAAAAATTTGAAAAAATTAAAAAAACCAACTTTTTTTTACACTAAAATTTTCAAATTTTCAAAATTTCAAATATTATACCAAAATGTTCATATTTTCGTATTTACAAATTACAAATTTTCTTATTTTCTAATTTTGAAGTACTTGTTTTTCTTAGGATATATTAATATTTAATTAATTTTAATATTTTATTAATAATTTATGGTCTCCGATTAATCCTCGCTTAATCCCCGTCAAGACCTATTAATCCCTTAACACCAGTCGACCGTCGAGCTGCCCTCAAGCGATTTTTACAACCTTGCTTTTAGAAGAACCTTGGCATTGTCACATGGTGCTAAGTTTGAGCCATCCTCAAGAGGACCTAGCTCATAGGTTTGAACTAGCTAGAATGATTTATGTTCGATTTTCTTGGCAATTGAATCCACCATTTAGCCATATTATGCATAAGACCTGGTATATAATCATGCTAATATACCAATTGAATACATGGTGAAGTCATTATATTACTATGAGAATATTTTAAGAGTACTTAAGAAGAACTAAGAGAATGTATATGAGATAGTTAGTTTAGCATAAAATCTTCATGTAAAGAGCAACATAGTGTTATGATTTCTAAATAAATATAGATAATTATGAATTATAATTGGATTATGACATCAATGTGGGAAGAAGAGTAAGTTTAGCTGGAACAAGGTCCATTAAAAACAAAATGACACAATGTACTAAGAGTAGACTACTTTACAAGTTGAAATCAAATATGATTGGATGAATAAGATCATTGAAACACTATGTTGATTTCTGCTATTCAAGGATCACGTACAAATCTTTGTGACTTCGAGAGTATACTTAATCAAGCTAAAAGACACTACGTCACAAAATAAACTGATCATATTCTCCAAGATATTTAATTGTACTTAGAGTAAAGTCAAATATGGAGATTATAGTATTTGTAGAGTTCACACAAATCAAGTTCAGTCAGACCCACTAATAAAGTCCTTTTTTTGAGCTAAGTATGAATGGTCACACTTCAGCTATAAGATTTTATTATTCTTGAAATGAGATTTTGGTTTGGATTTAGCATTTATATATAGGAACATTGTGACAACAACTATTGGATAATGTCTTGATATACTTGGATATGATCATCACATTAATACTTGTTGTGTTTTATATTAACACTGATTATATCAGTTTAACATGATTCTTGCACAACTGGGAGATTGAGATATCTTTTATGCTCAAGAGTCATATTAAAATGATATTCCTAATTAACATATGATACTAATGGATCACAGTAACGACAACTTGATATTGATTACCTATTTTAATTTCATCACCAATTATATACATATATTAAATCCCTTCGTATTTAGGAATAGTGTTTTTTCTGTGGTTCACATTTTGACCACCATAAATTTTTAGTTTCTCATTTTCACCAATACAATGGTGCAGTTTCTAAGCTTTTGTCCCTGTCAATACGATACATGCATCACTGTTAAAATCATTATCATTCCTCTTTGTCTTTGTCTTTCCCTTAATTTATGATTTCTTCTTGGTCTTTTCTTTGCTTCCAACAATTTTGGGGTTTGTCGGTGCAGTGATTGTTGAGATTTCACAATGACGTGGACGGTTGTTTCGTCGCACCCAACCATCGGTTTCAATGTATCTATTTTGATTGCGAGTTGGGTAAGTTACCTCTGTTCTTCACATGTTCATACATGTTTTTTGATGTTTGGAAGTAGTTCTCTGTTCGATTATTCGATTTTGGGTTAGTTGTTTGTTTTTTCAATTTTTGGTTTCGGGCTCTACTGTCAGTCACTTTGTTTTAGGGTTGGGGTTACTTTATTGTCTAATTTGGGTCTCATATACATATTTAATTCCCACCTTCCAGCATGGATTGCTTGCCACCGTATCGACATTGGCTTTCATCTATGCTTATTGTTTCCATTGTTAAGCACACCACTGCAGAAAACTTAAAGTTTCATTAGTGAACTTTGAGAACTAAAATCATCAATGGTGCAACGAGAATATTGAAGTGAAAGATTGATTATCCAAAATAGTGGGTGGTGTCAATGGAACTGCAAGTATGAATTCTATCCTGGAACTTCCAGTTATAACAGTTATAGGTCCTCAAATTACAAATTGCATTCCATTCCATCATGTTAATTTCTTCTCTAACTCTAATTCTGTGTACTAATTTATTGATTTTATGACTACCGAATCCTTTGTTTGCAGAAGAATATGTCATTGAGGGTAAAGAAATGCAGAAATGGCATTCTTCTGAAATTCGGCTGTCACCGGATCGTTGCCCAGCTTCTCTACACACCAATCTTATTTTCTTAATTTGGTAATTTCAATCTCTTATCTCCTTTTCATTTGTTAATTTTTGCTAACACTTCTACTTTTATTGTATAAAATAATGATCTTCATCCAATCAACTATTTATTTTCCAGTTGTAATTTCCATTGTATGTAGTTGTTGGTACCATAGCCTAGTGACTTTGTATGTTAATTTTGAATTTGGCATGGCTTTGACAGGTGGGATTTGGAAGGGAAACAATCACCAACTTTGAAGGCAATACTTAACAAGGAAAAAATATGCTTCCTTCAACTCATCACAATCACACTCTGTCAGTTTGTGTTGTTTCTTTTAAATTTTACAAAGTTTTGCAATTTCTGACACAAGAAGCGATCATGGATTTAATTTAAACTTGGGAATTTCAAATACTTATGTTGGTGAAGGTTCAAGTGGAAATGAAAATTCAGAACAACCCCATTTGAGTTACGTCTATCACGCTTGAATATTGTAGGTAACAAATAATCAACAAATCATATTACAAATTTAATGATTTTTTTATATTTTAATCGTATTTTGCTAAATTCCACCCATTTATGTTATGTTAAATCATATGGAGAAACCTGTTTCAATGGCAGTAGACTATATGTTAATCTTTTTTCTTCATTCTCATTGTTTAAGTATGTATTGATTTAGCACTGAGTTTCTGCATCACTTGATAAATATAAACTAATTATTGTTTTGGAAATTTATTTCAAAAGAAAGTCACTTCTTTCCCTTGTGTATTTCCGCAAGTTTTTCTTTAATGTTATTTTTCTCTCATTTTCAGCTATAACTATTCGAAATAAACTTGAGTCATTGTGTAAGGAGCTACAATGTCAGAACAAAATGTTAATGGCATGCTTTTAGTTTATGCACCGATTATTTTTATTCTCAAATTTAATAGTTGTAGTTTATTTATGTTTGTTTCAGCTTTACCAAATATATTCAACAAAACATTCCAAAACTTTGGTGGCTTATCCTTCCAATACGATTCTTTCGACATTATCAAGTCATAAATTCATAATCAATTAGCTTTTTTTTCTTCTAAAAGTTGGATGGTTTCTGATGAATTCCTCTGAGTTTAGTATATATTTATATTTATATAAAGTGGCTATCATTTATTATTGCTAGAATAATCAAACTTAAGATCAAATAATCATTTGCTTATTCTTAGAGTGCTATCAGATTTATCACTTATACACTCATTTGGGTAAGTGGGGACAAGTGATTTGTGTTTAATGTCATCTATGGCAGGTTCTTTATTTCCCTTTTGAAGGTTGCACAGTGCGAGCAACGCCCAAACGCATTATTGTGACGTGGCACAGAAAAACACTGATATAACGCAAGGAACACCGCCCCCGCCCGGCGTTATTAGGTGTTACGTTGGTGCGCGTTTTCGTGGCAATGGGAGGCAACACCCATTTTCCTCTCTTTTTCCTCTCTGTTTCTCTTCCTCATGATGGCGTCTTCTTGGCAGAACATCACCCCCTCTTTTCCCGTTTTCATAGCGTTTTTATTGCTTGGTCTCAAAAAACACAAGTGGGTGTTGCCCACACCTTACACTCTAACTATAGGGTACGTAATAATTATTACATAATGTATTTTGCTTGTAACGAACCGGTGACAAAAAATGCAAGAAACAAAGTGACCCGTGGTTCACCACGGGTCCACTTACTAGTTAACATAATATATCATATGGTATACTTTATAAAGTCATGTACATTAGTTAAGACTAAAAAGACTCTTTTGTCTAAAAGTTAAATTTTATATATTATAAAGAGTTATAAGAATTTTATAAACTTATCTTCTCTTTTTATACAAAAAAAATTATGAGCTAGTTTGTAGGAAACGAGACATGGTCTTTTGAATATAATAAGGGAAAGCAAGCACGACTTAGGAGGCATGGGAGACATGTAGGCTTTAAGGTATGGAGTGTTTGAAGTGTTAAGAACTCTTGGGTAATGTTTTATCTTTATGGCGGCTTTCATCCCTTCACTTTTAAAGGCCAGGACTGTAGCTTGCATGCCCTCACTTATTCTCATTAGCTTTTGCTTTCTTGAATTTTACTCTCTTTATGTCATACTTTTGTAATGCACTTAAAGCTTAAGAGCTTAACAGTTTCACAAGACTAGCATCTTAAATCAAGTTGGATTATTGTTGGTGTCTCAAAGGTTCATGCATTCTCTATTGACTTCCTAACCTCCCCTTAAGGATTCAATGACTAAAAAGGTTGTTATGCTTTTTCCGTCTTTGGTTGTTATTTTCTTTCCAAACTTTGCAAGAAGATCTTTGGTGGGTTATAAACTTGTTTTATATTGTTCAAAATATTAAAGTCTTCTATTCCTAAATCTTGTTTTTTTGAAACTATTTTGAATTTAAAAAAAAAACGCCAACAACATATAGGAAATCAACAAGCTAAAAAGGAAGTTGTCCACACACTTTGAGATGAAGGAATTTTGGGCTGCCAAGCAGATTTTAGGCATGAGCATACTTATGGACATAACTCTGAGGATCCTGAAACATTCAAAAGAGAACTATATCTAGAAAGTTCTAGAGAAGTTCAAGATGACAGATGTCAAGGCAAGAGCATAACTTTAGGGAGCTATTTCAAGCTCTAAAGTCAGACCCCATAGACGGAAGCGGAAAAGGAAGAAATGGAAAATATCCCTTATGTGTCAACAATTACTAGCTTGATGTATGCAATGGTATGCACTAGACAAAATTGTGCTCATGTAGTGGGATTCGTCAACAACTTTATATCCAATCCGTGGAATGAGCGTTGGGAAGTAGTCTAGTGATTATTATGTTACTTAAAGGGAACTTCGGACAGGACCCTTCCGTTTGTAAGGCAGAAGATTGTCCTTCAAAGATTCATCGATGCAGACTTATGAGGTTATATGGATTCTAGAAAGAGTACTACATGTTATATGGACCATACTCAGTTAGATGTTAAGACTACGGAAGAGTGTTTCTTTTTCAACCTGTGAAGCATAGTATATGACATTAGAATAAACTAGCAAATAGCTTCTTTTATTTAAAGAACTTACTATCAGATTTAGGCTCGGATCAGGAAAAGTTTGGGTTGTATTTTAATAATAAGAGTCTTATACATCTTGCAAGGAATTAAGTGTTTCATAGTAGGAAGAAACACATCAATATGAGATATCACTTTATCAGAGAACTGATCAGGGAATGAGAACTCACCAGGAATACAGTAAATGAGAACTCTTCATGGAGCATATCCTTGGTACGAAGAATCTTGTTGATATGTTTAGCAAGGTCGTAATTCTTAAAAAATTGAATCTATGTATGTTTTTAATGGGTCTCCTTGCAGTTTGAAGCAAAAGCATGAATTAGAGAGAGTAAGGCTACAATACTTGGATGGCAGCAGAGTTTGATCAAGCCTCCAAGTGGGAGATTGTAATGTTTGTAGGTTGATCCCACCCTAGAGGTGGGATCATCAAAGATGATTAATGCTCGGTATCAGATGGACACCGAAGGACAATATGAAATCAGTGATAGGATGGAGATTAAACTCGGAACAATTTTAAGGATTTTAGAAGATAAGCTACATGTCAATAGAACAAGCCATGAGTCCAACACTAAAGTTTACTGTCTAAAGTTCCAGACACAAAGTCATGCATTGATTTTGACATCATTGGCAAATCTTGGAGAGCACATTTACTAGTGAACATAATCTTATGTAAAGATATGTTGGACATGTTCGTGTGTCAGAAAAAGGAATTCTTGCACTCTTTAGGTCACGCTGTATCAGAGTTAGTGTATAGCTCTTTTACCTTCTAGTAGAAAATTTTGGTCAAGTTTCCGTATATATCTCTTATATATCTTTTGGTTGTAATCATGTACATGAGTGTGAGTGTCTTGAGTGTATATTTCGATTGTACAGATTGTTGAAGCTTATCAATAAAATCTCTTTTTGTAGGTTGATAGTGGATGTAGCTTAATTTGTCCGATTAAGTGAACCACTTTATATATCATGTTCATTGTTTGTTAATATTTGTTATCTTCAATCGGTTAATAAAATTGTGGCCTTACTTGTCTCAAGTGTCATTAATTCCAACAGTTCGTTGGTTAACAATTTCTGCTTTTGTTTCTCCTATTTTTGCTTTGATCATGGCGTTGCTGGAGGATATAAAAAGGGTTGTTAAGAATGTGTTGGTTGGTAATCTATTGCATGCAATCAATTCGACCATACATATACTCTAGCATATAGGTACTAACAAAGCACTACTACAAAAAAAGGTATTAGCAGCATAATTTTTGGCGACGGAAAAATCCGTCTAGAATTCTGACGATTTATTGAGAGATCATTGACAAATTAAAACATCCGTTGGTGATATGTTACAACATACCGACAGGTTACCGATGGAAATCAAAAAAAATTCCTTTCCATCGATATTTTGTTGCTGAAATCAAGATTTTTTAAACAATGTTAGGGGTACTTTGGTAAATATACATATGCAAAGGGTGCTCGCCACTCGCCATACTTTCACAAAAAGAAAATTTGTGATTTAGAGGGTGTTTGGGGTTGCTTTTAAAATAACTTTCTGACTTTTAGCTTTTTCAAAAATTTATAAAATTCAAAAGATGTTTGGGATTTAGAAAAGAACTTTTCAAAATAACTTTTTGTTAAGAAGACAAAAAATGCTTTTTCAAAAGTCATAATATTGTATCTTTTTGTGACTGCCACCCGGCTACCTTGTCGACACTGCGCCCCAACTATCTTGCCGATGCTGCCACACTCGAAGCTTTAAAACTGAAAGGTGTCTGTGTTGCAGCATCTCGGCCTCATCCTTGGAGTCGATTTGAGCGTTTTTCTCTATTTTTGGGTAACCAAACCCTAACTTATTTAACTTCTATCTAGATTTTATGTTTATGTTTGATACTTGCTACTGATTAGCATTTATTAAAACTAGAATTGTGAATATATATATATATATATATATATATATATATATATATATATATGTAGAGAGAGAGAGAGTGTGTGTGTGTGTGTGTATCCATCTTTAAGTAATATTCAGTTTCTATTTCTCCTCCAATTTTGACCTAATTTCAAAATGTTAATTTGTATTTTAGTAGTTTTGACTATTTCCTATCATTGCTGATGATAATTAAAAACTACACTTATCTTATTTAAAATGTATGTGGTCGTGGTCGTGATGATGATGCAAATAACTACCCTAACCCGACTCTCTCCTATGGTTAAATAACTTACTTATTCCTTTTTCCAGAAGACAACTAATAAGGACAGGGAGACTTAACATGTAGACCTAAATATGAAACATACGGTTAATATTTAAGATGTATATTGCTTGCATCATGTAAGAAAGAAACAATCATTAAATGTTTCCTTGATTAAGTCTTGTCCTAATTAAGCCCATTTAGTTCTAATATCAATATAATGTTATATTATCATGAGCTTTGCTTTCGTTTTTAGTATTAGTTTTAGAATTAGTTAGGCATGTTATTCATATATGTTGGAGGATAAAGAAAAAATCAAGTTTGTATGTGTATGAAAGGACATATTGATGAACATATGTTTGGTATGCATTTTTCCTTCTTCACTTTCATACTCTATCCTTTTTCTCCATCTGTCAAGTTCAAACTTTTGTGATACAGCTACACTGTCACACCCCCAAACCGGAACGTCAGAAACGTCCGGGGGCGAATGACTTTATCTTGTAATATCATAAAAAGTGTATATAAATGAAACATGGACAATCATAATCCCCATACATAAAATATAACAACATACATGGTTTGCATCATTATATCACTTCATAAATTATATCCCAAAAATTAACAAGTGTATGGAGAAAAACAAAAAAATACAACAAATTCCCAAAAGTCCAGAGCGACCAACCTTCTTAATGAGTTCCTGAGATTATAAGTTATTTTGAAAAGTGTCAACATATAAAATGTTGGTGAGTTCATAAGTATGTTTAAATGAAAACTTTGTATTGGTTTGTAAACTCCAGAAAATCCGATATTTTCTAAAATAAATAGTTTGTTGGTTTTGTCTCAAATCTTGTATTATAGCATGTGTATCATTGTTTTATCTTGTTTGAAAATGTATAGAGAGTGATTCCTAAAAAATCATGTATTTTCTGTCTCATGAGAAATTGTTGTCTTAAACCTAAAGACCATAGTGAGGTTGATAGTACAAATAATCAACACAATGTTTATACTTTGCAAAACTGAGTGGTATGTATATTCAACATAAAAATTATAATAGTTTTTTTATTCTCTATGTGAGTCGTTATAATGATACTAGTATGACAGTGTCTATCTTGACGTTCTATAGGCGTCGGTTTATGAGAAGACATTTGTCACCCTAGATTGGGATGTCTAGCTGTAGGAAGCAGCTCAGATGTGGGGTGTCAACTCCGTATAGATCTATACATAAATTCTTGTTCTCCTTTCAGGAGACTCTGGTTATAACTATAGGACTTACGGTGTACTCTAAGGTAGGTACGGTGAAGGTGCGTCGCACAAGAGCCTTAACGAAATTTTTGCACGAATAGAATGTTTCATTATTTTAGCGTTAAAATAATGTTACGAGTGTATATTTTTTATTATAACTCATAAATAGTAAAAATGTAATCATTTTTATCCAGAGTGTCGGAATAGTTTATTGTTTCATCGTTGTTATACAAATAGTCGATTGTTAACGATATGTTCATGAGAGGCCCGATTTACATAAAATTGACACTAAGGCCCAATTAACATAAAAGGTGTCATATAAGGTCCAATTAGGATAGAAGGACGATATAAGGCCCATATTTTGGTCCAAATTGTTAATGGTGGCCCATTTTACTAAATAATCCAAATTCGGCCCATTTTATACAAAAATTCATTTTTGGCCCAAAATTTTTAAAAAGTTCATTTTCAGCCCATTGTAAATGAAAATTTTCATAAAAGCCCATTTTTACCAAAAATGACCCTTTTAGCCCAACAATACCGATATTGACAATAAAATTCCCATTTTTATCAAAAATGACCCTTTTTGCCCAATAATACCGTGAATGTCAAAAAAACCCATTTTTATCAAAAATGTCACTTTTGGCCCAATAAAACCGTGAATGACAAATAAATCCTATTTTTATCAAAAATGGCACTTTATGTGACATCTCCAATTTCTCTGCCAGAAAAGACCAATTTGTTTATGCTTCGTTTTATAAATCGGAGTAATATTTTAAAGAAAACCATTGCGGAAATTGTTCCCAAACAAGATATGATAAAACTTTATCAAAACATTTCTCAAAGAGAATGTACTTTTCATTAAATACTAAAATCCCGGGATGTCATGTTCAGATACAGACCAAAAGCATAAACAGTATAAAATAGACCTTACAACAATTATTTATAACTACTGATCTATAATCCAAAATCTCTCGTCATGTCAACCAACTTATGCTCTTGTGCCACTATCTATGATACAAAGAAAACTGAGTGGGTAAGGCTTGGGAGCCTGGTGAGCATATAGGGTTTTCGACCCACAATAATATAATTATTATACTCAATCGCCAATCAATAAATCAATCCATCAATCCAAATTACCCATCCTCATTATCTCCTTTATTTCATAAGGATTTACCCTAAGAATCAACTATCCTTTATTCATTTATTCCTAAGGATTGACCTAAGGAATTGGCATAAAGTCCAACAATGCCCAGGTCATCAAATTACAACCGATAAACACTTAGTTCAGCATATTAAACGAACACCTAGTTCTAACACTCCTAGTACACACTTAATTCCAAACATCTGGTGAATACTTAGTTCTAAAACACTTAGTGAACACACTCAGTTATACAACACCAAGTGAACACGTCTAATTCAAAAATACTTAATGAACACAATCCTCTAATGAACACATAGTTCAAAAACTCCTTAAAAACACAAACTTCAAAATTTCTATTAAACACTCAGTTCGAATATACCTGATGAAAACGTAAGTTCAAAACATCTAATGAACACTTAGTTCAAATATACCCGATGAACACAAAAGTTCAAAATACTTAATCAACACCTGCTGAGCACTTAGTTCAAAATACTTAATGAACACCTAGTTCAAAAACAATGTGATAATAATGTATATCTAAATCCGGCAAGGCCACTATTATTAATTAACACATATATATATCGTATTGTTAAAACAGTCTATCCCATCTCGTTGATCCCCACATACTGACCATACACAATCATCTTACGAGATCTAGTCTAAGGAATTGATATAAACAACGAACTGACAAAGTTGCTTCGGAAATTCCCTGGCAGCAAACGATGATCAATGAAGACATCAAATGAGGGGAATGGAATAAGTTTAGCCACGAACCTCCGTTGGTAAAAGTAACCACAAGACAATTAAGTCAGGGATAGTTATCTAGATAAAAATGCCTAACCTTGGTCTGAATATCGTGAGGTATTTTACCCATAGACTCACCCTATCCAACATCGAACTTTGCCTAGCAGTGGTTTGAATATCGCGAGGTATTTTACCCCCAGACTCACCCTATCCAGCAATTTAACACCAGACATACCTATTAGTGGTCTATTACCGACACACTTTATTAGGCACTCTACGAAGTTCCTCAATTACTTTGTGAACAGAAATGCTAACATATGAAGCTCGTCCAATCACTTCATAAAAGAAACGATGACTCCAAAGCTCTTTCAAAATAAAAAGTATGGGGAAATACTAATAGAGTACTCCCATACGCTCCCGTAACCGACACACGATAGTCTCAAAAATACTTGGTACATGATCACACTTCTGGCACATTATAGTACTCTGGTATGCATAGGACTCGTACCTAAGAACATAATAATACCCCGGTGCAAGCAGCACCAAAGACATAGGGCTTTGAAAAGGACATCGTACATAAAATGTACTTTTGTACGTAGGACGTACTCTATCAATCATCGATCTCACCACACACGTACTCTTAGTAAGAGGCTACCCAATATCCAAACTTAATTGAAATAAACATCCATTTTTAAGTCTTAACCCATCACTAGGCAAACCTACAAAGCTTATAATCGATTTTCGATACTATCTCCGTTTAGGCAACGCTAACTAGTGTATACTTAACACGGAGTTTTAAGTAATAATATCATATATACACATCTTCACACATATTGAACTATAACTGGTTCGCACATTGTATATCATCAAATATATATCTAACACATATCATGGGCAATAACAAATATTTCACATACATGTATATTTAATACTTTAATCAATATTTGTATTAGAATCATGTTCATAAAAGGGACTATGCACATGATACCTTATCAGATGAACACATAGTTCAAAAATACGTATTCCGTACTCCCAGATCTAAAATTTACCTCCTTACCTAATCCATATTCCCGGATTGAGTATGTCTAATCAATCTTAATAAACAAACAGTATATATACACATAGCACGCATTTTATAAGATACTTCATATCTATGTGTAAGACGAAAGTGACTATACATTCACTTGATAAGACGATTATCGGACAGCACTACGTCTCTTCAAGTATAAATTCCTCGGTGAAACTGTGATCTCTTCACACACCGGGCTTCTCACGGGCAGAGCTTCGACTTGAAAGTCTTTTCGTCTTGGGATCTTTAGAGCGTCGGGACTCACTTCGGGTCTCGGGATGATACCGGGGCTTCGGGGGTTAAAAGTAAAGATGAGTAGAGTAGGAGAGAGGTTAAGGAATTAGCAGCCAAACCCTACTGCCTTTGGTTTCTATTTATAGGGCTGATTTTTCGATCTTCACGTCGTGAACAATCATTTCACGTTGTGACTTTGGACGTCATCAGATGCGTAGTCTAAAATTGGGTCTGCCAGACTCAGAAGGGTCACATCACTGAGTTCACGTCGTGAACCTACTGTTCACGTCGTGAACCCTGACACAAGGTTGGGGTTCGTGCCCGAAGTTCAAAAATTCATATCTTGCGCATACGAGCTCTGTTTTCGGCGTTCTTTATATTCACACGTAGGTGAGATTATGCTTTACATCTCTCTTTTAGACTCCGTCGGCTAATTTTGATTTAATTTTTATTATATTATTTTTAGTAGGCCAGGACAGGAAAACTCCACTAGAAATTCATAACTCCTTTATCTAATGTCTGTTTTCTTATGTCCTTTTACTGTTGGACTACTATCAACGAGATCTTCAATTCTCGTTTAGATTGTTTCGGCTAGAAACCACTCGACCTCATATTCGAACTTTGGGTTGCATACCGCTAAGTCGACACTTCGAAAAATCATAACTTCCTCATACAAAGTCAGATTTAGACGTTCTTTTTATGCACGCTCTTAGTTTAACGTATTCTACGACTTTCGTTTAGATCGCTAAGACTAAATATCGCTCTATCGTAAATTCACTATTTACGTCGTGTTGTGTCGTGTCAGTTCTATCGTGAAACTTCGAAAGGTCATAACTTCTTCGTTATAACTCAGTTCGACATTCTTTATATTTCTGGAATCCTTGTCACGACCATTACAACTTAGTTAAGATTATTCGTTCTAAATAATCTTTTATCAAAAAGTCATTTTTGATGCTTATCGTCTATAAATTGACTAGCTCGGATCTACGGGCGTTACAATTTAGGCCCATTAACACTGAGAATATAAAATAAAACTCAATTTGTTTATTTTTATTATCAATTATGGCTCCTTTGCATACTTTCTTTGGTTTTCTATTAACTTTTAACATGTTTAGTCTTTACAAGCATCATAGTGAG
Source organism: Lactuca serriola (assembly GCF_051521515.1). Lineage (NCBI taxonomy): Eukaryota > Viridiplantae > Streptophyta > Magnoliopsida > Asterales > Asteraceae > Lactuca > Lactuca serriola. The sequence continues at coordinate 208,871,118 of NC_136410.1, read as the reverse complement.
TTACATAAAGTAACTTGTTTCCTAATATCTTTAAAACTTGGAAGATATTTCAATTTTATGAGTGTTTAACATAGTTTCATAACATATCACACAACATATCATGAAAAATATACACATGCATGCATAAATACTAAGATTCTACACAAAACTAGCTTGTAATCTCCCCCAAAAGATAGTAAATCACGAAAACAAGGGGTATGAAGCTCACCTTGTGGTTTGATCGGTTTTGAAGAGAAAAAAGGAGTACGTTTTTGGCCTAGATAGCTTTCTTGAGGATAGTTTCGATGTTGGGATGGTTCTTATGTTGGATTAATGTCTAAGTCCATAACTATATTTGATATGTACTTGGCCCGACTTGACATGGTCCATTTGGGTTGCACTTCACCGACACAATTTATATGGATTGTCTTTTGAGAATAATATATTTATGATTTATATTAATACGTTATAAGTTCTAATATATTAATATATAATCATATTATTTAATTAGTATTGAAAGAGAATTGATTTATAATTAATTAAGTGATCAAAAGGAACTAATTAAATATGGACTCTTAGATATATATGTGTAGTGGGCCATGTTCATTTAGGTTGGGCGAAGTCCTCATGGATAGTCCATGGAGCTTTAACCCATGGATCCTAAGAAATGACAGGTCATAGGTATTATGGTTTAACGCTTATCCTCCAAACTGTATAAAGGGTCTTATGGTTCATGAAATTAGGCTAGTGGCTAGTGTGGATACACTAAAGAGGGCAATAACAGATTTCACAAGTGTGAGCCAAGTATCCATATTCTCTAAAGGTTTTCCAAGGTGTTTTGGTGATTTGTGATTCCACTTGAGGCTTCCACACTATTGGGGCTATGCTCTTAAAGTTCAAGACTTCAAGCTTCATTAAAAGGTATGTATTCTAACTTGTTATATTACCCAAGTATCAAGTATTGTATGCTAGATAGGGTAATACCTTGGAAAATTCATATTTGCATGTATAATAGAGAAAACATAGATCCGAGGTATTTAGGGTTGCATGTACACTTATGAGTGTTAGAATGCTCAAAACCCAAAGCTTGAACACAAAATGAAGTTGTATAATGAAGAGTTCTTAGTGTAACATGAATTAAATACTTGAATGTTATATTACTTACCAAAAGTGTAAAGCTTGAAGTGAGTTTCTTGTTGTCTACACCCAAAACCTACAGGTTTTTTTACGAGTATGAAGTGAAGAGAGCCCTTGAAAGCTATAGAGGAAGGATGATGTATGTGAAATTTTGAAATGGGTGGGAGGGGGATTAAGAGAGGTTCAGCCTATTATGAAGAAGGGTGAGAAAGAGAGAGTTGTCTTGATATATGGTGGACAAACTTTTTCTTCATAGAGATATGTTAGTTCATACCTAGATATATGCAAGGTAAATATGAGGTGTCACAATTTTAATTAATACCATCCTTTCTTCTTTTCTTTTTATCTAGAACTGAAGATTCATGGGGAGGGGAGAAGAGAGAAGTGTTGGGCTCGTTTCTGAAGTATGATATGACAACCCAAAATTTATTTCATCATTATAACCCGTTTCCGTTAATAGAATATTCTATTTTATTAAGATTCCTTTAATATTGGAGTAGACAAATCAATAACCGTTTTATTCTATTTTATTTTATGTTATTAATGTCATAATGAAATAAATAAAAACACGTAAATTACCCTCCCGTTTAGTTGGAAAAAGTTTTTAATTACGACCATGTAATCGGGTAAAAATTTCAAGCCTCGTTAAACGTCAGTATTGGGTAGAATTCGACCGTGTGTCAAACTTACAACCATATTTAAAGTTGAAGTAACCTCATTTTGAAGCTTCTCACCCTCTCTCTACTCTCTCTCTACAATTCCAAGCTTTGATCCAAAAATTACCCCATTTCAAGCTCCAATTTGGTAAGATATCCATCCTAACTCTTAGATTATCATGCTTAGCTTGCAATTTCATATCAAAATCACCCAAAAGGATCATAATCATGTGTTTACGGCCTGGAACACCCTTGGGCCGCAAACACACATAGATAGGGTTTTTGAGCCTCAAAACCCTTACAAACCACATTTGGAGCTTAGATATGACTTATGGCTTACAATACCGGACTTAGAACACCTAAACCTTATCATTTGAGGGGTAAAAAAGAGTTTACAGCCAAAGCACATTCTTAGGCCGTAAACACCATTTCATAGGCCATAAACCCCTTTAAAGGTGTTCAAATGCCCCTCAAGCACCTCCTAAGCCTTGGAATTAAGTCTAGAACCATCCAACAATGTGTTAGGGACCTTATACATGCAAGAAACCACCCCCTAAGGAGTTCACAGCCGTAAACCCACCAAGGAATGGTTCCTAGGCTGTAAACTCCTATAAGGTGGTCAATTGGTGCCTTAACTTCCTTCCATGGCTTGTACCTTGCACTAGAAACTCTTGCAATCGACCTAGGACCACCAAAACACATTGAGAATTGATACATAAGAGTTTACGGCTGTAAACTCCTAGTTTACTTCTGTAAACTTCTCAAATGGTCCTTATGTTGCTCAAATTCCATTCCAATGCCTTAAAACTAAATCTAACATCACCCCTCAAGAGTTTTAAGACCATTAAGCCTCCTAGAACACCCCCACCATGAGTTTATGGCCATAAACTCATGGGGAGTTGGTCATTTGGGCCGAAAACTCTATAAGGAGTTTACTCTTGAAGAGCAAACTCCATATACAAGTCATACACACCCTTAGATGCTACCTGGGTCACTCCTAGCACTTGAAATGAAGTGTTTTTGCGTCTCGGAGTGTATTGTTTTATCTATTTAGTGGTTCAAAGTCTTATTAGATACAATTATATATCTCTTCATATTACATAGGAACCTCGTACGTTCTCAAGCCCCGAACTGACACTTAGCATCTATCCGACACTTCCACCCGATCTACTCGCTACAGGTGAGTTCGTACCCCTTAATTAACCTTTTTAATTGTTTTTACATGTTTTAGGGGGGAATACAAGTTAAATTCAACAAGTGTTAGTATCAAATCATATGTGATTAATAACTTGCAACAAGAAAGGATTTTGTATACTTTTAGCTACTTGCCAATAAAACTGTTTTAGATAACCATCAAACGCATTTTCTATGTTAAATTGTCATCAAATTATTTTCAAACTGCCTTCAAATTACTTTTTCTCTCTAAACTATATCTACACCAATATATTTATATAAGTAAGACTTGAAGGAATTAGGACCGATAACTCGACTTATTTCCTATTCTTGTTTGATTGTGGTCTTAGGGTATACTGTTATCCGTCCGACTGTCGTTGAACTCTTAGTTATATATCATATATATTTATGTTAGATATGAAAGTCTTCATCTTATTCAATACCTTTATGAATCAAAGGCTTACAATCCCACACACTATATAACTATAATAGGCATAGTTAAGACTACTGCTCGTTACCTCTATTACTATGATACCCATTATAAATACTACTACTACAATTAATGCACATTAAAGAGAACACTCCATACGCTATACTAAAAGTTACTACACTATAATACAAGAGAATACAATAATCCAAAACATAACACACTGCGCAAATACCATGTAACCAGAGCTTCCCGGAAGGAAAGCAGCACTACATGTATAGATCTATACAGGACAGACGCTATTACATCCCGACTGTTAACTACAGTGCAAGCCGACTAGGCCCAGGGGTGGCACTACATCGCTACACCACGTATGACCCGGAAGGTCATCGGACCCTCTATCATCATTCTGATTGGTTAAGCGAGAGATCACATACATATCCAAATTAACACACTAAGACTTTAAGTCTAAGCTAACTTCCCAAAGTAAATAAATATATATTACTAACTGAAGTTTACAACACTACTATAGCCAACCGGCAATACTTCTCCTCATTTACATTACTTAAAAGAAATTCATTACCTTATTTTTATAACTGAAAGTTTCAATGAAAATACTTTTACACACTTGAAGGATTTAACTTACAAATGCTCAATTCTAGAAAATATAGGATTTTCTAGGGGTTCCTACTATTCTCAAACAGAAAATTACAGCTTTTACACTTTATGATTGTAAACACTTTTATACAAACAACAACAATAAACTCTTATGAACTCACCAACTTTATGCGGATACTCGTTTTCTGTGACAACCCGAAATTTCCATTATGAACAAACCACACCAAGCCAATAGAAGCAGAGCAGTTGCAGTAAAAATTCAGACTTCGAGTATAAGTTTGGCAGTTTTTAGGATTTTACACTTAAGAAGATATTAGGAGAGTGGATGCACTAGGGTTTTGTGCAACACTGAAATTCCAATACTCTAGGATATTAGAGTTCATTCCGAGAATAGAAATATTTTCTGCCAAAAATCTCAGGACTATAAATAGAATTCTAAACCAAATTGGTTCATTAGTTGAATTCCAAATAGAGAAAAGCCAAATTCTCTCTCACGGATCTTCGGGTTTTCATCCCAAATCGTGAGTACACTTCTCTAGTTGTGTTATAATGCTTGTTTAATGCTTATTAACATAGATTGTATGTCAAATACATGAGATCCGGGAGTTTACCACCCAAGAACGTTCTTGGGGAGTAAACTCCAAAATCAAGCTTAAAGGCCACCTAGTCCCAATTCCTTGTTAAGAAACTAGTTAAAGATAATATGTATGTATATTTGAGACAAGAAATCAACCAAGAAACACCCAAGTTAGGAGTTCACGGCCCAAGAATAGCTTAGGCCGTAAACTCCCATGTAAGTTGCTCAAATGGTGCTTTTAAGGCACCTAAGGCTTGGACTCTATTTTACACAAATACCCTAATGTGCTTAGAACCTAGAAAACATAAGAAAAGCACAAGTGTTGAAGATTTTACGGCCAAGAGTGGTTCTTGGGTCGTAAACTCCTATAAAGGGGTCAAAGGACACCCTAAATCCTTCCTTGAGCCAAGAAACAATTTGGGCATGTACCTAAATGAGCTATGGACTAGTAAAAACACTTAGAACCCCATGAGTGAGGGAGTTTACGGCCCAAAAGGTTCTAGGGCCGTAAACTCCATAAAAATGGTGCCAAATGTGTCATAAACTCCTCTAAAGACAAGTACCAAAGCCTAGTTTAGTTCCTATAAATGTTTGAGACTATAAAACACCATAAGAACCCTCCCAAGGGAGTTTACGGCCGTAAACTCCAAGGGAATATGGTCTATGGGCCGTAAACTCCCCAAAGGAGTCAATATGGTACCCAAAAACTTGTTTAAGCCTTGAAACAATTCCCCACTAGAGTTGTGATAATTCTAAGCTCCATTTAGGCCTTGGTTGAGAGTTTACGGCCAGGAGCTTACTCTCTTGGGCCGTAAACTCCAATGAATATGGTCATTAGACCTTACACTTCCATTAGGGGCATTGCACTCCTTTGTTGCAACCCATTAGCCTCCTAGCACTTGACCAAAAGTGTTTTCCTCACGCTTAAATGTTATTACTTGTATAATTAGTGTTTTAATCACTAATTATTTATATACATATGTTTTCATATGCAATTAGGATCATTGTGTGTGTCTAAGTCTTCACTTGACACCAAGCACTTGTCCGATCCTTCCGTACGATAACAGTCCGTTCAATTCCAGTCACTTACTGCAGGTGAGTTCATACACCCTTAACTAATGTTTTAAACTACTTTTAAATGTTTTATGGAGGGGGGATACAAGTAGAATCATGCTAGTTATTATATCAATCACATGCGATTAATTAGTAGAATTACGCTAGTTATTATATCAATCACATGTGATTAATATACGGCATTCAAAAGATTTCGCTACTCATTAGCCGTGTTACCAAACGGTTTCCTTCAAATGATTTTTATAAACATTTTATATGTTTTAAACCACTTATTACACTGTACATCTTACTCTGTACATTACCTTTCAAACTTATTTACAACTGTGTTTCAAACAAATGTTTCCTTATACTCAAAACTGTTTTATCATACTCATGCCTTCAACTTGTTTTGTAGATTGACATCAAGTCGATCTTTTCTTAAAATAATAGTTATGTTACAAATGTCTTACAAAACTTAGTTATGCTTTTATATTATTATAAATTGCATGCCTCTATATGTATAGTTATATAAGAAATGTTTAAAAGACTTAGGAAGGCTATCCACCCTATTTCCTTTTCGCGCTTGAGATGTGGTCTGGTGGGATATCGGGTACTCGTCCGAAGGTCGTTTAAATATTAGTTATATATCATATGTACATATATAGTCATAAAAGGTCCTTCCAGTTCATCCCATGCCCTTGGGTAGCAAGGGTATACATCCATGACCAGACATACCAGATAGATTACTAGTAAACTACCATATGGGTAGTTTAGAAAGATACTAGAACCATTACTAGAACGCCATATCATACAATGAGTCAGTTCATAAATGAGTCAATACTTTCTAGATCATTACAGTACATTACTATACTTGCTAGATAGAGAGAACACACATTACAGCTAGCACACGTAGAACATTACAGTACATTACTATACTTGCTAGATAGAGAGAACATACTTTACAGCTAGCACACGTAGAACATTACAGGACTCTACTATACAATTACATGATCACACTTATATGAGTACTTTTACATAGACATTACAGGAGGAGTCCTATTACATTTTATATGTATCGACTCTGTTATCAAATCCTCATTCATATCTTTACTTTGTGATGCAATCACATAATCGACGAGATAGTTTGAATTTAATATCCTAGTACCAAAGGATACGTTGCGGGATTGACCATTCCTAGAATCTCTGTTAGCTACAGAGGTAAAAGCACATCCACAGATGTCAACGGTTGATACCATTACAGGTATACTTTAAGGGACTGACCATTCCTGTAACAGCCCGGAATCTCAGGTATTATTAAATTATGTTTGTGGGGGTGATTTAAGAGGGGACTCGGCGAGTTGGAGCCTAGACTCGCCGAGTAGGATTGCAGACTTGGTCGCGGGTTCGCGACTGGACTCGACGAGTCCAGATATGGACTCGGCGAGTCGACGCCGTTCAGCAGAAACCCTAACCGTTCGGTTTTGGATCGTATATAACGCCTCTTAGGCTGTCATTTTCCGTCTTTTGGTCGATTGAGAAGAACCCTAATCGTTGTGGACGTCCAGAGCAGGAGAGAAAGCCATTGGAACTTGGAGGAACTTGTTAGGCAAGAAGAAGAGGAATTTGGCCAAAGGAATATCAAGGAGGATCGAGTCCTGAGGTTTGGGGGACACAGAGAGTGCGTTTTCAGGTAATACTCGGACCAATTCTGTTATTTTGATGTGTATGCGAAATTAGGGTTTATGAAACCCATTTAGTGATTAGATGGGTTATTATGTTATTACCCAAACGTTTATACCCCAGTAATAAGATGTTTGGAAGTCCAGAAAGTCCCATGATTGTATATCTCGGGACCATACGTAATGTAGAAAGCAGTTGCTCGTCTGCATGGCATGGACTCGCCGAGTTGTTCTTCAGACTCGGCGAGTAGCTTGAAGATTTACTGGGACTCGCCGAGTTGTTCTTCAGACTCGACGAGTGGAGTCGGGGTGGCCCCGCGATTCTTCCAGGAGTAACTCGTCGGGTCGAGGAGGATACTCGACGAGTAGATAGGGAATCTCAGAGAGTTGGAGGACGTCTAGACTCGCCGAGTCGCCATGGCACTCGCCGAGTCCGGTCGAGTTGACCGTTGACCGTTGACCAGAGTTGACCTAAGTCTGACTTCTTAGGGATAGTCACACTTAGAAGATATAAGTGTTAATGAGATATGTGATGTTATAGGGAGGTTGTAGCTCGTCGGATTGTGCACGAGTCATTTCAGGATTTACTAGCTTTCAGCTTTTACGAGGTGAGTCTTCTCACTATACTTTACCCGGAAGGGTTTGACTGTATGACCGGAAGGTCAGATATGGTATGTGATATGTATGATATATGTGATAAGTTATTTGTTATCTGTGAGCTATGTATGCTATGTGGGCCGGAAGGCGATTATGTTATGGGCCGAAAGGCGTTGTGTTAAGGACCGGAAGGTCAGGGCCTGGAAAGGCGTATGTGTGTAATTGTATATTGGGGAACTCACTAAGCATTTATGCTTACAGTTGTTGCGCATGTATTTCAGGTACTAGCGAGGACCGTGGGAAGGCGCCGGCGTGATCGATACACACTGAAGACTGCTTTTATGATCTTGGGGTTTTGATTAATTGTATTTGACAGAACACTTAAATTATTTATGCCTTGTTTTGAATGGAAATACTTTGTTTTTAAAATGAAAAATTTGTTTGAAAATTTGCGTTGTTACAATTGGTATCAGAGCCTTGGTTTGAGGGATTCGGGTGCACCTTCGGGAGTAACTGAACTCAAACCGAGGATTTGAGGAAAACTTTTTAAATAAAGGCATAAACTTTTGTAAATGGTTTTGTGGTAAGCAAGAAAGAAGTAGTGTGTACGATCAGTCAGCGCCCGAACGGTAAAGATCCCCAAAATACCTTACAATATTATATGATATGAATTGTTATGCATGCTAGAAGACTAGGTATCCATGATAGGACTAGGGTGGCCTGATTGGTGATGCCTTAGTCTAGGGAAGTTTGCCGATATGAGATGCTTGCTAGTATCCGGGTAGATAATGCATATCAAAAGTAGAGTACTCACTATCCGGGGTTTGGGGAGGAAGACTTGGGATGAATGCTGATGCGGTGTGGTCGGTAGTATTGGGCCCGTACTACCGAAGACACCGGGTCAGTGGGAGACCCAAGTAAGAATCCCTGGATATCGGGGATTGAGTAGGGTTGCGTATCGAGTACAATTATACTCGGTGGAGTCTCTGATAGTTTTATGTTGTATTTCAGAGACATCATGGTTAGACCACGCCACGAAGCGAGTACGAGCGGTGTGAGTGACGAGGATATTCGTCAGATGGTTCACGAGGAGGTGGCGGCAGCGATCCGGGCTGAGATCCCGGAGATGTTTGGGTCTATTAAGACCACCTTGATGGAGACATTCGATGAGCGGTACGCCGCGTTGACTGAGGCTGCAACCGCTGCAGCTACCGCAGCTGTGGCCGCTGCTAGGCCACAGGGAGGTGACTTGTTACTGTTCCGAGAGTTCAGCAACACGAAGCCACCGGAGTTCGATGGGACGCAGGATCCGATTGCTGCGATGAGGTGGATCGCGGACATAGAGGGGTGCTTCTACACGTGTTCATGCCCGGAGCACCTGAGGGTACGGTTCGCTTTGAACCAGCTCCGTCTGGGAGCGAAGGACTGGTGGAAGTTCGTGACAGCGAACTTCACTATGGCAGAGACTACAGCGGTGACATGGGAGGGGTTTACTACCATGTTCAGGGATGAGTACGTTCCCCCGGTGGAACGGGAACGATTGGTTTAGGAATTCTTAACCCTCAAGCAGGGTACTGATTCGGTGGCGGCGATCACGCGGAAGTTTCATGAGAGGGCAATGTTTTGCCCCGAGCTGGTGTCCACAGAGCAGGCTCGGATGAGCCGGTACTTAGGTGTCCTGAGGAGGGAGATCCGGGAGTTTGTGTCAAACTCCACTTACCATACTTTTACTGAGCTTCAGGCGAATGCCAGGAAGCGTGAGATCGAGTTGGAGACTCAGGCCAGGGAGGAGGCCGAGTCTCAGCAGGCAGACCGGCGGCCGGCTCAGTCTCAGCCGGCAGCCAAGCGGATCAAGTCCGCCGATTCGAGGACGGGAGGTTCGAAGAGCCGCACTTGCGGAAAGTGCGGCAAGGGTCACGATGGGGCGTGTCGAGCCGGTGCTTGCTACAAGTGCGGAAAGGAGGGGCACATTGCTAGGGAGTGCCCCAAGGGGTTTATGGTTTGCTTTCATTGCAACCAGACCGGCCATCGGAAGGCCGAGTGCCCTCAGCTTCGTCAGGGATCTGCACCTACTGCCAGGACTACTGAGACTCGACCGGTGAAGGTCGAGGCCCCGAGGGCTCGTGGGAGAGCCTTTCAGCTGACTGCGGAGGAGGTCCGCGCTGCGCTCGATGTCGTGGCAGGTATGTTGTAATTCATGTATTTATTTTAAATGTCGAGATGTTATGCTTATGTTATTATATGCGTAGGTACTTTCCTTGTGAACTCTGTGCCTGCCTTAGTGTTATTTGACTCGGGTGCGAGTAGGTCCTTTGTGTCCTTAGCATTTAGTCAGCATATCAGCGTTAGTCGTGAGTCGTTGAGTCGACCTTTGAGAGTTTCTATAGCTGACGAGAAAGTGATTTGTGCTACGGAGGTTCTTCGGGGATGTGTACTAGAGATTTTCGGGGTTGAATTCCCGATTGACCTGATTCCTATTGCGATGGGTG